>NW_009259694.1:1499773-1527086 GCF_000687185.1 Egretta garzetta | reverse complement strand
GAGCAGCTTGCTAGGAAAAAAAAAAAAAAAGACATTTAATATAAGCACATTTCTTAGACAGCCTATAGGCTGCTGTATGGATGTTTGTGCCAAACTTATAAGTTCCTGGTGTGATTTTACGTAACATTCTTTGGTAACACAACTTTATTCTGTCATAGAATAAAGAGAGTTTTGTTCATTACCTAATTTAGGACATTCCTTTTCCGCCATAGGAAGAAAAGGAGAAACTTTGAAGCATCTTTTACTGGCATTTTGATACAAAATAAATAATTTTTGCTTTCAAGCAAGACTTCTGTCTAGAAAAATGCCCACATTCAGATTAAAGATATCTCAAAAGATATTTTTAACTTTTGTAAAGAAATGCCCCATAAAGCATTTTTTCCATCTGATTTTTTTAGCTTCCTGCTTTTTTTTTTTTTTTTTTTCCTGTTACCCCTACTCTCGTGAGTAGCTAGTGAACTGAAAAATTAATTATTTGCACAGCCATAGGGGTGAGTGAACAACAGAGCACTGGGTTCTTCTTCCTCTGGAGTCTGTAAAAGAAGAGTGAGAAGCTTTTTTTTTTTTTTTTTTGTTAATTTAATTCATTTAATGCACTCCCTTAACAAATCTAGTCAGGCATGACATGCCAAGGAGTTTGCAAACTCTTTAGTGGGTTTAGTGGTTTACATTCTTTGAATGCCAAAGGTGGGTTGTTTAAAACTTTATTAAATATTTTTCTTCTCTTAAGTTACAATCAATTGTTCCTGCCTTTTTTTACACTTGTTTTCAAAAGGAAAATTTGTTTTAGAATGTAACATATCTCAACATTGTTTTCTACTGGCCAGCAAATTGTTTAATTCCATTTAATTATGATGGCTGTTTCCTCAGTTTCAGATTTTACATTGTTGCCATTGCTTTTTCAACCTTTTGAGTAAAAAAGATCCTTTGTATTTTCCACATTTACAGTAGAAATGTTGATAAAGTTAATGAAATTTTCCTGAAATTCCTTACAGATTTCTTTAACGTAAAAAATATATTAATGTGTTGGCATAAATAGTTCTTATGATTTTATTTCCCAGAAACCTATATGTGATGTCTGAGATACATGTTAGTAACATCTGTCTCTAACTATCTTCTCAAGAGAATGTTTTTAAAAAGCTGAAGTAATTTATTTTTTCTCCCCACCATTCACAGTTTTGCTTACTGAACCCACATGAGTAGCAGTAGGGTCTTTCAGTTAGATATGTACATTTATGAAAACCAAGAAGGTTTGGATATTTGTAAATTTTTGGCTTTTAGTATCTGTTTTTATTATTTCTCTTTGGAAGGATTTTTAATTTTTATTTTTTAAAACATTGTGAGACAATGCCAAGCTTATACTTCTAGATTTTCTGAGCCTTAGGAGGCAAATTAAAAAATATGTTTTTCACATTATCCTATTCCTTATGTTGCTCCTTAACACTTACAAAGAAGCTTTTTATTCTGTTAATGGATGGCACTATTTTCCCTCCCAAAAGTGCATAGTCATGTCTCTTAATGTTTAAACAAAATTCAGGTGTAAACCATTTTTCCTTCAGCTTTGAGTAAATACAAATTTGTGGATTAAGTGCAAGTATTTGAGTTTCAAAAAATGTCTTCATAGTTATCTGTAGCTCACGTCACCCTTTTATTTCAATACAAAACCTTGTGTCTTTAGGACAATATTCTTACATCTGATTGAAAGGCTTTGCTTTCTAGTAAACTTTCTTTGAAATGTCATCTGTTGTTTCGTAAAGCATTTTTAATTAATTCTTTCTTTAGATTTATGTAACATACTGCATTCCATTTCTTGCAATATTTCTTATTTATTTTTAATCTTTTAAGCAAAATATTGGAAACAATAATTTTGGCTACCTTTCTGGGGAAACTGTCTCCAGTGAGTGATAGTCTCCATATGATAATTTGTCTCAATAGTGAAGAGAGGAAGGAAGAATATGTTAAAAACCTGGTTTGTGCATGTACATGTGTGTGTGTATGTATGGATATATGTATATTATCATGTGGTGTAGTACTTGACTTAGTGATACCATCTCAGTTAGGATCCAGCAGTAAATTCCTTCAGGTACTGTTTCAGTTTTTGTTAGAAATACCCATTATCCTTTTTTCCTTTTAACGTGTTCTGGCATGGCAGCACCTTGCCTCTTATTTTACATGCTTTGCACAAACTATTGCAAGCCTTTGTGGATCAGGATATCGTATGACTGGTGTTTGCGTGTCCTTCCCTGGGCCACAGGTACAATTTGCCAGCTTTTGGGTGTATTTCACATTTTCTAAGCTGTCCTTTCAGACACTAATTTTCCTTTAGATTTGTCATGATCTAAAATTTTGCATACATATCAGATGTTCATATATTCACCTATTTTTCCAAAACTTTATTTAAGGTGCTTTAAGTTTTGATGTCTATCTTGAGCCACATCATAGGGATCTTGTTTTCTGAATTGAAGAGCAATTATATCACAGAAATGTGTGCCTCACTAATTTGTGCCTCTCTAATTTGTATCAAGTTGTATGTTATTGTATTGCTGCTGACAGGATTCGGTTCTTGTAAATCTATTCTGACAGTCTCTGATCAGGTTATCACTTCTTATTCCATCTGGTTTTCAGTTTCATAGCTCTTGTTAGTTGGTTTTGGTTTTTTTTCCTTTTTACTTTTTTTGTATGCCTCCCTCATACTCCAGTTACTGCTATATTATTATTAATTATATCTAGCTGTTAGTTTGGCTACTGATCACCTGGAATCTAATTTGCAATCAAAAAATGTGTTAAATTTATAGATATTTTCTAGAAATTCCTGGTGCCACCTATTGGTTAAAATGTAGAAATGCAGCTGCACTTCCAATTAGCTTAAAAGCAAAGCCGGCTGTGGAAATAACTATTGAAATAGTGTATTAATTAGTTAATTACTAAAATTCCTATGTGTATATAAGTCTATGACAGACTCATTATTTAGAGACATATGCTTACCTGAAATCTCTATCGATAATATGTAGATTTCTAAAGAAAATGCATGTTACTAAGTTTAGTAATTTTATAAAGTTTTAAAGTTATTTTCTGTATTTAAAACATTCAAATATTTTTACTCTTTCTCAACCGCAAACTTCAGTAATTAAAAATTGTGAAAGCTGGATATGGCAGCTACTGATTTTTCTGTTAATTTCTTCTCTGTTAATTTGGCATTTTTTTTAAGGAGCATGTATGAATTCTAAACACATTTCCCCTAACAGCAGTTGTGTAGACTCATTTAATTATGAAACATAAACCCCATCTTAATCAGTGATTTCAAATAGACTTTTTTATATGGATATAAACATACATATAGACTTTTTTCTCTTTAACTTGTAGTCTTACTGGATAGATAAAATTTTGTACAGAAAGCTATTAAATTACTGATTTACGTAGGGAATGCAGCTTCATGTACTTTACCAATCAAATTAAAGAAGATAGCAACAAGGGAGTCCAGTGTAGCACATTTCTGAGCAAAGATGGTTTTACTTTACAGAAAGTGCAGAAATAGTGAATTTACAGAGCTCGAAATATGGAGTCAGAAATGGAACTGGCCCATTCACTCTGACACCAGATCCCAGTCCGACATGAAGACAATGAGTCAGTCTGAAGTGGCTGTGGAGCAGATCACGTAGGTGGTTCTGGAAGCATAAAGATGCCTGGAAAATTCATGTATCCCAAAGAAACTTTATTGTCCCAAACAGCACCCCAAGGCCAGAGGGATTTAGGAATGACACAATGTTGTTTCCAGGCTATTAGATGATTCCCTGCCCAAAGTTTCATCAGTTATCAGAGTGATTCAAGGCTTACTTAATGAAGCTGAATGCAAAACATTAAATCTTTCATGAACATAGATACTGAAAACATCATGGGAACGAACAGTTGAGGAGTTGGTCAGGTTGTCGTTCTGCCCCATTCCCTCCCCGCCCCTCCGTTCCTGCTTTATTTTATGGGAGATTATTTTGGTCCATTTGTTTACTTGTGAGACACTTCTATTGGATTATACCATCTGGTGGCCTGCCATAATTGTAAGTTAACTTGGATTTGTGTGATTAAGTCTCTGTTAATGAGACGAATTTATGCATAATTGTGGTTGACAATTGAAGTCCTGGCAATGATGATAGATGATTAATTACCATTAAGTACCTCTGTTGATATGCCTACACTACAAAATCAATTTTGTTTCAGAAATATGTAATACTTAATTAGGTGAATTACCTAATTGTTTCATTCTCATCTAGCGTAAAAATCTGACTTGATTCCTGAACTTGTTTGACCTCTTAGAAAGGTCTACCTGTAGATGTTACATCTGCTAGATAATGTGCTTCTCTCTTAGAGATAGCATTTAAAAGTTAAGCTGAACAAGTAGTATTGGAAGTCTGAGATAAAGCACTGCACAAGTTGTTGCTTCTTCAGAAAAATCCATAAACAACGCAAAGTTCAGAAAAGCCTTACTCTTGTATACCTTGTGATTACTTTATCTATTCTCATTGTTTCTAAGAGTAGAAAATTTTAGCACATTCAATTTTCCAATCGATTAGAACGACAAAAAAAGAAAGTATCTAACTCTTCGACCTTCTGTGCCTTATAGATAGGAAAAATACAGCCACTGAAGGTGGGCTTGTAGTTTCAAAGCCATTAGCACAGGTTTAGAAAACAGAGAGTCTGCCTCTAACTTTTTGTGTTGCTTTAGACATGTCACTCTGTTCTCACTGTTGTTCTTCACTTCTCACTCTGCATTTTTTAACCTGTAAATTCTTGAAGGCAGAGTCCAGTGCAACAGTCTGTCCTCCAAAATGGGTAGTAGAAACACATAACCTATACATGACCACTACTTCATAACTATAACAGCTTGGATTACAAGTAATATTAGTGAAATGAAAGGTCTAGTGAAATGATATGTAGTCCTGACCTACTCTTGACCTAGATATATTTTAATTTGGGAGTATTTCTTGTAATCATCAACCTGTTGTCTCAACACCTGGCCTGCTCAATTTGCATTGCGCATTTTGCCTCTGCATGATATGTTCACAAAATTAACCTGGGAGATAAATAGTGTGTTATGTGAATACTTGTGCTTATTTTACTCGCACGCAAGACGACAGATTTTAGTTCTGCTGTCACGCAGTAACCTGCTTTCACTGAAAGGAAGTATTCTAAAACTGTTCCCAAAATGAATGGCAGGAACATGGCCTCTTCTCACGTAACAGGCCTGTTCCTTATGTGTAGAATAGAAAAGGCAAATCTATTTATGTTAATGTCAGAAATAATTTTGCTTCTTTCTCTCCCTCAGTCCTCGCAGCCAAGAAAGGAAGATTTGCCTGTTGTTCCTTCCTGATGCATAGGGTGAGTTGTTAGAGCCCACCGTTCACCGGAGACCCATCCAAAAGCGGCTTGCAAGTGCCACTCAGACCATAACTGAAAGGCAGGGAGGCCACCACAGGCATAAAGGCCTCACTGGAGCCACAAAACGCGTAGGACATAGTGGAACTGAAGGAAAGGTCTTTACAAAGGAAAAATTTTAGGGAGGGGGTAACAAGAGGCAGGATGCCTCCTGGCAGCCTGTGTTGCCAGCTGTGCGGCCTGTGTGGGCCGTGCCCCGGCCGAGCGGAGGGCGGGCGTGATGGCGCAGCCCGCCCCGGCCAGGCTGTCCCCTCTCCTCTGCCAGAGTAAAAGCCCAGCTTGCAGGCCTGGCTCTTGAAGAGCAATATCACTGAGAAATCGCAAACATAAAAGACCATAATGCCAACCTGTGGTTTACATTTTCCGACCAGAATAACGCTTTAACCTCTCTCCGTGTGTTAAATGGGGCTCAGGAAAATTACTTCCTTTCCTCACAGGACTGTTGTGAGAATTAATTAGTTAACGTTTGTATGGCACTTCCAAGATACAAAGTGCTATACATGTGCTAATTAGTTTGATTATTATTAGCTGTATGTCGTTTGCACTGTCAGGAAACCCATACATGAATAATCCAGCCCAACAGTTCAGTTTTATATACTGCATCCTAGCCAATGGATTAGAAAAGCCTCTCATAAAAGAAACAGTAGAAGAAATAAAGGTGTGCATTCTGTAGCTAAAGAGGTTTGCCACCCAAGAGTACCATTTTCATCTTGTAAACATTAACAAATTACTGCTGTAGCGGGTTTTAATTCTCAAAGCAACCATGAAAACCATTTTGCCACATAGGCGTTCTGGACTCTGGATCTTCAATTACAGGGAAAATTTAAAAGTACATGGAAAGATGGCCTTTGGTCAGGAGGTAGCGTCCCACCAGATATGAATGTGTCTATAATCAGGCTCTTGGATTTGGTTATAATTAAGCAATTGGCAGTGAATCTGTCTGTTAGTATGTGTTTCCAGTGGTATTGTTCATAAGGCTTGAGGCTAAAGCCGCTTTATAATGACCTTACATACCTAAGAAGAGCAAGGGTTCTCTGAAGCTATGCCCCAGGGTAGCACTTCTGTGTTGTAGGATAAAGAATGTATTAAAAGGAAAAGAATGAGCTCTTGTGAGAACTATAGCACATGAAAACTTATTTCCTAGAGATATGTCAGTCACAGTATCTTTGTAACAAGCAAAGACCAAAGCAATATTATGGATATACTAAGTGGGGAAAAAAGAGAAATGCCTTATATAAATCACTCCAAAAAGCAAGTCTGCCAAATGAAGTTCTTGTAATAGGTGATGGTCGCTATACTACCCTCCTTCATGAAATTTTCATATTCAGTAGTAAATGCAACTCATTCCTCTCTCCACTCTCTCTGGGCTTCCCAGCATCTTATTCATTCCCCTCGCCTAGTCTCATCATCTCTATGTAACCCTTCCATTTATCCTATTTTATCCTCATCCTGTCTAGATTCATCCTGTTTCTTGGTGTTACTATGCTTTTCCTTTTCTTCTCTATAATGCCTTTTTGTGTCTACAATTTTCTGCTATTCATGCTTTCTTGAGACTGCTTTGTGGCTTTCTTCTCCATTTTTTATATTATTTTCCCTGCCATGAATCTGAATATTTTTTCTTCTTTTTTTTCTCTTCCCCCTTTTCTCCCTTTCCCCCTTTTCTCTCCTTCCCCCCTTTCCTCTTCCCACTTTCCTTTTCCCTTTCTCTTCCCCTTTCCCTTCCCTTCCCACACATCATAAATAAGATGACTCTCCTGTAATAACTCTGTATTTCATAGAATACTAATATAATTGTGGGCTGTGTTTTTATGTGTTGAAAGCACTTAGAGTTGTGGGAGGAGAATATTTTTATAGTCATAAACCCTCTGGAGCTGGGAATATAATTCCTCTCCCAGCTCTGTGCCTCTGACTTCAGTCAGGGTGACCACATGCTTAAGGATGATGGACATGCTACAGTGTTCTGCTAAAACAGCACTTCCCTGATAAGCCCGCCTTGGTCCAACATTTAAAATCCCTAGTATGTTTGGATGATTTATGCACAACAAAAAGTAACTGAGTGGTAAGAAAGCCTTTTTGGTTGTGAAGATTTCTTGCCAAATAGTTCAGTTGAACTTGTTATTATACAAACTGCTCACCCTCTAAGATATGATCTTCGTTTCATAAATTGTGCTAGCAGCCACACCATTATTCAACCCCAGTTCATTAATTGCCCTTTTGAAAAGGAGGAGGAAGGACTGAAAAGGAAATGGTGACTTCTGTGGGCACTGTTAATAAAGTTGATTTACTACCAGTCATTCAATGCTAAGATGCTTCATCATCTGGAATGTGATACAGTGCAGTGATCATGGTGGAAATCCATCACCTAGAGGTGGCTGCTGGCATCTGTACCATAGGGAACAAATAGCTGTGGAAGCTGGGAACTGGCTAGGTTGACTCTTCTAGCTCTGTAAGAGGTCTGTGGCTGTCACCTGATTTTCAGTTGTTTTTTACAAATGTGTTGAATGTTTTCTGACATGCTGATCAAACTTTCCTCCTTGCCCACCTTTTTGTGTTCTTGCACTTCTGCAGATCTGGAAAAAAGATAAATAAAAGTAATATGTAGTGCATGCTTATCCATCTGATCATGAAGGTGTGCATGTATATATATACATGCATGTTTAAATTTGGCCGTCAGAATGCAAATGGGGAATCTAATTTATTATTCAGGTACTATCCACACAGTCTAATGTAGTGCACTTTTTATTTTGGTTGCTATTAGAAATACCCAGTCATTATTCTCTCTCACTTTCAAGCTTAGCTGAGGACTTTGCAATAAATCCATTTGCCTTTTGGCAAAATGGGAGAAGAATATGATGAAGTAGCTTCTTTAAAAATACAAAGAAAAGTGACCTCAGACTAGCTGCAAGTCAGTGAAAAGAAAACAAATTATTTTTCCAGTGGCTGAGTCACCTGGAAGGTTTCTAGTGAAATCTTTGTTCATGTGAGAATCATTTTCAGGAAATTTTTTTTTTACGATGTCACACCCCCAGTTACTGAGATTTCTGCATCTGATCTTTGTTTTTTGTTGTGCAACTGGTGAGTCACAGTCTTTGGAATATTTATTTTTCAGTCCAAATCCAGGATATTTATACTAAAAAGACAGAGTTTGGTTTGTATGAATTCATGGTGCTTTCTCATGCATAGAACCATCTTCACTGCGTATGTCAGTAACTTCAGCCACATTTAAGCACCTATGAATGTTAAATACCCACTCTTTTTGTTCAGTCGCATGTCTTTTTGTGTATGGTTCTATGTTTAATTAGAAAAAAACCCATCAGGTTTCCCATCTTGTGAAGTAAATCTGATACCCTTACAATGAAATTGAGTCTTCAGGGTAAAATGTGAACACTTTATTAAAAATACAAAGTAGTAGTGGTACAAAAGTTGATTAACAATAGTCACCTCCCTGAAGATTCTGCTTCTGCAATGCCAGTATTAAGCATCTCCAAGAAATGTGGAAAGAAATTCTCCTTCTAGCAAGCAAAGGACTACCTGAGTAAAGGTACAGCTGTACAAGACTCATGCATTTCAAAGGCAACATTTTTTTGCTGCAAAAACTTACTGAGTTCCTACTAAAAGGACACTAATTTAAATTGCTTTCTAGTGCTTACATTTTTTAAATTTTGCTACATTTTTCTGTCTCCTTTCTTGACTGGTAGTTAATTTCCTATGGGTTTATGGTAATTTCATGTATTTTACATTCTTGATCATCTTTTTGCTTTTGAGAAGTACATACTAGTATGTTTTAGTAGGGCCAGCTGTGACAGGACAAGGGGTAATGGTTTTAAACTAAACCAGGGTAGGTTTAGACTAGATATAAGGAAGAAATTCTTTACAATGAGGGTGGTGAAACACTGGAAGGGGTTGCCCAGAGAGGTAGTGGAGGCCCCATCCCTGGAAGCATTCAAGGCCAGGTTGGACGGGGCTCTGAGCAACCTGATCTAGTTAGCGGTGTCCCTGCTCCCTGCAGGGGGGTTGGACTAGATGACCTCTAGGGGTCCCTTCCAACCCAAAACATTCTATGATTCTATGTTGTGATTTAGATGGTAGCAGCCAATTTAATTTCTTTAGGAGGGCTACAGGAATTCTGCTCAGCTTATTTATGTCTTTGGCCTCAACAGTGGGCAGACCACTATAATTTCAACCCAAAAAAGACAGAAGTCTTATTCTGCAGATTTCTATGTAGCATTGCAGCAGTGCTGCTGATGGAGTTGACCTTTGCTCACTAGCTATTAAATACACTAATATTTTCTCAAACCTACTGTAGAGAAAAGTTCTAAGCTACAGTTTTGCCCTCATATATATACTTCACATGTTCTAACAGATTTTGCATTAATAGCTAACATTAGTTACTTTTGAAGTACTTCTTTCCTTTGAGGGTGACAGAGCACTGGAACAGGCTGCCCAGGGGGGTTGTGGAGTCTCCGTCTCTGGATATATTCAAAGCTCGCCTGGACAAAGTCCTGTGCAACCTGCTCTAGGTGAACCTGCTTTAGCAGGGGGGTTGGACTGGAAGATCTCCCGAGGTCCTTTCCAACCCCTGTCATTCTGTGATTCTGTGATTCTGTGATCTGTATTGGTTGGTATTATATGAAGTCATGGATAACAGGAAACACTGCCAGAACAGGGATTTAACTTAAAACCAAAGATGGCCTGACATTATGGATTCCCAGAATAAGGGAAAGCACAGAAGTATTAAGAGAAAATGGTAGTCTGTAAGTGCCTAATCTTTTCACGACTACATCAGTAAAAAGATAAATACTGTGATGTTACTGGACTTCCAGTAATAGTTCTAGTGAATTAGAATATTATTGTGTATATTTTTCACTTTATTCAAGGACCCATTATCTTGACTCTTTCTTCTTCCCAGAAGAAAGAAGATAGCTTTGAAGTTAAGGGAGGCAGACTTACTTTTCTGCCAAACACAAATACACAAAATTTTTACAAAAATAGATAGATTTGGATTGTTTATCAAAGAACAGTCTTGCTTAATGTCACCTTCCCAGGGAAACTGGACAGTGATGAATTGCATTTGTAAGCAACAGCTGAAAAATGGCCCAAAAAATTAAAAAAAAAAAAAAGAAAAAAGAAAGAAAAAATTAAAAAAAAAAAAAAAGAGGAAAAAAGGCAAACTTAAAGAAAACATTTTCATGCCTGCTGCAAAATGTAAAGCCAGGCCTTTCATGGAAACCATAACCATGCACAAGCCTGTTCACTGAAATCAATTTATACTTGATTGTACGAGAAATGATACACAACCAATGAAGATACGTGATGAAAAGTCTTTTAGAATTAGAGTGTATTATTTGCCTTCTCATCACAACCTTTCCAAAAATCTACCTTTAACTTTGACCTTTTCCATAAGGTAGAATAAAATGAAAGTCATTTTACAAAATAATAAAAAGACTCAGAACAGAACAGGAATTTTATTAAAACATACAATAAATATGACTAAGTAACCTTGACTGGTGTAGCTTTTATCCTGACTTTTGTATTTTGTAGGAGTTCTGCCTGAATTAAAAAGTGGGTAAGGAAATTTGGATTTACTGTAGAATGAATGCATATAAAAGGCTGATTTTTAACAAATGAATGCAGGCAGTTAGAACCTGTGGATATTCTAATCTCAGTTGTGGGAAAAGCAGTAATGGTAATTTTTACGGATTATGCATCACACTTTTATGTGTGATGAAGTATATTTTCTTCATCATTGCCTTTAAAACCTTTCTTTGAACAAAGTGGGCTAGAATGGAAAGGAGGTATGTATTGATTGTTCTTCAGTGTACAATTTCAAAGTGAATATGTTGTTGAAAAACAGAAAAGAGCACATTCCAACCTGTGAAGCTTTCTTCTACTTTACATTTTGTGGCAAACTTATATTTCTCCATTTTTAGTGGAAACTATGAAAAATTTGGGAAGCTTGTTCCAACTGTTCTAGTTCTGAAAAAGAGTTAGGTACTTTGGAGAAATACTGCAATTATTTGAGAGAGATGGTTTTTTTTATAATTTGAGAGCTGGTTCTTTCGACTATCCAGCAGTGGTTTATTATGTATTCCTCTTATAACACATTTAGATTTTATTCACATTGTTTCAGAAAGCCTTCTGTTATTAGTGTTTTCCAGGAAACATAAATCTGGAATTTCTTCAGAGTTAAAGAAACTTTAAAAATAACATTTAAATTCTTGTAGGCTAGATCCAGCTTCTTCCTTCTAGCTGTTGTTTGTTTCAGGAAGGACTTACTCGTGTAATAAATCAAATAGGAGTATCCCATATGTCATACAAAGATACCACGAGCCAGTCAAGGTGGCTGAAGGTGTTCACACATGCTGACCTATACATGGGCTTAGACAACCTTGATTCAAATGCAAATATGTTCAACTGAACAATTACAGGTGGAATCTTGGTCTCATGGACACTGGTAACAAAATTTCTATTAACTTCAGTAGAAATGAACCCTCCAGCATTGTTATTTAGGCTGTGGCATATTACAGGTGCAGCTTCTCAAAGACGTGCTATGCCCCGAAGGATGATACTGCTCCACATCACCACACATCACTGCCACCTTTTTTCTTTAAGTACAGTTGAACATTCAGACATGTGGTGAGCTGAACTGAGCATAAACATTTACAAAATAAAGTTATTTTCATTTAGTTGCATCAGGTACTCCCTGTGAGAGATGTGATTGATTAGAAGGGATAAAGGAGCACATCTCTGGGGGCTATTTTGGCACCAGCATGGCTGAGATTGTCTTTAAGTGCCTCACAAACCTTAAAAGAGCTGCAGTGCATGTTCTGGATGCTGGTATGTGGATAACTGTTAATTGGGCCACGGTGCTTCCTTAAACTTGGTAAGTGTTTGGATATTCAAATTCCACAGCAGCCCGCAAGATATTATTCAAACACATTGTGCTGGGATAGACATTGGCATGTGCTGCAGTGAAAACAAGTCACAGTTTTCATTTCGCCTCTCGTCAAAATCAGCAAAAAATTGACCCATCATGCTCCTTTTCTTCCATGCTAAACAGAGGGATTTTGAGGAATATTTAGGTGTGCACTTAAAAAAGAATGAAATTTTAATTTGACAGCAGAGAGTGTCGCTAGCCATTCACACATCCTCCAAGCTCAATTGTTCTTTCAGTTAAGGGACATATTTTGGCTGCAATATGGTTCATAAGTTATGTTAATGACACACTGGATTTTAACTTAACTGTTACAGACCATATTGCACACATGTACAAAAATTTGGTCAAATAAATTTGTCTTTAATCTTCTGCCCTTTTTTCCTAAAAAGCTAAATATTTTTCCTTTTGTTCAAGTACTAACTTCTTTAGGAAAACCAGGCAGCAAAATTCTATGCAATTTAGAGTTGATGGGATTTGTGATGGTCATTTGAAATCCAGTCACGTTTTGATCCAAATTAAAGCAATTTTGGTTTTAATTGTTATTTTTCCCCAAGGAAAAATGTTCACCTTGTCTTGTTTCCTGGTACTATTTTATTTGAGCAAGAATCATTCAAGCTGCTTCCAATGTATTGCTCTAAAAAATCTCCCCTAATTTTTGAGGTTTGAGGAAGGAATTCCTGTTCCTGTGGCTGAGTAGATGTTTCTCCTTAAGGAATTTCCTTTGTTTAATTGTTCTCCTTATGTCACACCTCTGCAAATTAATATAGCAACTTTAACATGTATCCTGTGTGCCTTCCTCACTGAAGTCATATTCTCTAAACTAGTTTAATCACTTTTATTGCATACAGGATCATGATCTGCATCTTATTCCACTGTCAATTCACTGGTTTACCTCCTCTGAACTGTCTGAATTAGCCCAAGAAAAAACTAGTGAAACAATATGGAACAACATATAGGAGGTTTAATTAAGTTAATGTGGCATGCAATGTGATACTGGTTGGTTTTAAGGACATGATATGTACTTCCACTCCTTACTATCTCAGATATATGTACATTCTTAAGTCCTAACATCTGTGGGGTTCAATTACTCCCAAGTGAGAAGTACAGTAATGGAGAGAGCATAGAAAAGAATGGAATAGATAATACCTGGAGCTGGTGGACACAGGAGAATTGGTTAGTGTGATTTTCTATTAGGTTGAAAGACAGTTTGCTTTTTTTTTTTCTCAGTAATACATAATATATGGAAGGAACTTTGTTATTCCCTAATGATGCTCCAGTTATATCCACAAAGTTCTATGATAACTCACAATACCTCAGACTTCATCCCATTGACACAGGAATACGAGAAGAAAGCATCAGTTGCTGAGGGTTTGGCACACCTTCTCCTCTGTGCCTCAGCCGCCTTCACAGGTATTTAAAAGCTTCACAGGGAGAGTAGTCATCATTCTGTTTCTCTCCAACAAAGACGATCTGAAGAAATTTCAAAGGTATATTTCTATATGGATGGAGTATCCTACATTACAAACTACAAATATTTTCCATAGTTTTCTAGGTTTTTTTCTTCTGGTATTGATAGAATTAATTTTGACTCCTATTTGATATGTCTGACGCCTTCATGCATGCAGATTTTTTTTTATTAATTCTTGGGCAGAGGCCTTTAGTTCCGTCTGCTGTCCTCTCATATTGCTGCAGTTTTCTGAGTTTTACTGTTGATTGCAACCATAGCATCACTATAAATGCCTAGCACCTTACCTCTGAATTTTTCAACTGTTTAAAGAATTTGAACAATACTATTATTTAAAATCAGGAAAACGCTGTCTTTCAAATGATTTCATCTTTATTCTCCAGGAGCTACCTTAACCCACTATTCTTCTTTAAGTGAAAGACTGCTAAGAGTGTTTAATTGGTTTTCTTTCTACTACTTTGAAGGAATATTTCTAATTAAAGAAATTTAATACATAAATTGTTAGGTAAAATGTCCTGTGGAGGGAAAAAAAAAAATGTATGGAGGTGTTTCCATAAAAAAAGAACATGTGGATCATGCTTTGTGCTCTTTTGAGCAGGCTCTGACCAAAGGGAAGATGTGAAACAAAACCCACAAGTTTTTCTCATTCACACAAATTCCTTGCGCATCTGTACTGTCTTTCCTGAAGGATGGCAGGGGACAGGTCCCATCACAATGCATGAAAGGAACTAAACAATAACTGGGGTAAAGCTTTGCTTGCCATCTCCCGCTCAAAGACACACAAGGACCAGGACACCAGATGGGTTCTTGCACTGTGTAGGAGTCAGTATAGCAGGGGCAGCTGTGCTTGCCACGGGAGCTCCTGCACACTGATGGATCTAGCACAGACCCCAAATAGTGAATAAAACAAGCAGATATTTAATCAACTACTACTGCTTGCCATAACTTTCTGCCATACCGGTAGGTTTGTTGTCCATAACCTGGAGCAATTGTTTTACCATGTTTTTAATAAACACTTCTTGCTTGCTATCCCTATGAAACATTGTCTTTAGACATGAAGTCCTCCCTGGGGGTCTCATGCTTCTTTACTCCCCACAGTCCAAGGGAGTGTGCCTTAGGCCTTGCCAGCATTTGCAAATTTAGCACTTGTAATTTTAACAATGCCAGCAATAAGTGCAACAGCAGGACTGACTTTTGCAGAGACGAGGTTCATCATACGTCTTTACCACAACCAAGAAACCTCTGAAATGCAGGGCTCTAGCTCTGCTATTCACATATTGGCATGTTGTTGCTATGCTGCTGTTGCTGCTGTAAGATGGATATTATTTCTTCCTAGCGAACTGGCATAAGTGACTTCCCCCGTGCCCCCCTCCCCTCCGCTGTCGACAGATGGAACAACAGTCTTCCTGTACTCGGTGGGAGATATGGGAATTAGTAGAAGTCATCTAGCTGTGCCATCAGGGAATGTGCTGTTGATACTTGAACTAGAGCATCAGTATTTTTGCTGTATGAGTTTGTAACTAGCACTTCTTTTGCCAGCGGCTGTTTTTGTGTTTGCTGCTGAAATTTTAAATTCCTTCCATCCACTCAGTTTCCTAGAGCAGCAGTAGAAGCTTTCACAGACTGCTGAGAAGCCTGTCAGATCCTTGCAGAGCTGATAAACTTTTCATTGGTGTTTTGGAGGTTTCACCTTCACTGATGTATGGAAATGTTCTAGAGAATGAAAACACTGCACTATGTCATGGATAAAAAATTAAAATTCTACATGGTGTTTACAGTTTAAAATGCCCAAATAGAATTTGGAAGGAAAAGACAGTACTTGCACCTGACACCTGAAGGTAATCTATGCTTTGAACCTGCAAACACATACAAATGGGTGTTGGCCCATTGGATTTCCTTGCTGGTTGAATTCAGGCTACTTGTGAGCATAAAGGTTCTTATACAGGTAACTGCTTGCAGGGTTTGAGCATCAGTCCTGCATACAGGTTTTCATCTGTGCATAATATAGAACCAGGACAAAAGTGAAGTAATTTTGATGGGTTTATTTTGTTTTTTGCTTTAGATTTGTGACTTGCAGGCAATTCTGAACATGATTTATAGTCACAGCCTTGTCAGTGGAAGTTAAAAGAATTTAATGCCGTCATTTGTTCTCACAGAAGTCAGATTTTATGTGATGTGAGATCTGTAATGATGCTGTGCATTAAAATGGAAGTGCAAGGAGATTCCTTGGGATGCAATTCCTTTACAGCTCACTGCCTCTGATTGATTTGAAAGGCTGCTTTACACATTATAAATGGATTTTGATCATAGCAACATTGAGTTCTCTACTAGTAGAAGCTGGATTGCCTGTATAGTGGCAGCTTTGTGGCTTGCCAGAATAACTGACCTTGCGTATGAATCCCTATGTCAGCCTATTACAAGATCACAACATGCATCGTGAAATACCAGAAGCTAAGTTTCTTGTCAAGAAATCCTTTGAGTAATACAGGACAGAGGGATGAGCGCAGCTGTTCTAAATGGTCAGTCCAGGAGGAATGGTAAAAGACAGAGACGGCTGACTGACCACTGAGGGGATGGAAATCAGGGATATTCTTTTGGGCAGGTACCTTTGTAGTTATCATTCATTCATAATTCACAGTAGGACTTCTCTCACAAAATTCTGTGAAAAGATAGACTTTCCGCCAAATGTCTGTGTTTTGGACAGAGATCTCACTTGCTTACATTGGTAATAGCATAAACAGTGCATGGGGGCAGGAAAAAACACAGAAACAAACAATTTCATATTGTAAAAAGGAAGTCCAAAACATCTTGGCAGTGACCAGTTTGTCATTTACTGCCTTAGGTTTCCTTGCCAGCATTTAAATTAAACTGGACTAGAATCAAATCAGTTCTATCAGTACCCTGCTCTAACCTTTGGTTAAGCTGATAATTTTCAGCTTGTTAAAATGTTTAATCTGTATCAAAACTGTAGCACACTCCTTGGCACATTTGTGTGACTGGTGAATAGGACTCTACCCAGCATCATTTTCTTGCACAGTTACAGAATATTAATTCCATAGTCTCTTTATGAGCCACTTGGTGCTGTCAGTTGCCTAGTGTAGAGATGCAAAACATTTTTTCTCCTCCTGAGAAATGTGATTTATTAGATTATTATCCAAACAGAATACCATTTCAATAGTGCCAAATGCGCACCATTCAAGAGAAACAGAGATTCACAGGGAAAAGGTCTTCACCACTACAGTCAAGCTCTACGAGTCTATGTTCTGTGAAGTCACATTTAATTAAATTCCAAAATCTCCCTTCCAAATAGTTCAATAAATGTCTGCTTGTGTTAATTCCTTTAGCTCAGCGTTGTCATTGGTGACACATTTGCCAATACCTGATGGCCACACTGATTCACAGAATAATGGCCAAAGGCCAGAAAAAAGAAAATATCTGTATATTCCTGTGACTGTACCTCCAGCTCTTTCCTTTGCTGCCATTTCAGCTTCCTTGCACCTTGCTTCTCAGCAGACAGACTGGAAGCAGATTCCGGTGCTTCTTCCTCTTCTCACTTCTCCAGTTCAGGTGTCCTTGTGCTGCTGCTTTTCATACTTGATGCTGGATTTGATGTGTATTTACTAGGGGCATTGAGGAACTTCAGCATTTACTGAAAAATTACTTGGGAAAATTACTTCATTAAACTGTGGGCACGATTTGGGTATAAACTAGACACCCTTTCATAAGGTTCTGTTGGTGGACTTCATGAGAAAAGACCCTCCTAAGACATTTAACCAAAAAAGAAAGCAGTGCAGAAGGTTCTACTTCTGTTGTGTAGATTGTACTTTTGCTGTGTGTTAGGTCTCTCCCCAGCAGAAACATGATTTTATCAAACACCATGTGGTTTTTGTTGCAGACTTTGCAATGACTACTTGTGGAAGAGAAAATAAATCAAAGGCAAACACAATTCATTATAGTATCATGCTTTCAATTTTACCATTGGGAAGGTGGATCTGGGTCCTTTCTAGATATGTCTTCAGCTGTATAGCCTACGGTTTTTTTATGTATGTGTCCAGATGATCTCTAACTAAAATTGTTGCCACCCTCTTGTATAAAGCTGTTACCAAATTTCAGTTTCTAGAATATGTATCTAATGAGGAGAGAGCCATTCGTCGTCTAAGATGGATTTTTTAATTTACCTTTTTTTTGTATTGTGTCTTAAAAATACATATTTTTTAAAAAATTCAGGTGGCCAATGATCTCTTAAAGATTGTTGCTCCAAATATTCTGTCAGCTAGAACTCCTTTTAGATAGGGATATTTTTAAAAAAACCCTTTCAACATTTTTTAATGGAAAAGTGAGGCTTTTGCTTTAAGAATACTTCAGCTTAAGTTGATGTTTTGTATGTACTTTTTTCCCCAGTGCAGTTCCTTTTCTGTTTTTATCAATGTTTTATGAGAGAGGATGGGAAAAGGACATGGAGAATACTTTTATCAACATCTCCACAGCTTGACAAGGAATACATATTAGAGAAAGCAGCAAACAGCTTGTTAGGTATGAAACAACAATAAGACATGCACTTCTCTGCTCCAGTCCTTTCAGTCTTGTCCAAGGATATTAATAGAAGCTCCTCACATGTATTATACACGATTTCTGCTTAAGAAACAAGGGATTCTATTGAAAACTCTCTTCCTATCTTTCCCTGTGATTCCCTCACCATTGCAGCTCATCCCAGTGTGAAGCTGTTAGATGCCTTTACTCATATTGTGTTTGCATGAAAATGACTATTAGAGTTCAATGTTAGCAGTATTTCTGTTCTAGTTCTATTCTCATTAACTGAGTTTTACTTAAAACAGTAGTGTGTGAGATAAAAATTTCCACAGACGCTTTCTGATTAATTTGTCCTCCCTAGAAACTAAGTATATACTAAAGTATAGGTCTGTTATTAAAAATGTAAAGACTATTTTGTGCTGCATACCTGTTTCTGATGTATTCTGTTAGTAAGTGAAACAACAGAGCAGCTGCAGATAGAAAGTAGAAATTGGGCTAGGAAATAGTCTTCAGTGGCAAGGATTTGTATCTTTTCTGCTGATAATTAGATTTTGGTTCACTTAATCAAAAATCCCGCCATGTGTTTGACTTATGGTGTGTTTGGTTTTATTATGCTTGTATGGCTGCCTGTATTGCAAACTGGATAGGAAGGTAGGCATACACTTAAGTGAACCACACAATAAAGGATCATGCAATGAGTGTTTATACTCTCTGGTTTTTCTTCTTTTTAAGGTACCTGATTGTGGGCATCAAGGTTATGCTGGGATCATGCTTAGAAAATAGGCCCTGTGGCATCTTTGGATGTAGGTTGCCCTTCTTCCCAGGGGCCCGCAGCCAGCTGCGGCACATGCGAAATGGGGTGAATTCAGTGTGAGGAGTTATGAGGAGCCAGCCGTGCACACTGCCACGCGGACAGTTTGAGATTATCAGGAAGCACAGATGAGATTAGGAGATGGATACAAGCAACAGGATGGTGTTGGAAAATCCTGAGGAATGATTAAGGCAGAGAAAAGTCCACAGGACTAGAAATACAAGGTCTAGAAATATAAATCATACCTGAGAACTTCCAGAGCAGCCATACCTAGAAAAACAAACTTTAACATGCATAAGCCTGTTGACCACTAGGGAAATGCTAAGCAAACTGGAGAGGAAAAAAGTAACGTTAAGTATTTTAAAATTTTTTCACAGTCTCAGATGACTATAGCTACATGGGAAATTAAATAAAGTTCTCAATTGTTCTAATTTCACACAATTGTGTATCAAGGTAAAAATAAAAATAGAATCTTTTATGTCATTAAAATCATATAGAAGTATCAATACTAAAATGAAATGCAATTAAGATTTATTATTTGTGGGGTTTTTTTAGACTTTGACTAATAGTATTTTGTCGGTGTAGACCTCTGCCTTTTCTTTTCCACTTGTTCATTCCAGTTGTTGTCTCCAAAAAGTTCAGAATAATATGCCTCTGACTATATATATTGTGAATAGAAAACTTTCAAAAGCTT
Organism: Egretta garzetta; assembly: GCF_000687185.1. Lineage (NCBI taxonomy): Eukaryota > Metazoa > Chordata > Aves > Pelecaniformes > Ardeidae > Egretta > Egretta garzetta. The sequence goes on along the minus strand of NW_009259694.1, from coordinate 1,507,222 downwards.
ACATTTAAGGGTTGTCCTTATTAACTAGAAAATATTATGTTGCACAAAAGAATCAACTTAAAACTTGGTTCTCAAGAAATGAATGCTGCTGTCGTAACAAGAGAATTCAGGCAATGTTGGTTATTCAGATTTATATCACTGCTACAGCGACACCATTACTCTGTGGCACCTGGTAGGATCTTTTTTGTTGTTTCACCTTTGAAGAAATATGGCTGTTCTAATTGTTGTATTTGTTACCTGGTTTATAAAGCTGATTTCTTAGTATCAGAGATAACACTGTCTATAACAGTTTGCCAGAGCAAGTTTGCATATTTACAGCAAGGCAATATTTTTTACCATTAAGGGTATGTTTTTTTCCCACATCATTTTAGTTACCCTAAGCTGCTCTAGGCTGGTCAACGCTGTTTATAGCTTCACAAAAGGATCCTGCTGCCTGGGTAGCTTTCAGTTATGAGTAGATGTTTGCTTTGCCATTTCTCTTCTTCCTGTAGTACAGGGAAAGAAAAATGCTCCTGTCTATATATCATATTTAAGCAATAAGGCCAGCATAAGCCTTTTATCACTTAGATAAGGACAGACAGGGTAGTTAAGGTCCCCTGGTACTTTAGACAGTTTGATTCTTATCTGACATTAAAAAAAAGAAACCTGCCATAAAGCTCTTCTTACTGTTTCAAGCTAGCATTTTAAAGAGAAAATGATTGACACTTTTCTGTTTCCATTTTTCCGTATTTTTTTCACATCTAGTTTGCATTTAAAACAAGCTAACAGCCACCATGCACAGAATAACTTAGAACCGAGGCAATCAGTGCAGTAATTATCTGTTCCTAGAACAAGTTGAGGGCAGGCTGGAGCTGTCATCCCTGCACAAAACATACGAAGAGATGAGGAATAAAACGAATGACTAGAGTAACTGAGTTTTGTTTGCGCTAGTTTTACCAAGGAAGCATGAATTTGAATAATGACATTCCAGTCACTTCTGCTCTCTTGTTTATATACAGTTATGCACCAAGTTTATCCTGAAATAAATGAGGCTTTAGTTTTTCTTGCTAGTTACATTAATTATGCTGCTTTTATATTTTTAACTAGTGGGGACTATTCCTGTCTTAGGTAATACATGTCTGCATTAGAAAGGCATTCACAAATACCTTTATTAGGTGAGCACTTCACAATCATTAATAATGAGAACCACTTCCATCATTTATTAAGAAATGTCATGCCACGCAGTTCACTGGTTTAGCTGGTACAATCTGCAAGCTTGGAAAGTGAAAGTATTGGATGTTTTCTAGCAAACAAAATGAAATTGTGATGCACTCAGTTGCAGATATAGGTTTGCTGTTGCCCATGTATACAAAGTACCAAGTCTCTCAAGAAGTCTCCGGGAGTATGTTGCAGATGTGCTCTCCTGGCTTTGAAGTTTTAAAGATGAACCAGACATTTTCCCTTCTTTCTCATCACTCAAGCCCAAACTCTTTATCTTCATCTCCCCTGTTACAAGCAGAGTGTGATGAAACTTATTATTCTATTTTGTCCTGCCTACAGTTGCTAATTTTATTTATATATTAAATTTGTATTTCAAAAGAAATAACTTTAATTTGCTCTGACAGAAAATCAGAACTGTCCAGAATGGAGTTAGGAAATGTCAGGAAATTTTAAATTTTATTTTGGTCTAAAGGTCTATCAAGTAGAGGGCTTCAGGTCCAGGGCTCTCATTCATGGCTTGAGGAAAAGATCACCCTACAGCCAAGGACTCCAGTACCTATGGCTCAAACTGGATCCAAAGGAGACTCACAGATAAGGAATTCCAGGACCTGAGTACTGCAAGCAGACGTACTGGATGAGCGCCTTGGAATAAGAAAAGCAAAAAGCCTTGATTCCCCAGGCTTAGACAGTTGCCCAAAATACATGGCAGAATTTTTCTTGAAATATTGTTTGGATTTTGTGAAACTGATTTTTCTCAACACCATTTCACATAATTTCTGATTGGACCTAATCTGTGGTGACAAATGTAGTGTCTGACAGGCTTTTGCTCCTGGAAAACATTTCATCTTGACACCTGATTGTAGCCATTTCAGCTCACAGGTTGCACCATAAAACTGATTGTGGATGCAACATTACTATGAACAGATCTAACTATTCATGTGTTCTGTTAAACAATATTATGACTATGAGACAGGAAAAAAGCCTCTCTTTTCCAATCAGCAGAGTTATTATTTAACTAAAATTATATATTTAAGACATAAAGGCTGGTTAAAGGAAGCATAATCTTGTGGGTTTGATTTAAAAATCCTGATCGTATAGTTCACCCTGAAAGCTATGTGGATTTAGAAAAGATTTGTCAATGGGTAAAAAAGGAAGTTGTGCAGATGGGTACATGGCTCTGGATGTTGTTCCTCTGTAGATGTCAAAGAAGGTCATGATTGTTAGAGTGGAATGGTCCTTTAGGTGATTTGTGCAACATCCATGATTTTGAAGATGACTTGTTTGTATCTTACGTATTTATTGAAGTATCAATTATAAGCATTAAAGTGAGTTATACATGTTTATGTGATTTTTTTAAAGGAAAGTGGTGGAAGTATGCTGTAGATAGCTTTTGCATACTCGGATTGAACACTGATCTCAACATAAGTTCTAATGTACTTGCAGATGTCTTTTGTTTATCTGTTGTCACTGGTGTCATCCCTTAGGTACAAGAGAAATGGACCTGCTGAGGAACATGGGTGGTCTAAGGAGGGAAGGGTTCTTGCTACATCCCTTCTCCAAGGACTTCTATTAAACATGTCCAGAAGGATAGCATTTGGGGTAAAAACCAATGATCCTGTCAGTCCGATTCTTTCAAGGAACAGGCCTGGGAAATAAAGTACAATTTTAAATCATTGTACTTTCAGTTTCTTCATTCCTATGTTATTTTTACTGGTTTAGTTGAGACTAGATCTCAACTGTATTGGAAACCTCCCTATATTCAAGAGTTGCTTTATTTGGAAGGTTATGATCTGTTGTGTCTCCTGAGGGAACATTACCTGAGTTAACAGGGATTAGAAGGAAAGGAAGGAAAATGTTTATGAGATGTAGTGATGTAGTAAAAGGTCAGAATTATTTTTATTGACTTTAACAGCACATTATTTTGTAGGAGGCTTGGTGTAGTCTTCTCCTTATTTCTAAAATATCTCAAATATTGCAAATTCTAATTAATGCTACCAACTTTTGTTGCCATATATGCATATCCATCCCAAAACGTTCACTCTTTCTCTTTCACGCTTTTCCATCCAAATCAACACTTATTCAGCAATAGATTGGGTACCTCTGTCTATTTAGTTGATGATGTATTCCCTGACTGCATAATTAAGACATGGATTCTTGGAGTGGAAATTTTCTTTGATCACAGAAAAACACGTCCTGGGGAAAAAAAATCTTCCATCTGATTTGATCATCAGGTTCTGTCACTGTTTTGTTCCAAAGTGTCCTTTGATCACATTATGGTTGCTAAAGTATAATAATCTAAATATATGTCTTCGAATTTAAAAGGCTGATTTTACAGGCTAACACTTAAACAATATCCTAGAAACCGGTTCATATAAATGAATAAAAAATGAAGAGGTTTTTTCCATAGCTGAGAATACACATGCTTGAATTTTTGAAGGGGCTCTTCTAATAGTTGTCACTGGAGTGTTGTGTTAATAATTCAACAGTAAAGGATTTCAATACCATTTGTAATTTCCTCTCCTCCCCCAACCCTTGAACTGAGTTTATTGGTCTTTACATCACAGTCAGTTGTTTGAACCTAAATTTCTGTTTAACACGTAAACATATATAAGCAACAAATCCCAGTCCTGGAAAGAAATTGGCTTACTTTAACAGCGACTACATCAAATTCCAAGCTCTCAGTGCTCAGAATTAAGGATGAATATGATTGTTCCGCTTCTCCAAAGAAGGATCTGTTTTCCAAATTTCTAAGTTGTTGGTTAGTGTTATTTTCTCCCATATTTGCAAGCAAATTGAATGTAATTACCTGATATTTCGTGTCAGGAAAAAGGAAACAATTTTCCCCTGGGCAGATGGGTGGAGATCATTAGGGAAGTGACTGCATTCACTTCTGGATAGCAAATTCTCTGCACTTCAGCAATTCAAAGCATTACTGGCAACCTTACCTCCTGCTCTTTTTCTGATACCTTGAGGCATATGGTCCTTTGTATAGTAGTCTTAAATGTGTCATATTTTAGAGGTGTCTTATGCCTTGACTGTACAGAATATAATAGAGTAGATGTTCTGGAGGATGTTTTTGAGTTTAATCCCTATTGCATTGTTTCCCACAGTTGCAGGAGGCTGGATTCGGTGGCTGATGTGGTTCCATAAAGCTCTGAGTTTAATGCCTTGAGGTATTAAGGAATATGAGTACAGAATATAAGACTACTTGGGTACAGCTTCTGCCTATGCAATGTGCAAGATTACAATATATAACTTTAATGGACCTTTATATCTCACTTGAAGTGAACTCTAATAACATTTGAAAGTACAAGGTTTTGATCCTGCATACCTTGAACACAGTGTTGCTACTGTTTAATGTTGAGATTTCAAAATATTTTTCAAAGGAAAATAACTTAATTTTGTAGGTGTTGGTTTTCCTACTAACATTTTAGCTGGTGGAGCACAATAACAATGAATATATTTAGCCTCCAGAAATCTAAGCATTTTAAACATAGGTGGCAAGATCTGAGGTATGTCTATGATTGTTCTAGACATTTTTTATATACAAAAAAGTCAGTAAGAGCTAAGGTAAAAAGTGAGCTTTAGGGCACCAAATAGTAACATTTAGAGAACAGCAGATGTTAGAAACCAGTAGATGTCAGAATTCTGTACCTGTACTCCCCAGAATGACACCCCAGGAAAGTCACTGTGCAGTAACCCTTACAGGGATTGTTTGACGGTGTTTAAGAGTGCATAAACACACCAACAATACATAATTATGAACATAAGTACTTAACACTTGAAGTGAAACATCTGAAATGCTTTTCAACAAAGACATTATTACATCTGAATGAGCCTTCTCTTTTTCCTTTAACAATAAGGTTTGTTCACAAAAACTAAGACAAGTGAGTTTGGACTTTCTTGGTTTTGAAGAAACTGCCTGCAGGCCTAAAAGTAATTGAGATTTTTTGGAAGAAAAGGAGGAAGAAAAAATATGAATAGCTGTGTGTTTTGGCAACCAAAACCTAAGCTGTTTCATTCGATACCTGAGTACAGTTTTTCAGGCTTCTTTAAAAGAAATACAGCAAAGGAATAATTATTTTCATTTGAAATTAAAAGCTTTTCTAGACCAAGTCTAAAGTGGCATAATTCCAGCAGAATTCTACTCAAGATGGCAAAGTAAATTTCTTTTAGGTTCACAGATTATGATTTAGATGTATACATGAGACACCTAATACTCTTCTGCAGAAAATCTCTCTATAAAAACCTGGATCTTACTAAAGTGGCAGATATAATTTAAAATGTTCTGCTCTTATTATCTGCCTCTCTTTCTTCTATACTGATGAAAATCCACTAGTACTGTAAACAGGACACAGGACTGGGTTGATCTTACCCCAGCTGGGCAAAACTGGTATACAAGAGGCTTGCCTGAGTCTGCCTCTGTGCTAGAGACCTTTGTCATTCCAGTCATGCTGGCCAAATACATGCAACAGGAGGAAAGTTTGGCAAGCAATGAAGTTTACTTTTTGTTTCTTACTTTAGTGGAAATGAGCAAATTCAGTCTGATTTAATCTATGAATGATTGGTGTTTCTTACATGACCTGCTGAGATGTCTTTATTTCTTTATATAGCTTTACATATGGTGTGAAGATGCTTTTATTGGTGCAAAGGACCTCTCAAATTTTAAAGTGTATAAAGGAAATATCAAGTAACAAATGATCTTTGTAGTTTATATGAGTGAAAATCTTCATGAAAATCAAATCTGAATGGTAAATTATATGTATTTTAAGAGTTTAGAATTTCCAGCTATATTAAACAGCAGTGAAATGCAATCTTAATGATTTACATTGAAAATATATACTTAAGATTTTCATACAGCGTTGAGGTATTCTGCATCATATTTCAAATCTATCAAAGACACCAGTGTGAAATACAAAATATAAAATATCATTATTATAATAAACTAATGCCACCTATTGACTTGAAACTAAAATAAACCATCTGCTGTATTATGGGAAATATTTAGCATCAATATTTTACTTTTAGAAGTTTATTTAAGATTACAGGTGGAGTTTCATATCTAACAATTTGCACGATATAGCTCAAGACCAGATTTCTAAAAAAGAGTATAGAATATAATGACTGGGAATGAAGAGAAAGTAAAATAAATTATAGAATGTTGTTATCTTTCAAATGTTGACATTTGCAGCATAAGCTATATCACGTTCTACTCCTTTGCTCTTCACCTTGCTTTTGTTTCTTTGGTAATATCTTTACAGATTTTCCTTCATTTTTTAGTGTTCTTCTTGTCCTATTCCATGTACCCTCCTATCCTTTAGTTACAGATGCACAGAAAAAAGAATTCAAAAATCCTTTTTTTGCCCTTAATTCTTTTCCCTCAATTTCTTGATTGTTTTCTTTTTTCTTCTCTGTAACTTTTCTAAACATTTTTATTCATTGTTATTTGACAGTTTTCTCTTACTTCCTGCATTTTTCTCACCTATCACACGTAAATAATATTCTTTGCCACTACCTTTCTCTTGGATTCCCCCTTTCCTTCTTTCTTTTTATTTTTTCTATATTTATCTTGTCTTTTCCTACTTCTCATCCTCCCTTAATCTATTATCTTTCCCTGTACTTTTATTCTGTTTCACATCATTAATTGATTAATTGTCTGCTACCAACAATTCAGCTTCTAAAAGATGGTTTTCAGAAGGGTGCTCTTAATCTAGATCAATAGAAAAATATTGGTTGAAAGTTGTAACACCATTGGTTTTATGTTATATTCATATTGGTTGTAGGCTATAGCCTGACACTTCAGAATATTTTCATTACCTAATATTTATATTGTAGTGGAGCACAAACACCTGATTCCTGGTTAAGAAGTCTAGGACAAGTATTTAGACTATTAGGTATGGTACAGGTACAGAATAAGCAAAAAATAAGAGGCAATAACATGATTTTTCTTCAGGAACCCTTTCTTTTATTTTCCTTCCTCTCATCTCTTGTTTCACTGTGCTCTGGTAGATCGTGCTACAGAATGATTAAAAATAAATGTTCAGGGAGATGGATGAAATATATTCAGATGCAATCACAGATTAAAGTGTGATTCAAGTTTCAAGTTTCTATTGTTGTCACTCAAGATGGTACTTAATGTGAGCAATGCATTGAGATCAAGATGAAGCTCTGTAGTCAACAGCAGGGATAAGAGCTTTTTGAGTCTTAATTTGTGTATAATTGTGTCTGAATAGAGGCTTCCCCCCCCCC
>NW_009259694.1:1470529-1499536 GCF_000687185.1 Egretta garzetta | reverse complement strand
CCCCCCCCCCCCCCCTTTTAATTAATCTGATTTACTAATAGTACAGATAACCAAATGAAGAATGTGAATCTAGTGCTGTGTGGAAAGCAGAAGGACCTGGAAGCCAGCAGAGAATTGAAAGGAGTTCTCATTCACTAATTTTCTTAGCAGAGTCAACTATCTGAAAACCAGTAAAGAAAGTAGATAAGCTGTCTCCACCTAAAATCAACACATTATCAATTTGCTCATGTCATTTGAGATTCAGATTACTTAATACCGATCTTTTTAAAATTTCGTTTTCCTGAAGATTGGTTCTGGTTTTTGGTGGTGGTGGTTTATTAACTGTTTTTAAAACTTAATTGAATACATATAATGAACCCCATTCCACAGGTCACATGGGGTTTAGGGAACTCTTTAGAAGGACATATAGATCCACCACTTCAAAATTTAAAAGGTTCTCCTACAGTGGAATTACAGACAGGTAATAATGTAGAGGTTTATAAGTACAGATGAAGACCTGGCATGTACTTCCTTCTAGTTGTTGCCCAGATAAACAGAGAGCAGGGAGGAATGACCTGTTAAGCAACATTGTTCCGCCCTCATAAGCAGCTGGAGACCAAGCCCAACCTGGTGCCATTCTGCAATTCTGTAGTTCACGCAACGGAGCGAGGTTGCACTTCACACAAGGCAGCTGAATCTGGGGGCGTACAGGAGCTAGGGAGCTCCTCCTCTCCCAGGTCCAGCCCACTGCAAGGCTGAGCACATGCTGCCAGCAGAGGTGTATGATGCACAGCACTAACATGGCTGGGTGTGCAGACTGACAAGAACAGAAGAGTGCATCTTTCTCAGCACTGCTCTCATCCCAGCACGAGCAGCACAGGCTGTTCCTCTGCTCCGGCTTATCAGGATTGAAGTCCATTAGCAGAGTATAGACACACACACACACACACGTGCGAGCAATACACAAGCGTCTTATATAGGTAGCTTTACGTGCTCAGCCCCCTTTGTAGCAGGGCCCTAATCTGCAGCTTCCTTGGGGTGTTAGCACCTGGGCACTCAGCACCCTCCAGCTTGTGGTCTCTTATTCTTGCACTTGGCCAGCCCGTGTCGTCACCTTTTCCCTCACACTTGTCTTCCCAGATCCACCCTGATCTTTTCTTTTCCCCACCTCTGACTCTTCTCCTTAGCATCACCTAATAAATTTCTCGCATCTTGCAATCCCATGAAAGCATCTTTTGATAAATTTTATACACTCTCCCAAACCTCTGTTGCCAATAAGCCCTGTGCTCATTGAGACAGCAAGCCCTTTTAGTTGCATGCCATTACAGGGAGAAAGCTCCTTTCTGTGACTCCTTTTGGTGAACTTCACACCAGGGACAATGATCTAACCAGTCTCATTGGGTCATCTTGGAGATTAACCATTTCTGTGTGCTCTCTTTACAGTGATTACTAGGTTATGAGGGCCCTCTGTCTTTCATTATTCCTCTGATTCTCCCCAGGCCTTTGGTTTTGGTAGGATTAACCTTTAATTAGATAATTTAACAAAAATGACTCCCACATTTCAGGTAGGATTCATCATACTTAATAACAGACATAGGTAAGCTGTACAGATAGTTTAAGCTAGTCATATCTGAGGAGAAAAATAGTTATAAGAGCACACCAGTCTTGAGACATCTCTTACAGGATTTGTTTTTCAGCCTCTAGAGACTATATCTCTTCATTCACCATAGAGATAATGTGAAGGACTGGTTTCATGGATATGTCAAACTTTCAGATGGCTACAGAAGGTACTAAGAGCCTTATATGTATTAATATATATGTATAAATAATAGTAAATAAATAATAAGTAAATAATTTACTGATTGATGAAAGGTAATTGGATAGAATTCCAGTCCTATCAGAAGGACAAACTGATATTTGAAGTTAGTATAGGTTTGGTTGTTTGTGATATGACTTCTACCACCAGCTATTTTGTAATAACATGTCAAATATTAGTAAAAGCATTTAATTCATTTTTTTCTAAAGAGGTAATCTCCATGAAATATTGAATATGGATTAATTTATGCTTTTTATTTAGCCCAGGATGAATAAAACAAATGGAATTACAATTATATGAGTAAATGTTATTTCAAGCCCTCTAGCAGCAGGAAATAGCTTCATAACAAAATTACGTAACAGCTGCTATCACTAGTGATCAGTGTGATAATGTTTTCTCTCTCTTTCTCTTGTAGCAATAAGAGTTATTTAACAGTATTGTCTTCAATGGGTTGTGTAGCGAGGAAAAATAAAAGCAAATAAAGGGGACACATGTAAATACGGAAGTGGTAAGACAGTCTACGTTCTTTCATTTTGACCTGAAAATGTCTTACTTGTACAGTAAGTCAGTATTATTTCCTAGGTTTTTTGTTTTATTTTTGATCACTAGAACGACAAGTGATCATTCAGGTCCTAACGAAATGAACAGTCAGTTTATATAGCATCAATGCTTGTGAAAGACTGAAAATTCTATCTGCAAACCAGAAATAAGATGTTTTTATCAGAGTTACATTTTACGTATGGATTGCATTGTAGCTATATAGTTACAACCAGCATAGTTATGTAGATACAACTGGAAAGTGGAGGCAAGTTGGTTTCTTTGGGTCAGTTAAGTTATGAACAAAACTGGAAATAAGTCATAGCCAGTAAAAAAAAAGTATGATATTTTCCAAAGAAACAAAGAACATCATGAGTACTGAGCAACACTGCAAAAATAATGTGATACAGGGAGGAGGGTATTAATGCAAATATTTAGAAACCTATGTGCTAGCAAACATTGATGGAACACAGAGGGGAAAAAAATATTTTGCCCACAAACTTTTATATACAATAACTCCTATAAATGAAATTGATGTATAAAACATTTGTAAGCTCAGGATCAGTGGAATTCATTTTAGAAAAAGAGCTAATCTGATTCTAAGACTTTATATTTACCAGGTATAACAGAGTATTTATTACTCTTTGCTCAGGTAGTGGTTTCTCAGTCAATGGACAGGTCTAACTTTTGTTGGAGAAAGTCTTTATGCTATAATTCCTGCATTCATGCTTTAAACATGTTGCTGTTAATAACACGTACATGGATCTTGTTGATTTTCAAGGAAGACATACTTCAGGCAAACTTTTATGACCTTAGCTCAGTTATCTTGAATCCATTCTAGCCACAGCTACCAGAGGAATTTTCTATTTCTAGATGCCCTCCCATTAGAGCTGGGAGAAATGTGCGATAACATTTTTGTAAAACCAATTTTGTTCACATTTTTCCTCTAAAAGTAAATTAAAAGTCAATCAAGTCTACATGTCAACTTCTAGTGAAAAGTCAGAAATCTATTGCAATTTTCAATGTTTTGTTTGGCACTAACTTAACATTTCTCACAAAATTCCTGAGTAGAATGTTACCTTACTTCTGTGTACTAGTATATGTGCACACTTGTAGTCTGATTTCTCAGTGGAGGAGGAAACAGAGATAGAGTCTGTATATATTTTAAGAGTGAGTAACTTGTTTCCCTTTATGGATATTTTCAGTCTGGAATGAACAGAATTGAAAAAAAGAAATTTATATCTTATTTTATCTACATTAGTAAGACCTGGACTGCTAGCAGTAACGTTGCTCAGGTGTTCAAAGGCTGACTTAAGTTAGAGACCAAGGCAAAGGATAAATTCTCCTCTGCCAGATCCTTTTTGCGCTGGAGTCTTGCATACAACAAACCTACCCTAAAAACATTGCAGCACATCTGGTAAAACAAAAAAAAATTCATGTCCATTACAAAAAAGAACTTTTGATTGTTTGTAATTCAGCCTTATGTCAGTAGTTGCTATCACATATATTTTATTTAGCAACTATTTTCTCACCCTCCTCTCTCCCTTCCCTTCCCCTCCCCTTTCCTTTTTTTTTTTTTTTTCCTTTGAGTGGCTATTGAAATATAAGGAAGAGTTAGAGATGGAATTCACAGCTGTCAGGAGAAAGCATATAGCAAAGAGGCTATGTAAATAATAAGCCCAAGCAGTCCTACAGTCCCCTAAGGAATAGAGGCAATAGAATACATTGCTTTTGACTCACATAATTAAAAAATAGACTAAGAAAAGGTGTCCAGGTGGAGAAGGCAGCCTGAAATGCTGCAGAGAGTTCTAGCTATGACAAGAGAGGACAGAAAATAACAGATTTGGAAATCAAATCAAATTTACAAACACATTAAGAACTGCTTCACCTTTAAAGAATAACAGTCTCATTCCTTGTGTTAAAATAACCTCCCCCAAAGTATAAATTCCAGTCCTGACACACAGTCCTGGCTAAAAGTTCAAGGACACCATCCCTGAAACCTGGTAGGTTATCACAGAATCAAAAGATAATTCAGGTTATCAGAGACCTCTGGTGTTCCTTCAGCCCAGACACCTGCTCAAAACAGAGCTAACTTCAAAGTAGATCAGGTTGCTCAAGACCTCTAGTTCAGTTTTGAAAATCTCCAGGAGCCTCTCTGGATAATACAGCCTGGTGTTTTAAACACATGCACCTGGATTTTTTTTTTTTTTTTTCCCTTTTCTCCAGCCAGAACTTGCCTTGCTATGGGCTGTTGCCTCTTTGTTTTCACGTGCACCTCAGAGAAGAGCCTGGTTCTGTCTTTTCTATTACCCCTCTTTCTGTAGTGGCAGACAGTGCTTTATAAAGTCACAGGTTGTGCATGCATGTAGGTGAGTTTTATAGCCCTTCAGGGTAAGGGACAGTACCAATCTAGCTGAAAGTCTTCCTGCCAGTGTGAAAGTTACACTTCTTTCCCAGCCCCACCACAGTCAGAATTGGATTTCTGCTGGATATGTTACTGTCATTTTATATTAATTTTCCAAGAAGAAAATCTTAGACTCCCCTCCCAAAATGCCCTGGCACCCTCTGCCTATCCTTTCCAGGTGATAGAATTTCATTCACTGCTGAAGAAGTTGATATTTTTTCTCCCCCTCCCTTGTACTACACAGCCATAGCACATAAAAACCCATCTTTTTTTCTCAAGAGTTACAAAACTGACAAATTTTGAGTCTCATCTGATCATGATTATATGTACCTGAAGTCATTTCAGTATTGCCCTGGAACATAGATACAGTTGGCATAAGTTCTTGTCACAGTACATTGCAAGATAGAGTTGGTGCTGGTGTTTCTGATTTCCCAGCCTGCTTGTTTGACTAATTAGATGTTGGGCTCTCTAGACGGTTTTGAATTTGTTTGTTCCCTGTCTAATGACATTACATGTGGCACAGCAGCTGGTAATGTGAGGTGCTCAGCTTAGGAAATATACAGGAAAGAGCTGGGGTTAGCCACTGCCAGTCTGCAGAGAGCCCTGTTTTCTCTTTACCTGCAAAAAACATCTTAGAAAGAGAGGGGAAGAAAGAAAAAAACAGCGACATAGTAATACCCAAGTTTCCATTAAATATGTTGCTGATATCTGTTCCATGTCTCAGAGAGAGGAAACAAAGGCACTACCTCTGGTTCTGCACATCTTCACCTGTCATTAGTTCTGTAATTTTTGGATTGCAGGATTTTATTCACCTTTGGACAACACCTACTTTCCTTTTAAATTTCTAGCAGGCATCCTAGTAGATTGTAGGCAAAAATAAATGCATAGTTTTATAAAAAAAAAATGATAGCTTTGTGCTTTCCAGTGGATTCTTGATTTATTTCGTACCTTTCTCCTAAAGTAGGTTCATATTCCAAATGATTGCATCTGGCAGCTGCCCAGGTAAAAGAGCCCTGCCAGCTCAAAGACGCATGGCTAGGACATTAATATTCATGCTGAGTTTTGCCCTTCTCATTTGTGTACTTAACTTTCTGAGACACAGGGAGATCCATGGGGAGCACTGACGTGGGAGCTCCAGCCAGTTGTGCATCAGGACTTCATTAAAAGAACAGAGAGGAATACAAATTTTAGAAGCACAGGTCCACTCTTGCCCTTAGAGAGGTTTATTAAATAATAGCTAGCAAACATCAGGTGGAACTGTGTCCTGACAGTTGCTGAAGCTGTTGACTTTCCTAGCTTTAATATGGAAGAAAGTAATAGGTTTGTGTTATAGTTTCTGGAAGATACTTGAGAAAATGTAATCCAGTGCCTACAGACGTCTACACCGAGGAAAATGAAATATGCTGCACCTTACAATAAAAGGAAATCCACAGGCAAATCTTTTTTTTAGCCATCAGAGGTTACATTTGATGAGCTTAGGGTGTATGAGTTTATACAGAGGAGATTCCAATAAACATATTCTAAATGAAATTTATTAGAAATTGTTTTATTGATTTTTTCAGAACTTCTTCTAAAATACACTCATTATAATATAGTAAATGAGAGAAATAATTACTGGAACAATTGCTTGAAGGTAAATTTATGTGTGATGCTATTAGCATCCCCAAAATTGATTCTTGCCTCTTCCATATCTTCAGGAATATATTTTGTTGTTCAGTCTTTGAAAAACAAGCCAGTATATAGCAGCTAGAGGGTGTTTAGAGGAAGTTTTTAGATTTATGTTATGAAAAACAGTGTTCCAAGCATTCAAAGTGTTCCTAGAATTCCAGTTAAAGCTAAAGCAATCAGCATCGCAGAAACTCCTCTAGTAAAATAGTATTATAGGTATGGAGAAAGCTTATCTTTTTTCTTTCCTTCATTCTAAATTGCTTGTCTTTCAACACATATATAAACAACTTTTATAGGTAGAGTGGGTCAGTATGTTGGTTTTGTGCCAAGAACAGCATGGTTTAATCATGGCCACACATAATAAGGAAAGGCAGGAACTGCGCGGGGGCCCAGCTCATTGCTTACTGACTGCATTGAGCACAGTATTGTTCTTTTCTCTAGCAAGCTCCAGGTTATCAGCCAAACATTTTTTTTTTTTTATCCATCAGGTAAAAGCAGTCACCTTCCACTTCAAGGAAGAATTCAGTGCATTTCAGAAAATAACCTAGAAGTTTGACCAAATAATCACTGACTGATTGTTGCTCCTGTGGTCTATTACTTTAATTCCTTACTGTTTGTCTCCTTTACATAGAAATAAAATATTTAGCTGCCCTGTAATTTCTTTTTGGCTGAAGTTATAAAAAAAAAAAAGAAAAGAACACACCAAAACTTAGCTTGTTGCATATAGGGAAGTGAGGAAAATGGCTTTTATCCCAATCAGGACTCGCTTTAACTGAAATGCTTGTGTTAAGCAAAAATTCTGGGTACGGGACATGTCATGTTATCAAAAAAAAGTTGGCAAAGATCTGAAATATATTTTGCTAAAATACAAAGAGTAGAGTGTAAATGAAACTTTTTTGACTTCAAAATTTTGGACAGATTTAGCTATAATTGACCAACACAATTTTAGAAAGTATTGGTCCTTTATTCTGGCAGAGGGCAGAAGAACAGTTCAGGGCTACAGACAGCTGCTAGGACAAGGTAACTCAGGCTTTCTGAGCCTGAATATCTTTTCTGCCTAACAGTACGGAGCAGGGATTTTTATGACAGCTTAACCTTGTGTCAACCTTTGTGAAGAATGCACAGCAAGTAATCATGAACTTTTGGAGCTTATGCATCACAGAAAACCAAGTATTCTCTAGGCTGTTCTAATCATTTGGATTTTTCACCTAAAAAATGCAGTGGATGAGCAGCTAATAAGACAAGTACAAGAGCATAATATGTGCCCACTATTGCTATGACAAATCCAGCTTGTGTTACAAAACCAGGATTTAAAGAAGCCATTTCAGTTCCCAATTGGCTTGAAAAAGTGACTTGATAATTTCAGGCTATGTGCAAAGATGATTTTTATTGAATACTGAACATGCGAGCACATTAGAACAAAGGTTAAAGACCCATTTGCTCTTCTGCTATTCTGGTCATTCACCAAAGAACACTTTCCTATTGCACTCTTGCAGAAAAACCCTAGTCCCAGATCACACACACAGACACGCAGAATGGCAAGGGTTGGAAGGGACCTCCGGAGATCTTCTAGTCCAACCCCCCTGCTAAAGCAGGCTCACCCAGAGCAGGTTGCACAGGACATCGTCCAGTTGGGTTTTGAATATCTCCAGAGAAGGAGACTCAACAAACCCCCCTGGGCAGCCTGTTCTAATGCTCTGTCACCCTCCAAGTGAAGAAGTTCTTCCGCATATCCAACTGAAACCTCTTATGCTTCAGTTTGTGCCCTTTGCCCCTTGTCCTGTCACTGGGCACCACTGAGAAGAGCCTGGCTCCATCCTCATGACTTCCACCCATAAGATATTTGTATGTGTTGATGAGATCTGAATTACATTTTTTTAAAATCAAGGAATTTTATTGTGTACTTTCATATTACATATAATAAATAGCATGGCATAACATTTTGGATCAACTAGTATAATACAGGCAGAATAACCTAAGGAATTCTAATGCTAAACAGACTTGCCTATATACACACATATCCATATGCTGTGGAAATATCTACAGAAACACAAGGATGACTTGACTCATCTGACACATATGTGTATGCAATTACATATGTACTTTCAGATATTCATGACATGCTCTAGACCAAAATCTCATCTGCTGCTCTTGAGACTTTTCTCCAGAAGAAAATCTGTTTTGCTGTACTGGGTCCTGTTAAATGGATTGACATTATCTCTTTGGCTACACAAAATTGAACACTCACTCTTTACAGAATTGGTATTGTTCTGCTGCTGTAGCACTGCATGGGGGTACTTAGAAGGGTGAATCATTAAATAATTATGCAATCAGCAAAATGATCGATTGAATTGTCTAGTTGCTGCAAAATGAGATAATTACAGCGTAGCAACCATCTTTTAAAATAAAGTGATTTTTTCAGCCCATTCCCAAGCTCTGTGTACCTGTATTATTAAAACAAAGCCCTGTTAATTACATGTATCCTATGATAGTAACAATTAAGGGTTTTCTTCTGAATATCCATATCTATGTATCGTAATTCAGTGTCTCCAGTGCTCAAAGGCAGATAGTTGCCATTCCTTCTGTAGTAATACTGTAGCTGCATTGCTGCTCAGGTATTCCACACAAAACTGTATGGGTAAATTGAAACTCTGGCTTGCAGCTGCCTGGTTTTACATTACAAAGGAATGAGCACCTTCACTTCACAAATGACAATATTTTTCATTATCCCTTAACATTGCATAGAGCCAGAAGAGAACCACGGTGCTGGACAGCGAGCATGAGTGTGGTGTAACTACCAAAGACCATGTTACATCACAACTCTGTTTCAAAACTTAAGTGAATAATGTGTACAGATATCAGGGTTCGTATCACGATACAGTAGGCTAACGCCCACCCCACAGTCAAAATCCGAGTTTTTCAAAACAGTGAAGGTTATGCAGTAGAAAATACATTTAGCCATTTTTTAATGACTAATCTTTCCTGGAAGACATATATTCACTCCCACTGTTCCATGTTGTACGGTAAAGTGTATGTCTTTTGGGCTGAGTACATTACAGACTACATGAGACATGCTCCAAGAAGCAACATGATTGTACAGTAACAAGTTGTGGATAAATATGATATACAGCTGAACCAGTGGCAAAAATTCTCTTGTAAAATTCCAGTATGCATTTAATTTAGGATTGTATAAATTTGTCAAGTATGACATTTCTTAGGACCGGGAGTGCCTCAGAATTATTATCAAACAAATACTTTCCAAATAAAAGAAATATTTTTGTGGATTTGTCCTCTGTCTATGTTCTTCCATCAGAAAAACCGAAACCCCAAACTGTAATACTTAAAAATAATCTTGTCCTGTAAAATCAAACCTAAAAATTCTTCCTCCTAACTACTCCTGAAAGTGTTTGCATGACGAATGAAAAGAAATGTATTTTTTTAAAAAAAGGTCTTTTCAGGTTTCTTAGGAAATGGCAGTTTCAGCTACACCTGCTGTTTCAGCAGCTCAAATTCTTACAATTTAAGTATTTGTAAAGAGTGAGAAAAATAACTCAATTTTCTATAGCTGATTCTGAAATCTTTGTTCCTATTCTTTGAATAGGCATAGACAAACATGTAATTTGTCCTGGCTTTTGTCTAACTGCAAATAAAAGATTAGGTACAGCTGAACATGCAAGGGGAAAGACAAAAGCAAGCATTGTCAAGCACTTTCCATGAGCTGGATTTTTTTCTGAAAATGTCAGAGTGTGGCAAACCTTTTTTTCCCTTTGTTTTAACAATCATATCCAGTGGGTACGGCTCTTGTTAGCGTGCTCTCAAGGAAATTGAAAGGTCAAGACCCATACACACTTATGGTTGGGGTGATGTCATAGGCTTGTACATCTGCTGCTGGAAGCCAGGCTTTTGGATCACAGCTAAGATGCAAAGAGCCTAAGTATTTGATTCAAAGCCCAGGTGGTTTTGAGATACTAATTCCACCACACCTGGAAAAGCCTTCTTTTGGTGTATCAGAAATGGAGACAGAGAGAGAAGGGGGAAACCATTCAGAGGACGAGAGAATTTCTTGTGGGACACCCCCCAAAAAAAAAGTGCTAAAGTTTTAAAAAATTGTTTTTCTCACACCTGTTTGTGCAATAATTCCTCCCCTAGCATCTTCCTTTTTTTCACTCAAGTGAAACCTCCTATTGCTCTTCTAAGATTTGATCATGTACCACACTGGCCACTGCTTACATTCATTCGTCTAGTATAACACGATATTTGTTTTATTCTTCAGCACTTCCATTTCACAATAACTCTTGTTTCCTTTTCTTATCTGTGTCTGTAGACATTCTGCTCTGCTATGCTGTACGATGCTGCACTCTAACTTCAATTCACTCATAAACAAACAAACAATAAACCCCAAAGGAAAAAAAATGTCTTCTTCCAGTTGCAGTGCTAGCTTTTCCTGTCTGCTCTCTGTACTACAAATTTTATCAGAGAACCTCCTCATGCCCATTGATACAGATATACACATTCATATTCTGACACATATTGGTACAAAAGACAGACACACATCAAAACCTAAATTCAGTGCATTCAACCTGCTGTATTAGTAAGTAGCTAATGCCGTTCTAATTGTACTCATTACAGTTATTGGCTTTTTGGTTCTGTTATACTGAGAGAAGGTGGCTTAGTAAAGAGGGATCACGAGCAAATCAGTGCATTAATGGATGGGTGGGATGGCACAGCAGTTGTGAGCATGCTAATACGGTAAATGGGCATTTATTCCTAATTAACCTCATGTTTCTTTTTCTTTTTTTTTTTCTTTCTTTTTTTCTTTTTTTTTTTGTGACTTTGGGGCAGATTTTTTATCTGTGTAGCCCCACCTGAGCGCAACAGAGTTCCTTTTGTATATTGAAAAAATCTCCAGCAAGAACAAAAAGGCTTAGATAGGTCAGTCAGGGAACAGCTGCAGCCCACAATACTTTTGTGTTGGCTTGTGCGCATAAAACCTTCTTGCACTTTAATGCGTAACCGGGAAGAAAATTACAGAAAACTGTACCGCAAGGCAGATTTTATGCAATGGAATTGTATCCTGCATCGTCGCTTGTTGCATAACTTCTGCTTGTAAAGCGTAACGGTTTTCTTTTACTGACCCCCAAACATATAAATTACACCAGATTTATTTAAAATACACTTCTCTGGCAGATTTCCTTGTATCTTGACCGCATTTTGTAATAGAGATCAGATGCTGTCCTTAGCAGTTTGACCCTTTATTTTTTTATCACATCACAAGTTCACGTACTTGCTATTAAAACTTCATGTGGGGAAAAAAAGTAGCTTAACATAAAATTCAAAGAACATAAAATGAACACTGAAATATCATAGCAATGTGCTCTCTAGTTTTAGGGAAAATCACAATTAAATATCTTCATTTGATACACATACCCTAAGTTTAACTTATTTTTTGTAGTTTTACTATGTGGAAAAGTTTCTAATTCTCGAAAACCTGTGAGAAAATCCCGTATTTTAGTTTAAAATAAGGCATACTAATTTCAACCATTTTTATTGAACTTCTGAAGAAAAGTGTAGTTCCCATTAATTTGGGTAACTGATAATTACAAAGTTCATCAAAAAAGCAGGAAAGGTCATTTCATTTTTCTCCTCTGTTCTTTGGAGGCATGAATCCAGCACTCCATAGAGTTAGTGATCCTACTAGTTGGAATTGTTATATTTCATATAAAACAGGTTTTTAATAAGACAATAATTTCTGAGACAAAGTATGTGATTTCCTACCCTGTGACCAGTCCCTGCTACGCAAGCTTTTAATTTTGTTAAATAAAATATTAGCAACAAGTACATTTTTGCCTACTCAACTGTATGAGCAAATAATATAAAAAAATCAGGCTTTTTACTCTACCAATGACATAATTTGGGAGAAAAAACCCATGTTAAATCTAATTCTACTAGTTCTAGTTTTATAGTAGAATTTTTTGGTATGAAGAGAGACTAAAAAATCTGCTCTTCTGAGTATTTCTTAGAAGGTTTGGGTTGAAATGCTGTCACTTGAGAGAAAAAATAAAAATCGCCATTCATAGCCATAGTGAATGACTCTAATCCCTGACGTGCCTGAATGGAGGCGTCACTCCTTCTCCTCTTCCCTGAACCTAGCTGTGTCTGAGCATTTGTTTTTCCCCAGATGAAACTGTACAATAATTTCAGTCAAACGCATACATGATTTTGTGATGTTGATAGCAAGTTTTGGAAAAGGCATGGTTTGGTTAATTTTGTGTTTGTAAATATAACCTTCTTCCAACTTCAGCACATCTGCACACTAGATAAACAAACTAACAGCCAAAATTCTGCCCAGCTCTCAGTACCCAGCATATGTATATGTCATCTGTAAAGGAATATTTTAAAAGTATATCAATGTGTTAAAGGTTGTACATGTGCATTTGTCTTCCCTTAGCAATTGAGTCATTTGGAAGAAGCCTGTTAAATCTAACTCTATTTAGTTGTTTTTAAAAGTAGAATTTGTTGGTATGAAAGCACGGGCATGTTACTGTTTTGCTAAAACAGAACAGGCAGTGTGAAAGTGATCATGAGATTAAATGGTGTATTAAAAACTGATGAGCTTTGGCACACAAAGTGGCTTGCTTGTGTTCCTGCTATCACTTTGATTCCTATGCTCAGCAGAGCATGAATGAATAAGGACTGCAATGCTGTGTTTCTTTTTGCATTGAGCAAAATAACAGTTTAGATTTTCCTTAGCCAAATTTCTATCTGAATTAGACACTACACCCTATACTGGGGAAATATGGATTCTGCTAATTAATATATGGTTTGTTATAATTTAATTAGAAATGCTTTTAGAAATAAGAGGGGTAGTTTGTCTGATAATATTGAAGACCTGAAAAGCAGACAGCATAAAAAGTTCAAATTCAGGTTTATGTGGCAGATTTCTGTCTGAAGCTTGTCACAGTCAAGGCCTGCTCATTTGTGAGCACTGAAATAAGGGGGATTTTTTGAAAAACTCTGAGCAAGGATGTAGGGTTTTTATATGCCATGAAATCCATTGTGAATCTCATTTTGGAAGGCAGGTAGCTTGGAAACTGAAGCAGTGAATAAATCCTATTCTGCATGAATGAGACTTAGCAAGACTCTGCCTTAGCAACAACCAAGCAACTATCAGATGATCTAATATGAAGGATAGCTGGCAACATGGAACAGCTTGCTAGCAGCTGAGATCTGATGGTTTGTAATGAGTAGGATATGGTTAGCAATTCAAAATAAGAAGCATTGGCATGTGCTTGTTTAAGATAGGGAAAACACAGAGTTAGCACCAGAAATCATTACATTTCCTAGACTTGCATAGGAGCCTCACGAAATAGACTCATTGGGTCAACTGTTGCCAATACAAGAAAATGAAGTCCTACAGCAAGTGAAAGCATGAGTAGTATAAAGTCAATAAGCATTTCTATGTCTAAGTACATATGATAAGAGTGCTATTGAATTTTTTTCTGTTTCCCTCAACTTTAAAGGCAAGTTCCTAAACTGTTTTCCTGTAGGACTCCGCCAGCCTGTCAGATGCTGTTAGTGCCAGGCTCTGTCTCATATAAACCTGTCACACATACCCAGCTACTTGACTGCTGCTCCTGAAAGGTGAATGCTGGAAAAAAATAATGACCCATGAAAATCCCCCCTCACGACTGCACCTGCCTGTGCTGCTTCTGGTAGAGGAGAACATCACCCCCCCACAGCTGTTTCCTGTATACTTACCTTCATGGCCTGATTTTTATCCCAGCTCTCAGCTTTTATGTTTGGGGTCTGTTGTATAAATTGTTGATGACCTGTTTTCAAGCTGGACCATGTTGGGGTTAGGGAAGGAAGAAGCAGGGAGGTATCCTGAGCAGTAATGGAGAATAAAGCCCCAGCAGAAGTTCTGCAGCTTTTGACTTTCTCTTCCATTCCTTCATGTCTGTCTTCCTTTGTGAGAATGTTTCTCTCTGTGGGAGCAAAGTTAACAGGCCCAGGCTCACAAAAGATGAACAGGAACAGTTGGTTACAGCACAGGCTGGCATGTAATCCTTATATATAGTAGTAGCTGATTCGCTGGGACATGGATTTCCAGAAAAGGTTGATCAATTTAAAGTATGAGAATCACCTCTATAGAAATGCCGGAGCTAAATTGTTATGAGCTTTCTAGCAGTGACAGGATTGCCTCAGCTGCAGGCTATTATTCACCAGTTAACTTTCTCCTTTCTGTTGCTTTCTTTAAGTAATCCTGAAAACCACGTGGTCTTCTTTGCTTATAGAAAATAAATATTTGACTTGTACAGGGATGTCAGGTTAAACCATTCTGAGTTTGGATTACCAAATAACAAACTGATCATTCCCAGATCAGTAGAACATTCCTACTAATCCACATGACTGCATATTCCCAGATGTGCTATTTATTTTCTTCTTTTTATTAATTATTTAAAAAAAATCCATAGAAAATAAGTAATTTTCCCAATGGACATCATGTCCAATTTTCTGGCCTTAACTCAGTCAATTAGTTATATTTTATTGTCCATAATCATTGTACTAAAGATGGGAAAAAATATTTGAAAGTGTATTAAACTGCCTTAAGGTATTTTTTAACCATTTAGGTTTTAAAGAAATTTTTACCATCATTGTGATTCAAGCACTGCTGTCCTGATGAGTTTCTTGTACTTCCCTTTCAAACATTTTCTGCGGACTGTTATTGCCTATGATTTCTCCTATAACTGGGAGTGTAAAGACAGCATCAATAACCATACTAGCACTCTTTTAAATCCATCTAGCTTAAAAAATCCCCAAACAAACAAACAAAAGCCTGAAAAGATGCAAAAAATCCTCAGCAGTGTGGAATTCACTGTAGACTAGTATTCCCTGTCTCTGACAGGTTTGTATAAACCCATCTTGACACATTCTCACAGCATTTGTTTCTTAAACTAGACAGATTAAATTTACTTTTAGTACTCCCATAAGTGCAATAAACGTTCCTCCAACTGCAGTCTGCACGTAAGGTCAGTGATAAGACAGTAAACTCTCTGAACCTGCTGATCTGATCCAGTGAGGTGTTAATTTTTCTGTTCTAATCTGCTTTGAGGAATGAGTGCTAGGTCTTGCAGCAGGTCTGTCAGTATAAAAATATTACTCTGAGAAATGTGGAGATTACTGTAGTAAAGGAAAGTTGATTTGGTTTGTTTGTTGGTTTGTTTTAGTAAGTTTTCCCCTGTTAAAATAAAGTTAAAAGTCTCCCAGAGTTTTGGGAATTACAAATTGGCAGTTACCTAGCTGTTAAAGGTAGGAGTTGCAACCAACATCCCTTCATCTTGACTGATAATCCTTAGTGAAGTCTTCCCAGTTCAATTACTGGAACAGTTGGATGGCCCCTTGTCCCCTGCATGACTGAGACTGCTGCCCTTTTCCAGAAGGTGCTTTGCTAAACTGAGGAATTACTGAGGGATTCACCTGGGCTCCTTACCCCTCAGTGTAGGAGTCTCCAAATGCAGCAGAATGAGATTAAGCGATTAAGGTGGAGAGGAGATACTGCTGCAAAGAGGATGTTGTAAGAGCACAAAACACAGGGAAGGCTGAAGGGTAAGACTGGTGAAGGCATGTTGAGGCTTTACGTACAAAGCTGCAGAGCAACAGAGCAGATCTGGTGATGCTCAGCTTTACAGAGGCTTCAGCTTCACAGCAGCAATTGCAGGCTTCTGGCTCCATAGATCAAATGGAGTATTCATTTATCTAAGGTTGCCTCGTCAGGTCCAAGTACATTGCCTATTTGAGGATGGTTATGTATCAATATAAAGCACAAAATGTTTGCTAAAAATAATAATTTGGGGTTTGATATTTAAAGACCCAAATAATACAATTTAAAACTGTAATTAAAATCTTTTGTGTCTATTCAGTTTAAATTTATTTCCTAGCATTTCTTTTCAAATAAAATGGATTCTTTTTTAGGTGTGTAATCATAACATGAGTTTTTAAGCAACATTTTATTTTATGGAAAATATTTATATCCAGGGGTGGCTGGAAGTTTTAATTGATTTTTCACACTTCAGTGCAGCCAGTTTTTGCAAATGCTTCTTGCTCGTTCTTAGTAGTGTCCCAAAACTAGATTTAATTTTGATGTGGTAAGGGGCTTACTGTGCCTAGAATTCCAATAAATTATTTAAAACATTTTTCAAGTTTAAGGTCAAATAAGGTGTGTTTATTCATTTTGTGGGTGTTAAACTTCAGCATATATGTTCCAAGTATCTCCTGAGTTTTAACCTGTCTACATAGCATGAATGGTGGGATAGATTCTGCATTCCTAACCCGAGGAGTATCTTACTTTTCAAATCACCTCAATGAAACCAGAAAGACAATTTAAAGAATAGGTTTTTGATCCTGAAACATCTAACACCATTTGGTTTTAAGCAGGGGAATTCTAGCTGAAATGACTTCTGGTGTTTTATCCGTAGGACCAATATATGTATGAGAATTTACAGGACTTAGTTTAACATATGCCTCAGAAGGAAAGCCTGATACAGTATCTGACCAACAGTACATATTTAGTAGATAAATTAAAAGGTAGTTCATATTTTCAACTGCCATCATATAGCTGACTATATACTGGACTAGAATTTCCTGGGTTTAGCCATTAAAGTTTATGAGAAATAAGATATAAGAAAATAAAAATGTATAATATTCTGTGTTAGCAGATTTTCCCGTAATTGCCATATGACAGCAATTGCTGCATTATTAATATTTAAGTATATTTTTACGCTTCCTTTCTATTGTATTATGGGTTGCAATACAATCAATGTAATTTGCTTGCTTAAAGATTAAACCTGTGCATATTTATGAAATGAGGTCTGACATACATTGGCTGTGTTAAAGAGTACAACTCAATGTGCATCACCAAACAATATATCAGAAGGGTTTGGTGAGAGGAGGGTTAAGGGGAGATACGTGTTTTCTCTCAGGCCAATATTGTCACTGAGGAGAAAAATTTGCTCTTTACACTGTGACAAAAGCATATGTTTTTCCTTCAACCTTCCCCATCCCACTCCAGTGCAAATCCAAGTAGAAGCTCTAATCCTCATTGGTTTTATGTCCGCTGGGCAAATTTTAGGAGCATGGCTTTAAAACTGAGAACAAACTTGGAGAAAACATAAGCTGTGGCAGAGTAATGGTGGTTGGAAAAATAGCATAAGTGTTATTTCTTCACAGCTTGCACACATGGGAGTCAGTAGCCTTTCGTGCACACAGGATTCAGCAGTTTATCATCAGGACCAGAGAGGCAAGGGGGGAGCCCAGGTTTTGCTGCCTGAGGACATCTTCCTGCAGAAGAAGTTTAATTAAAACATGTCCTCCACTGTATTTTATCTTGTGAAAGGCTGGTCAATGTTTCAGTTAATACCCCTGTAAATTCCTTTGCCAAGTGTCATTAATTTGACAACAGCCTTGGGAAGCAAGGGGTCCTGAGGTCAAATATATTTTGCCTCCCTGGGAATCTGGGAGTGCCCTCAACAGCAGCAGCTGTAAGGAGAAGAGAGCAAACAGGACTTATACAGAGGATCTCTAGTGACAAACATTAAATTTATTATATTTTCAAAACATATTTTAATCTCTATAAAGAAAATGCATTGTTTACCCTAAAAGGTCTTTTTTTTGTCACCACGTTTTTGTCTGGGAAACCAAATTTGTTTGGGAACCAAATTCTCCTTATATATCTGATATATACATACTTCAGCAATATTGAATTTTACGTTAAAATAAATTATATGTCCACAGAATTTTATGTTCACTTTATTGAAGTTAAAACATATGTCAAATGCCAAATGACAGTGTTAGTGCTCCAAAGCTAGGGAGCTTCTTGTGCTGATGATATAAGCCAGATCAGCTTATATTCATTGAAGTAAATGAAACTTTGAAATTATGTACCAGTTGAGAAGTTGAAGTTATATATTTTCCTCTGCACTTAGACAACTCTCATTTAGATTATAAAAGGAGGGAGACACTGATGAAAATGCAAACAGTTGAGTAATGTCCTGAACATGAAGCTCGTATAATCGGGAATAAAATAACTGAAGCTAATTAACTCCAGCACTAAAAAAAGAAAAGAACAAATTTACCAATCAAGAAAGTAGCTCTTAGAAAGCAAAAGGACTCAGCCTGTTAACTGTATGGATATGATCCATGCCTAGGGAATGAAAACTTCCATTAGCACAGGAATGACTTATCTTCTCTGGGCTTCTGCCCCATATTTGTCCAACCTCTCCTGACAGCGCTCTTTATTCTTTAGGAAATCTGGGGAAGGGAACAGAGCCTTAATTAAAGATTGCCATTACTCTAAAACTTAGTGAGCATGATGTACTTTAATTGCTGCAAAATTGTTTGTTTCACTGCCTATTACTATTTCACAGAATTTCAAAAAAATTCATGTTGCCTAGCTGCCTGTCAAAGCAGTTAATTTTATTGAAGTAACTGAAGAAGTAACCTTAAAAAATAATCTAGTTTCACAGTTTATTTTTACAGAAAAAAAATCCTCTTTCACTTAGTTGTCAATGTGTTACATTTTAAGTTTTATCAAATTTAACAAACAAAACTCATTTTTGAAATGAGAATCAGTAATAAAAAATTAATCTGGAAAGAATATTTTGTCAGAAATAAATGAGTAAATAAAATAAATATGGAATTCCGAGACCGGAGTGGGAAAATATTGAAAGATGATGCTTCAAAAGAAGAAACAGGAGACTTTTCAAACTATAAAAATACTCTCATTTTTCAAACTCCCGACTTATATAATGTTAAATAATTTCAAATTTTCCAAGTACTTACCATTGCCTAAAGATCCCATATCAATGGATTCTCATCAGAAACGTTCGAGGTATTCATAACTAGGCCTAGATAATGCCAACTGTAAAGTCAAACTGACTAGTATCTTACTTCATGGTTTGAAAAGTAAAAAGTACACAGTTTAACACAGCAAATAAGCTAATACAGGAATACTTGGGTTCTCAAATTATTTAAATTGAGTATAGTTTGTATGGATTTATTTCAACACATCAATTGTACTGCATCTGTAAGATGATGAATTGCCTTTCAACTCTCCTCTCCTTGGGAGAAGTTCCATTGTTCAGGGAGAGCCACAGCAAAGCCAGCTGGCAGCTCGACTAAGAAATAATTGCCCCCAAATGGACAAAATAACAACAGTAATTGTGGGCTTTACTAACAGTGAGATGCAGTATTCGTTACACAGGAATCTTACACAGCTTGATCTTGAATCTAAAACACTCCTGACCTTGTGGACTTGTCTATTAAAAGAATGTATAAGCCTTTGAACTATACTATGTGGATGTTTACAGATTTTGATTATGATTAAAAACGATTTCAGATAGCTATTAAAGCTACCTTAATGTTTCCTCCTGTCTTCAGCTCTGATTCTCCAGATGATCCCTTTTCAGCAAACCATTTAAGCATGTGCTTTAAATCTCTGCTAAATGCATACCCCTTGAAAGCAACAGAAAATATTCTTGTAATATCCATATGTTCCTCTCGACTTGAATGTTGAAATGTAGTGAAATTTGGTCCTTAGAACATTCTGAAGTTATAAATGTGTATCGTAAGTCATTAGTGAAGACTGTTTTACCAGTTAACGTGAATTCTCGTAAAGGTTTCAAGTTGTTCTTAAAATTAGAAACCGAGATGAGTGTGGGGTACATAGGCAAAGAAAGGATATTTCACAGAAATAACATGTGCATGTTCTTGCCTAGATTAGAGACCAAACTTGATAAACTAAGTAACTTACTACAGTTATAAATCCAATGCAAATATGACTGTAAGGCATTGCATCCACATTGTCCAGGTGGACGTTGTGTTGTGATGCTATTATTGTACAGGTTCTATGGTCATTTCTAAAAACTATTTTAAAGGCACCCATATTGAACTGCTACCAGACAAAACAGTTGGCGACACTGTGCCATGGCCATTACAAGGACACAGGGCAGAGGACTGAGTAGCACAATGAAATGTGTTCCCTTTTAAAGACTTGCATCATGTGTGAATGACTGTGTCACTGCTGCCTGTGATCAAGTTCAGTCAAATTAATGTAAAATTATAAATGTGGGTCATATATATTTTGACTTCTGCACCAAGCACAGGGGAAGACCATCATTTCAGCGTGAATATTCTCATTGGCTGCTATGCTTTAGCTAATTCATTGTCCCTCTTCTGTCTGCTTGGCACTCAAATTGAGCAATAATAACTATGATTGTAAAAAGACTGGGACAGGGGATATTAGAACCAACTTCCTCAGCACAGGAATACAGTTGTTCTGCTGTTGTACCTGGACTTTCTTGCAAGATTTTTGTGCCCCCTGGCAAATTCAGACACTATACCCCATTTTTCTTTAATCATGATGTGCAGAATGATGAATAGTTTCTCATAGAAAATGGAATTATTGTTAGACTAAGATTCAGACTGCTTATTTAAAAATATTTGTGCCACAGATAGGACAAAGGTAACGTAAAGTTGATACAGAAACCTGCTTTGAGTCATTTCACCTGTCACCCAAAGATTAGTTTCAAAGAGAAATGTATGAGAAAAACTTAAGGCTTTTGGAAATGGGTTTCATACACATCAGGAGAATGAAAACAGGGTAATGCATTCAAGATCCATTTTGTTAAGATATTTAAAGCTGTAGAGTTGTGGTTCAACAACTGAAGTATTGCTTACTGTAAAATTTCGTGAAGGCTTAATGATTTTATTTTGATTAAGCATAAAAAAAATAACATGTTTGAAGCATTCTGTTACAGATTCAGCTGGCCAGGAAATCAAATTTGTCTCCTGAACGCTATAGAGAGTAATAACAGCTATAGAGAGTAATCTAGTGATATCTCCAGTTTTAGTTTTGGTTTGGGATTGAGGCTGGGTTGGATTTTTAAAGGTAGGATGAACAGTGGATTTTTGAGAGGATAAATATTCAGTTTTTCATGGGTTTGTGCCAGCTCAGAGAAAAAAAGGCACTGGAAAGGAATTTATGGAGCCACCCCAACTATGTCAGCACTGTGCCTTCTTCAGTTTGACATAAGCATAGTACAGAGTCTAATGCATTTCTGAGACATATCAGGACAGATCCATTTAGCTCTTGCAGAAGACTGAAATAGGGTTTCTTACAAAAATCTGCCTTGTGGCAAGCAGTATCCTAGCTCTGTCACAAAAGGCTGTAATTATCTCATCCTCCTACCAAACTTTGTTCATGTGACATCACTGATAGATGGGACACTTCTAGGTTTCCACCTAGAGCCAGGTGATGTAACACCATAACTGGTCCAAACAGAAAGCATACAATGCTGTTCTTCTGAACCTTTTTACCTGTGGGTAAGTGAAACTTGTGTGCAGCCCTGAGAATAATTGCTGTGAATAGCCTATAAATTTTCCCCGGAGCCTGTCTTCAAGACTGTGCCCGATCTAGAAGCAGCCTTAATCAATACCCCATGTCTTGGGGATTAGCTCCAAGTACGTGTCCAAATGCTGTACGGGACGAGGTTGCAAAGCTGGGCTCTTTGCAAAAAGTAATCGCTTCACAGAACAGGACTGTGGAAGCAGGAGGGAGCATATGAGCTTTTCTGTAAAAGTCTATGAAGAGTTAGGTACTGAGCAACCAAAATATCATTAATCAAAGAGTGGTTGTAAGTATCTTCCTTTTGTTGTATGAAAACACAGTTAATGACAGAATCTAAAACCAGAAGAAAATTTTGTAGTATTGTTTCCTATTCATTCTTTCTCTTCCATTTTTTTAATATTGGCTTTTAACATCTGCTAGAGAGATTTGTACAAAGTAGTTAGGCATCTAATAATCAGTGGCATGTCCTTGTTTGGACAAATGGCCTAATTTAATGCCACATTGCTGTTGTGTTATTCTTTCTATTAATCATTTCCAATAGATTGCAAAGCAAATTGACCTCTAAAAATCAGGAAATAACTTTTATTATATTCTATTATTCGTGCTTTGAATATTCCTCTTTCAAATCAAAAAAAAAGGACTCAGGAAGAAGGAAGTACTTATTACTGTGAAATTCTGTTCTAAAATACTGTTTAAGTAACATTCTCACAATGATTCCAACTGCTGAATGCCAGAATGATGAGGTTTTATCATATGGAAAAGCTCCTTAATTATGTATTCCGCAATGCTCTAAAATTAGTTGGATGGCCTCTTTTCTGATTATGTATCATTTTTCAAAACATGTTCTCTAGTATAATTCTTGGTGCCATAATGATCATGACTACCTATTTACAAAGAATTAGTGGAACAACAGCAATCACTGTCAGAATATATAGCATTTTCCCACAGCAGCAACTGAAATCTCAGCTTTACTTTTGCTACAGCAAAGAACAGTGAGCCTAGGAGAGGTAAAGAGAAATGCTGACTGTCGATAATAGTTGTGTGTACAATGACTTTATGACCTATAGTGTATAAAATTCTTCCTTTAGCATAGCTGGCATAGGGAAAGGGTACAATTATAGTCCTTTACCCACTCCTGTTAGGTATGTTGCTTTAATCTATCTAACCTATCTACTTGAATGTAAGCATGCCAAGTTAAAAGAAGATTATTTTCAGAGGGAGGGAACTGGGTTTTGTATCCAGTGGGGATAGGACAAGGAGAGGTGGCTTAGCACTGCATCTCTTCTGAAATGTCAGCAAAACCCTGTTAGAGACCTGGAAGGTCATGGCACCACTATCATGATGGGCAGTTTGAAGAAGAGTATCTTAAGAATGGTGGAAATATTTCTGGGGCTGTTCTTCTAGGTTATGTGTTTCTGAGTACAGATCTACATGGGAGTAATCCCAAAGTTACCTTGTCTGAATCAAGTTCCACCCTTTATTTTCATGGTCAAGGCTCTAGATTGCTACTTCTGTGGGACAGAATCTTTTTCCTCTTATTTTTCTTACATGCACAGCAAAATATTTGTCTGTCTATATTCCTCTGATTTTTTTTTCTCCATTTCTGTGTGTATTTGTCCATTTTCTTGAGGTGTCTAAAGCCCTCTGACCGTGCCTGGCCACTTTGGGAATATCTACTGTGGTTTTGGCATGTCAAACCCTGCCTTGTTAGGCAGAGGTTGTCACATGGCTGCGGTGGTTTGTCTGTGTATTGTACTGCATAGTTTGCTTCTCCTGCATACATAAATTGGGTTTTTTTCAAGAAGCTAAGGATCATATAATAAGAACAGTTGCTATAATACCTACCCACATACTCCGTAGCAAGGGGTTTGTGGCTTTACCTCTGCAAGCACAGGGGAAGTGCTTTACTTAGTTTCTACAATCACCAGGGATTCCCAGGCTGCCTGATTGCTCCAGAGCCTTTGATTTGATCTGAGCTGTGCTTTTCCTCCTTGAAAGCGTCCTTAATGAAAAGAATATTTTGGGAGCTATGAAGGAACTCCTCAAGAAAAGAGACAGCATGGAGAGGGAGGGAAGTCTTGCCAGGATGCTGAGATGAAGAAGTGAAAGAGCACTGTTAGGAGAGGAGAGAAATATGATTATGCAGCACCAGAACTGCAGTAGCCTCTGCAGAACAGAGAATAATAGAAGCAACACAAGAAGACAGAATTTTCCCTTTGAAGTCACAGATGGGAGACTCCCTACATGGTCATGCAGATCTTTCTCTATTTTATCTTTCACAGGTGAATTATTAATTGCAGTGCATTTGAGAAAGCTTTTGAGGGAGGGGGCATAAATCCTACTTCTCATTTAGTTTATTGAAAGGGAATGACCGGTCTGTGTGTAATCAATTTAATTTTCTTGTTAATAACAATGTCCAATTAAGAAATCCCTTAGGTGTCTACAATGCTAATTTAACTGGGTAAATCTTAGAATTGTTTTGTAAAAATGAATGCTACAGATTTTTATGGGTTTCCTTATCAGACATTTCCACTGTCTACAATAGTTAATGTTTTCACAGTAGTTCTATGTCTCAAGTATTAATTCCTTGGCTGATCTATATTCTGCTAAATCTGGACAGCAATACCTTTTGTTAATCTTCCTATTGTCATTAAAAACAAGATGATGGTTTGTAATAGGCACTTTTAGAACATCACGATGTCCTCCATTTATTCAATCAGGACAATAATTCTGAAAGTAAAGAACTCGTATTAGGGGTTTTCCCAAAAAAATTCTTGGAACAACAAAAAAATTCAGTAATACTTCTGAAATAAAATGAGTATTAAAGAAACAGATATTATAGCACATTGGGAGGGAGGCTTTGTTGTAGGCACGTGCACAATTAATTAGCATTACAAGCTTGATATTTTGAGTTCCTTTATCTTCTACCGAAAATTGTAAAAATAAATGTATTTAGACAGGATGTATACACCTATAGTTGTAAATAAATAAGTGAATGGTAATCTAATATCCTGGCTAACTGGTATTACACATAAGCTCCAGGACAGATGTTGGTTTGTTATCTAAATCTGGCACAAAGACCATGGCATAGACACCATCCTGGCAGGAGCCCAGGAAGGCATTTGCACCATGGGGATGCAAAAATCTGTCTTAATACAGAGAGTGCACATCCTATCACTCCTTCACTGGAGATGTCCTCTTTCTTTTGAAAGGTGGTCATACTTTTGACTCTCTGTAAATGGAGTAGGCTTGCCATCACCTCACCTTTTTCCTACTAGTTATTAGAGACAATAATTCTAACCTGATTCAGAAAAGAATAACATTCATTTCTCCACCTCTGTCTGGGAGTAGAGACAAAGGGGGAAGAGAAGAACAATAGGATTTTTGCTCACATGTCCCTACACAATCAATTTTTTCTACCTCTGTCACTAAAGCTGCATTATATACTGCAGTTCTGCAGTTCTGCACAGCAGACAGTTTTTACTGGAGTTTTTTGCAGTTTGTGCACATACTAAATCACTTTTTATTTCATATATGAAGCAAGAAAACTGATGTGGCGAGCTGATTTCTTCATGGAAGTCTGTGTTTATACCATGTTTATAGGTTGAACCAATGCTGAATATCCAAAAATAGGTCTTTGTAGTAGAAATTTTTGGTTTTGTAGAAGTATATTTTCTTTCTATTCATGTAATCTGAAAAGGATTGAACCAATTTTGTTCAAGCATGATTTTAAAGACTTTCTGTACCTGACAACATGAACATTTTAAGGACTTCTCTCCTGGTGTGAGAAGTTAACAATCAACACTGAAAGTACCTTTATGATATTCTGGTATTTCAGTTAATGAATATCTGAATCTCAAGGGCACATGACTATGCTAAGAATATGAAGACAGATAACACCAAAATTTCCGTACTTAGCTCCTGTGATGAACAAAATTAGCTAGGCTTTAGGACTTCTGGTGTAGACCTTTACTCCAGAAAAAGAAGAAAAAATGCTTATCTTGCTGTTTCTCTAGCACCTCTTATGTTGGCTAACATTAATTGTCTTCTGCAGAGGCTGCTATCTAGTGTCTTTTCCAGCAACAGCTTGGCCTACATTGCAATTGTTAGTCTTCTCTGTTCTTGAATTTTCCACTTCCACTTTGTGTTTTATCATGATATTGAAAAAAAAACTTTGTCTAACTTCCTCAGCACCTGCAATGTTAAAGGCAAAATTACTACAATTATTGTCTGAAGTTGGGATTTCAGCTTCCGCTCAAAATGCTCAAAAAGTGGATCCAAATACATAAGTGTTCCAACTACCTACTGACACCAATACCTATTGATGACTACCACCTTTCCCGAATTATTTTAGTGGTTGTTTTCTTTTTCCTGAACTGTTAGAACATATACAATTAAATTTTATTTGAATTAATATTAAACTGTCTTAATTTATTTCTTATTTGAGGAACAATGAATATGCCTATTTTGTGTACATATTTGTGCATTTACTTGCATAGAATTACAGGGACAGATTCTTCAGTCTTCTTTTGCTACATCCTTACATCACAATACAATGCCTTCCTGTAATTTTTTTCCCAGTCACACACGTCTCTCACACACTTAGAAATTCACTTATTATAGTTTCTCTAAGAAGAAAATAAGCATATCTATTTTATTTATATTTGAGGAACCTCATAGTCAGGGTGGTTTGATACTAGACAAAACCAAGTTTTCTTATCATTTCTAGCTGTGGAAAATAACCTGAAATGTCCTTGTGGTGAAACTTTATGTTAATTTAAAGACTTCATGATGAAACTGTGTCCCTAAGTGTGGAAAAAGCCCCATGTGAGTTGCAATGAAGATATAGGAGGGAAGAATGTTCTTAGGAACATCACAGATGTAGCATGCACAGGTTAACACTGGCACACAAGAAAACCATAGTCAAGAGTGGCTGAAGCAGGTCCAGTTTTATTATCTATAGCTGGTAGCTTATCTGAACTTTAGTCTTATCACTATATATTAAAAATGAAAGCTTCAATGCCCAGAAACAGCCTTGGCTTTGCAACAAAAGCTACCATATGCATATAGCTTTCTAAATGTAATTATTCCCAGTCCTTTTTCAAAGAATTAGGAGGGAAAACATAACCCCAGTTACCAAAGTGAGGTAAGCAGCCATACCTCAGCTACTTTCAATACAAGTTTCAGTATTGGCATTCAGACGATAATCAGATACGGTCTTATAATTCCAGTTCTGAAAGCTGCTGCTGCTTTATTTTTGACACTTGCATTCATTTTATTGATCATAAGATGGGTGTGATAAAGTGTCAGTGTAGACAAGTCCCCAGACCTGGATTATACAACCTTATCCCTTGTGTTTTCTCCAGCTTCCTTACATTTAGTATTTTACTCAGCAGTTCTCCCAATTAATGAATGATGCTCAATGAAAATCCCGTAGACTGCCCACATAGGAAAAGACTATTTAGCTAATTAAGAATGAAGGTGTTTGTTTGATCCATTTACTTTCTGGTTTACAGTGTAGTCCAATGGGAATGCTTCCAAAGCAGTCCACCTCATCCTCCCCCCACCCCTTCCTCTCTCTCTCCCCCACTCACACATAGATATAGCAGTAAAGATCTGAAAATTTCATTTAAAAGACCAGAAAAATAAATGCCCTAATTTAATTTGTCTTACTGTAGTAGACTCTACAGAAGTGAAACAATTTGTGAAATATATGTGTATAAACTTATATATATAGGGGTCTATAAAAGTATGTGCATATGTATGTACACGCATATCTACATATCCTATGTGACTGCATTATGACATGGAGTGGCATGAAAATTCTACTGTCCTATATCATTTAACATTTTCTTCTTAGCATTTCATGGACATTTTTTAGCTACATATTTTTAATTTGCTTTTCTCTGAGGTTCACATGAAAGAATCCCTCCCTGACTTAGATTTTAAAATTATTATTATTTTTATTATTTTACAAGATGTTGTCTTGGATATACTTTCACAAGGTGAATTGAGTGATGAGTACAAAACATAAACAACAAAATCCCATGCATATTAAATGGAAGTTTTCAAGATCTAAGAGTGTTTCTACTTCATCCCCATGATAAAATGAGACCTGTCAAAGATTTTTGTTTGTTTGTTTTAATGAAAAAAAATAATCTCCAGTATCCTTGGTCTGGGGTGTCCCTGTGATTCAGAAGGCCGAGGCTCAAATTTCAGCCTGAAAGAAACTGCATGAGAACTATAATTCTCCTGGGTCTGCTAGGTGAGTACCAATGGATGCTGGCTGTTTGAGATCAGATGCCCTTCAGACAAGCCTCTCTTGACAAAATATTCTCAAAAGATAGTAGATTTCTATGAAAATTGGAAATTAAACATACCATTAAACATTTGCTGACAGTACCAATTTCATTAGGAATTTTCCAGATAACTTGGATCACTTTACGCAGCAGAAAAATTAGCAACACCAAATTGCTGGTTTGATACATACTCAATTTGTTGTCAAAATTTTATATAATTTCTTTATTCTTTTCAGTAAAATATGATTGTTGAATGCTTGCAAGTGATGTCAAGTATCTAAAGGTAGCAAAATTTAACATTCTGACACATAAATTTGGGGATAACTTACAATTCGAGATGTTTAAACATTTAGAATCACAGAATCATAGAATCATAGAATGTTTTGGGTTGGAAGGGACCCTTAAAAGTCATCTGGTCCAACCCCCTTACAGTGAGCAGGGACACCGCTAACTAGATCAGGTTGCTCAGAGCCCCGTCCAACCTGGCCTTGAATGCTTCCAGGGATGGGACCTCCACTACTTCTCTGGGCAACCTGTTCCAGTGTTTCACCACCCTCATTGTAAAGAATTTCTTCCTTATATCTAGTCTAAACCTACCCTGTTTTCATTTAAAACCATTACCCCTTGTCCTGACACAGCTGGCCATACTAAAAAGATTTTCCCCATCTTTCCTATAGGCCCCCGTTAGGTACTGAAAGGCCGTAATCAGGTCTCCTCGCAGCCTTCTTTTCTCCAGGCTGAACAACCCCAACTCTCTCAGCCTGTCCTCATAGGAGAGGTTCTCCAGCCCTCGGATCATTTTTGTAGCCCTCCTCTGGACCCGCTCCAACAGTTCCATGTCCTTCTTGTGCTGAGGGCTCCAGAGCTGGACGCAGTACTCCAGGTGAGGTCTCACCAGAGC
>NW_009259694.1:1467976-1470269 GCF_000687185.1 Egretta garzetta | reverse complement strand
CGCGACCATCCAGCCAGTTCCTTATCCACCAAACAGTCCACCCATCAAATCCATAGCTCTCCAATTTAGAGAGAAGGATGTTGTGGGGGACCGTGCCAAAGGCTTTGCAGAAGTCCGGATAGATGACATACATTGGTTTTGCTTTGTCCACTGATGCTGTCACACCATCATAGAAAGCCACTAGGTTCGTCAGGCAGGACTTGCCCTTGGTGAAGCCATGCTGGCTATCTCGAATTACCTCCCTGGCCTCCATGTGCCTTAGCATAGCTTCTAAGAGGATCTGTTCCATGATCTTCCCAGGCACAGAGGTGAGGCTGACAGGTCGGTAGTTCCCAGGGTCTTCCTTTCTACCCTTTTTGAAAATGGGTACAATGTTTCCCTTTTTCCAGTCACCAGGGACTTCACCTGACTGCCATGACTTTTCAAATATCATGGAGAGGGGCTTGGCGACTACATCGGCCAATTCCCTCAGGACTCTGGGATGCATCTCATCAGGTCCCATATCAAAGCATTGAAAAAGAGTACTAAAGTGCTCAGAATGCAGCCCTTGCTTTATTTTGATCCTGTTTCAAACAGCAAATTTGAATAAGTCACTTTCAATAACCTGTCTTAAACACTCAACTTTGAAAGAAATTTTTACTATGGATGTGTCTGTCCTTTGACTAAAATGGAGAGTTAACTCAAACTTGGATGCCTGACACTTGAATGCCTAATTTAGGGCGAGTGAAACCTACTAGTGTTTCTAGTTGTGCATCCTTCACGATTCAAATTATCTGTGTTAGACAGCACAAGAGAAATATAAGATAAAAACAATAATTCAAAGGAAGAATACTGAGATCGAAGTTAAAATGAGGTTTTCATTGGATTTATTTCCCAAACTACTGGATGCTGCTACAGTAACACGGTATGATTGGTTCTCAACCTTTCTGTTTGCAGTCTCACAAATATACTTTCAAAACCATTTAGAGAGTGGATTTTAATTTTTCAAGGTTTTTTTTTTTCCCAATTCATTAAAATTTAAACATGATGTTCAAAGCAGGTATGGGGCTATCAGGGTACACAAGATATCTGACAACAAACAAATGCATTCCCAAGCTGGGGCTTCGATGGCAAATCTAAGACAGAAGAAAATTTTGACAACTGAGCCTTATCTTTGAAAAATTAGATTTACCATGGAAATGCTGACACACCCTTAAGTATCACAGTGCTGGTGGGTACCTATAATTATTGCATAAGTGTAAAAGCATTAGATATATAGCTGTGAGCAGTTTCACTGAAATGCCAAATCTGTCTTTCCAGATTTTCCCTGTTTCACTAGTTCAAAATTCTCAGTCTTCTCCAACAACACTTTTCAGAGGAAAAATGTTATAATTATTATAATAAAATAAAATTCAAAGTTGGTGTATTATTTTTGTTATTGTTCTCAGTACTGAAATTTAAAGTTGCAATGTAATATGAATTAATAGGAGAATTTCAGAGAAAAAAAACTGGCAAGTTTCTGTCCTATTTCTGGGCTCCTGTCAGTCTCTGAGGCCCTGAAACTTGGAATAAGTTCTGGTCTTAAAGTAGGTTAGGTGCCACTCATTCCCATTTTATCCAGGAAGTTGCTATCTACAAAGCTGCTCTATGTACCTATTGGAAGTAATTCCTTAAGAAGTATTTTCTGAAATATATAAGCCTTTATATATCCAATATTTTCTAGAGTTTTCTTAATGAACCCCCAGCATTCTTATATCTCAAAAATAAACCTGTTTTCCACACTGGAAAACTAAATTTCTAGTGAAGGTTTATATGGCAAGGTTGGTATAAACTGTGAGGATCTGATTTTCTAAGATATTTTTCTCACACTATTAACAACAGTAAAGCAACTAGTTCCTTTTATTCAATTTAGATGAACTTGTAGATACTGCATAAGTTAGTGTGAAGCTGTAGGTGAGTACAGTTCACATCAGTCGCACCATATTTAAAAGATGTTCACAGTCTTGCTTTTATCTGTTTCTTCTTAATCAGTCAACAAGCATCTTTGGTTCATATGCAAGGAATGAAAAAACACATTTGGCTTATTAGTTTTAACCTAATTTTTCAATTATAGGATATTTTAGCCTAGGTTTGCCTTGGGGTAGGCTCTGTGTGTATTATGATACTGAAATTGTCCAATAACATCTGGACAATTGTCTAATTTTCCAAAGCTAAAATTCTTTAGATCTTAAGGTTATACCATGAGTATACTGGTGAAAAGGTAAGAAGAAAAGAAGTGGGGGGGGGAGGGGGGGGGAGGGGTATGGCAAAAACA
>NW_009259694.1:1417916-1467913 GCF_000687185.1 Egretta garzetta | reverse complement strand
GGAGGCCTTAAAAGATCTAGTAAACCTTACATGAGTTCTACATTTATCTTGGAAAGCATTACTTATCTAATGCCTAAGTATTATGCAAGAGATCCTCTATTCTCATCTTGATCTACTCTTAGCCAAGTCACACCCTTCAACATAGAATAATGTCCTCCCTTATTTTTGTGACCTTCAGTAATGACAACCTTTCTAAAGATTTGCTGCTTTCACGGCACATTGGCCATGATTATTCCTTCTGCTGCCTTCCCATTCACCTTTTAGCCAAGTGTTTTCTTGGTAGCTGGATCCTCTAGCTCAGGACAGGCATTACTTCAGCTCCTATTCTGAAATGTGGTAATGCCAGAATTGTGCTATGGTCTGCATCAGTAACATCTTGAAGTAGCCAAATTCTCTCCCTGGCCTTTGGCGCAAGCTCCAGGGCATCTCTCCGAGAGCTCAAGATTCACTTTAGGTGGTAGGCAACCAAAAGATAATTGTTATAACACTTTATTCTATTTCTTTCCTTTATGTCCTCAAAATTTTTCCTTGGCTCATTGTAGCATCACAAGGACTTGCAAATAAGTTGAATGCTTTTGCGTTAAGATCCTTACAGGTAGCCTTTTCTTCTGTCATAAAACCTGTTTTTAGATGCCCTGTGAGGCATAATGATGCAGACAACATGCACTTAAACCACTAATATTTTGGCTGTTGGGACTTTTGTATTCAGTCTGCCTCTGTTTTCCCAACTGTAGCTGGAAACACTGTTGCTTAGATTTTGACTCAAACATCATGAAGGTGGTCACAGTGCTGGCCCTTGACAAAGTGGCCTCTATAAGCACAGCTGATACAAGAAGAAAGTGGGAGTAAGCCCTGTGTGTGTCTGGGAGATGTGAGGGGCACCCAAAACAATCCAAAAGGGCCTTTGCCCCACAGTAATCACACTGAAGTGGAAGACAACCATCAGCAAAATTAAACAGCAAAAGAGAATTACAAAGAGATTTCTGACATGGCAGCAGTCACCTTGCTAGAGGGGTAAGAGGTCTGGCATCCCACTGGGGCACGGGGCTTTCTCACCAGCGCATGGGTCAGCAGGTGCAGGGTCCAGCACAGGGGCCACACAAGATCAGGGCACCCACTCATCCCACAGGAGGGGTGCACACAACAGAGACCCACTCCTGGGGTGAAGGGTGGGTTTCTGACCCCCACAGCTGGGGACACCCTCGCTGGGGTGGGGTGGTGTAGAACTTCTTGGGATGAGATATAAATGGCATTTAGAAATCTGGCGGTATGTATTGGGATTTTGCAAGTGTCTCTTATTGTGTTTTGTTGTATTTCTGATACTGATCCTGAGCATAATGTTTGCTGGTTAATTGCATGTCATTAGTAAATCAATAAATTGCTTTGATCCTGATTTGATTTAAAGTGTGTGAATTGATTAGTTTTCCCCAGGGTCAACATCTAACCCATTAAAAAAGTAGCAGCGCTTCTTCAGGCTGATGCGTGGGCTGGGTTAGTGAGGGGGTTTACTGAATCAGCTATGGGAAAAGGAAAAAGAAAATAACTTGTTGCTCTGATGATGAAACAGGTTATAGTTCCAAACAGGTTATAATTCCAATTCAATGGCAAAATTTAAATATTTTCATAATTAATATTCCACAAAAGTTAGTCCATGCAGTGGCAGTTCTTTCTTTCAAGAAAGCTTATATATTTCTTACAAGGAAATTATGGATAAAACTCTGGACTCATATCAATTTTGTGTGTAAATTCCAAGACAAAAGTGCTTTCCCAGTGGCTTTAGGTAGAGCTGCTTAACCGCTGGTTTTAAAAATGCAGGTTTGGTACGAATCTGATATTTCCATTTCTATAGACCTTTTTAATGATTAATTATCAGGAAAAAAGTCTGCCTTCACTTCAGAAAAAGTATTTCCCATTTATAAGAGATCTGGAGTACCTTGGGGTTGGCTTAATAAAATGTTATAGCTCAAATAATGTAATGTTATATCATGAAGATGAAGTACAGATAACTATCGCTAGTACTCTCCACAGTAGCATTTTTATTGTTTATATTGTTTTGCAGCTTTTATTAAAGCTCCTGAAGAGCTTTGCTTTGACATGTTATTTGGTGTACCATCCTGAAAAACCTCACGTAAAAGAGAGAGATGTCTCAGAATTTGTGGACAAATATTTGTATAGTTAATTAAAAATGAAGATATGTAAGGTGGGAGATTTTGTGGAGAATGTCAAAAATTACAGTGGTTACTTCCAGTTTTAAGCAACCAAAGTCTTTAAGAACAACGCGTGTACCCGTGTCCTGTGGGCATCTTTATTACAAACCTTTCTCTTGGAAGTCACTATTGCTTTTTGGATACCATACCTGCAGCAGAGCCACAGCTATCTCAAAATACTTTTTTTTTCTTTTTTGCTTGGGTCAATAGAGTGTTAAACATTGTCTTAGACAGTAGCAGTATCTTTTTCATGGGAATTTACTAGACTACAGCTGATCAGTTCTGTCCACCGACTGTGTATTATTGCCTGTGACCCATTATATTTATACATCCTTAATAGTTAAAATGCACACACGCACAGAAACAGAGGTGCAGCAACAAAAAAATTTCACAGGCTCTCAATATATACGTGTTCCAAGAAAAGAACTGGTTGTTTCATCATCTCTTCACTAGGGAAACATTAGGTTAGATTTTTCTCATTTTCTAAAAGGATGTGGCTTTATTTATGTTTCCACATCACAAAAAACCATAGGGGGTGTCACTGGAAAAAAGAAAGTCAGCTAAGCAGTGCATAATACAGATCACATGGTGTTTTCTGGGGCTTTCTATTGGAGTCAGTTGCATTTTCCTTCTTCTGGTTTACAATTATGCAGGTTACCTTCCTCTTAAAAATTTCTCCATTTGTCAGTGGATATCTTCCCTGTTGTCACTACAAACTGGTTAGAAAAGACAGGAGAAACCATTTGCTCTCAGGAATACAGAAGAATGATCTTGATTTTCAAACAAAAGAATAAATATAAAAAACAAGTAGCAAAAGAACACAGCAGAGACTGAAAAAAAAGAAAAATATGATTATAAGATTCATAGTTTTCCCCTCTCTGCCATGCTGTTTACACTTCTCCAGCTGATTTGAACACGATTAGCGTCTGTGTTTTAGATACAGCTCCTTCTTCTTTCAGCTGTTACCCTTTCAAAATGACAGAAAAATTATGTATGGAAGCATGCCTTTGCTGTATCAGTGGAAAATACTTTGCAGAAATACTTTGCTAAAAAGTTCATGTCCCTCAGTAAGTATTGTTGGTGTTACTCTAGCAGAAAAGGCAAATTGAATACATGAAGTTAATTTCTGCAGAGGAGACAGGAGATAAAAAGGTCAGTATTAGTTCAACAAATAATGAGACAGGCGGGGGCAAACACAGGTGAAAGCTTACTCATGGTAAGAAGAAGTGCTAGACGTAAAGACTCAACAGTAAATAGTGACTAACTTTACCTTTCCCACTGCTTGAAAACAACACTAGAATGTTTTTACCTGCTATGTCTTCCTGCAACACATCCTCAGTTTCTTATATATAATGCATATTAGCAGTAGGGTTCAGAAGGTGCAAATTGACTCAGAAATTACAAGGAGTCTGTGTATGTTCCCGGGCAGCAAATGGAGGAGGATCTTACTTCAAGTAATGCAGTGCAGCATGCTGAGCCTGTGCCACTTGCTTCAGGGTAGTAAGAGTTCACAAAATGAAGCCAGTTACGCAGCTATAGATCCTCTATAATGTAACATTTATTTTTCTTTGCCATGGGCAATAGATTTTCTTTTACTGAATGTGAACTAATGAACTAGCAGAACAAGTCCAAGTCATCAACACCTATTGAATGTGTTTCCATGCTGTAACAAATAGGACAGCTCAGCGGATAGTGTGCCACCTGCCTGACACCGAGTCAGGTTTCGGCTCCAAGGATGCTCTCTGTATTTGTGCTGCTTGCTGCTGCTGCTCCTCTCCTTTTGAAGCACATTGTAAACATGCCCAGTGTACAAATCTTCTCAGCCCACACAGGGATGTGACAGCTACTTAACAAACCGAGTGGCATTCCACTGCAATCCAGGAAATAATTTTTCAGGCGATCTTGTTAGGTGTCTTTATAGACTGACTTTCCACAAATAGAAAGCCAAAGTTGAATGCCTGTGGGCTCCCTACCACTCCAAACCACGCACAGGCGTTTGTGCCAAGATAAAGTGAGTCAAAACGAACGTAAGATCCTACCCTACCGATGAGGTAGCATCTGCTACTCACTTCTTAGAGGTGTCATAGATGTCAAGTTAAGGTTTCTAGCTGTGAAACTAAAGAACCTGAATTAGGAAGGCAGGGGGGATAGTTTATTTCTTCTCTCTCTTAAGTGTGTGCCGTAAGTACTGAGTTGCTGGATATTCAGATGTGGTTTGGAATGGTTGCCTGTCTGGTTTTAACCAGAAATTTCATCTTGGGCTTTGATCGTCAAGAAACTGCTGATTATATTCCCAGATAAGATATCTGGGAATATAATTGTAAGATTAATGTGAAACAATATCACACAGCAAAGTTAATATTTCTGACCATAAGAAACCCTGCTTTCTGACTATTAACAGCAATTTTTATTGCATTCTGTCTAGAAGAGGTTGTATCAAATGTAGCTTCAAGCTGGACAGAGAATTGTGCAGAGGATTGCTCTGCTAAGAGATCTTTGATTACATGCAAACATAGGACTTGGGGACATACTTCTAAATGCACCTCTTAAATCATAGTCAGTGGGAAAAGAGAGTAAGTTATTCAGTATGCACTATGAGCCTGCAATGGTCTTAGAAGGTATTTTGCATGCATTTTCATCTGCAGAAGCTTTTAGAGTACTTTAATACGATAAGCTTAGACATTTTCATAATCCTGTGCTAAATTTCTAACATACCTATATTTCTTAAAGCACTTTGTGAAGACTCACACATGTTTAGGTGAATCAAATCTTACTGTGGTTCTTGAGGAAATGAGAGCTGTGCAAATTTGCTTTCATTATCTCTGACTTTCCTCCCCCCTTAATTTTAGAACCTACTGCCAATTTTAGTCAAGTCTAATAAAAGATTAAGTGCCTCAAAGGTAGTATGTTACACAAGTATCATGCAAGTTCATGGAGAGAGGGGAGCATTCCCACTGAATACCTCCATGGATGGAGAGATGGAAATCAAGCTCAGACCAGTTCCCTGTCCTCAAACCTGTCACCGGGTGCTCCCAGAGCCATCGCACATGCTGCTGATGGCCTAGCTCTAGTTAGGGGATAAAGAGGGAGGTGCATACACTGGGATATGTTTTAGGGCACATGGAGAAAACTGGAGCAGGGATATATGAAGGAAC
Organism: Egretta garzetta; assembly: GCF_000687185.1. Taxonomy (NCBI): domain Eukaryota; kingdom Metazoa; phylum Chordata; class Aves; order Pelecaniformes; family Ardeidae; genus Egretta; species Egretta garzetta. The sequence goes on along the minus strand of NW_009259694.1, from coordinate 1,462,551 downwards.
TGCCAACTGCGTGGTGGAAAATCTAGTGGGATGGAAAAGAACATGGAGCTATTATGGTGATGTGACATAAAGGATATTGGATATAAATTCAAAAGAAAACAAGCTTCACTAGTTCCTTCATTCATTAGTGTTCATGGAAAACAATTTTTTATATATATATATCTCCAGTGTAATAAATTGCTATGAGCTCCAGTAATATATCATACTTAGAAACAGACCCCAGTTTGCTTAAATTATGTTTGATGAATGCTTTTGTTGTCTACAGAATGGACAGGCTGATAAAAGTTAATGTCAGAAGATGAAATGCCTAAGGAATATAATTGCATTTATTAAGAGATATTATTAGCTAAAAGTCAGCTAGAGGTAGGTATTATATTATTCTGCTTATATATATGATGACATCAAAAAACACGATTAAATAGATTTACCTCATTCAGTCCTGCTTGAGACCTCAGATATTAGCCATTGCGGGTGGAGAACACTATATGCCAAGTTAAGACTGTTGATCTGCAGCAATCTCAAAATATGGGAAGGAATGTTTTGTGAGGTTTCTGTATTGTAACCATCTGAAACATCTCAAAAAACTACTGTTCAGGAAAATCGCGTTGTCCTCATTTGTTATATTGACCTTTGTTGACAAGGAGCCTTTCAGCAGTTACTGCTCTACATCCTGCAACTGTTTTCAGTGTCCTCCATGGTACAAAGTTCAACGGAACTACACAGTGATTTATTTTCCCTCTATTTTGTATGAGCCACACCAAAAAGGAATCCATGCTGTTCTAAACGCTGCATATGAGCTGGCAAAGTTATGTGGCAGATTATATTCAGCTACATGAAATGTGGAAAATATGTAGCATTTCCAGGTCTCCTCATTAGCCCAGCATCATAGCTTTAGCTGCCGATTGCCAGAGAGAAAAGCCCAGTCTGAGAACAAAATAAACAATTTCTTCTTCAAGTATCAATATAGGCACATATAATACTGATTCAGAGTCAGTTAATCCATCTAATTGTGGTGATGGTCTTCCAGGCATTAATGCACAATTGAACAATACAAATGAAAAGCCATAGGTAATACTACTTTAATCCAAACCACATCGTTCAGATCAAGACATTGGAGTCTGACATACTGTGATGCAGTGGGCCACCCTAACCCTTACCAATGAGCTTGGATACAGGCAATTTTTGAACAGCAGTGTATGCATTTTCTTTGCCTGTTTCACTACTTTGGGGGTGTATTGAATGTTTCTGCAGCAGTTGAGTTCCACTGGAATTAACTTTCAAGTGTGATGCAAGAGGAATGTAGAAATATAGAGTTTTATAATCTATTTTTATAGATCTCTTTATTTTTTAGTGCTTGGGTATATATAGGCTTTCAAAACATAAACGTATGCCGTCATCTGCTCAGATGGGTATTCTCTTTTATGGATGTGTAATTGTTTGCTGTTTAATTTCACTGTCAGAATTGTTTGCTGTTTAATTTCACTATCACAATCTGTACATGCCAACTTTCTCCTTTTAGGTGGTAAACAGGGTGATGTTTCATCTTTTTTTTACCCCTAGGCTTATTTTCCAGCAGAAGCTCCACAGAAATTAAAGATAACAGCCTCGACCGGTGTCTCCATTCCACGATGTTTTCATTTTTTTTTTTTTCCCAAATCCAGAGGATAGCATTAATGAAAAGCACTGGGGAAAAAGGTTGGGGTTTTTTTTTTACAGGTTGAGAAGGTTATAATAGCATAGATTTTTTTTTCAGCCAAAATGCAATCAGATGATCCTTTTAACCCTCATACAGAGGTGGAATGTGGTCAGGAAACACTAACACATATCTGACTCCCAGCAACTGGGAACCACCACTTCTTTGAAACAGAGTCACTGCACTTTTACACTCCGTTACAGGGATGGTACATAACCTAAGACTCATGATGAAGCCTTGAATAAGGACATTCTTGTTTTGTTTGGAAATGCTTTGTTTCCTCTGTAGAAGAAGGAATCAGTGAACATAGAGAAAAAGCACGGTAAACAGGATTATAAAATTCCATTTACAGATTCTATATGCCAAGTACTTTTTTCCTAAAAATTGTATGAGAAATGTCTGGACAAGAACTTAGCAAAATGCATACCTATTAAAACATAGGCATATTATACAGAAGAATAAAAGATCCTTTCATTCAAAAGCAGCCAATTAAGATGCCTTCAGCTTTATGGAATGCCATGAGATGTTTTGTATGATTTTTTATGCTCTGTGCCACGAAGAACATTGACTGAGCTGTGTTATTACTTTTCTAAAGGCCAAAACAAAGCACTTAAGAAATATGTTCTCCTTCTCTGTCCTAACTTTTTCTCCTTCCCATGATATCTTTTCACTCATTTCATTGTGAGAAAAAAGAAAAGCTCTTACTTCATTGAAATGGAAAATAAGCAAATATGAAAGCAGTTTCTTATCTTCATTATAGCCTTAAGACCTATTCAGTCTTTGAATAAATGTTTCATTTGCTCACTGTTAGAGTTATTTGCAGATGTTCTACCAAATATGCCCCAAAATCTCTTTAGGGTCATTTTTTTCTTGCAGTCTTGCTGTATGCCCAAATTCTGAAAGCACCTATCCTGTTCAAAGTAAATTAGTCAGCTTAAAAATGTCCTACAAAAAGATACCTCATTAGATTTTTTTCAGATTTCAGATACATGATTCAAGCACTTCCAATTTGATTCTGAATTCAGCTAGTGAGTTAGAAGGGAATAATGAAGTGCCACTATACCAATGAGACAAGGGAAAAGGATCAATCTCTCAAAATAAGACATTTAATAACTATGAAAAAGATTTAGCTCTTAAATAACTGAGAGAAAATGGATGATTTTCAGTATGATTTCCATTCCAGATTTCCTGACATATATATTTGATAAACTTACTAAATTTGAAAATCTTAGGAGCATCTTGAGGGAACTGCTAGACTAACAAACAATAGCTTCAAATTGGGGAATCATAAGTATGCCTGACCTCAGAGGCAAATTTAAAATTCATTTGATGAGCATTCCATGAAAATATTGAATCTACAAATCAAATGGATGAAGAACTATTATGCATTTATTTAGATGCATTTAAAAAAAAATTCAAAGCTCTATACATAGTAAGTTTTAACGCTATCACAGAAATAACCTCTTCATTTTTCTGAAGTGTTTAGCTAGGTCAAAACACTGACAGATATTTTTAGATAACTGGAACAGAAGCAAACACATGTCTTTCAAATTCAGGGGTCACATTGAGTTAAACCACTTTTTAAATAACATGTTAAATCTGGTTACAAGTGCATTAATTAAATTATTTAGTTACAGATTTATTGGTGTTTCATGAGAGAGTTCCTGTCCCAAAGTACTTGCATTCTTTGGATGTAATGAAAAACAGACAGGTGATTGTGATTTGTTTTATAAGCTTCAGTCATTGCATAGCAATTGCTCATCCATGAGAAAATATTTTACAAGCATGTCTTCCTCACGGCAGTATGAAAGTGACTCTGCTGTTCCTATGAAGAAACGATTTAATCTTCATGATGTCTCAGTGATTCTTCATATCTCAATGGCTTCTCAATTAAAATGTTTTGTTTCCAAGAGGAACAGCACACATAAATTTTTTTTTTCTGTTTGGCATATGTAGAAACTCAGCCTGCGAATCAAAAATTCAACTTTGTTCTTTAATTTTTCTATATAAATTTATAAATAATTATTATTCTAGCTTCATTCATTTATATCAGAGCAGCTGATTTTTATGTGGATTGTACAGATAAAATGAAGTTGTTATCTACAGTAATCTGCTTCCCCTATCGTTCTTCACTGCTGCTGCAATAACTGGAACTGTGAAAATGCTCCTGTACTAATGAGGCTGACATTTAATCATGATGTTGTAAACTAAGTTCAAAGAAAGCCATCATTCTTAATTTGCAGGTGTTTCCTGACTAATATTGCTAGAATGAGCTGTGTAATACTGAGAAATTTCAGTGGAGAAAGATAATATAGACAACGATCAAATCCATTAACAATTCTACTAATGGGTGTGATAAGGAAATTTTTTGTCTCATTTCTTTATAAACACTACTTTGTTACAGAGAGTATTAAAAAGCCAACAACAATAAAAATAGCACTTCTTGCTTTTGCTGTAAGAGAAAGATATAACCCTGAGGATAAATAAATATTAGATCTACTTTATTAAAAATTGTCATTTTTGCATAGTCACTTCTTTGCAACATCATGTCTGGATTCCTTAAACAAACTTCTTATTAAGATTATAGTTTAGCATCCAAAAAAATGAAAATTCCAGCCATCTAACTATCAAATTAAGAAGTTGAGGCTCACTGGAGCTTGTCTGAAAGTAGAAATATAGCAGAGAAGGAAACAACCCTGTGAGTAGAATACATCAATAAATTTACAGTGTTGTTTTTCTGAGGATGATTATATATGGAATGCTTGGAAGGCTGTAAGGTTTTCCTGTTATGAAAAGAAGTAATATAAACACTATGAAATATTTGAAATTTCAAATAATGCCAGTAAAAATCCCAAAGTTTTTTGTTTGGTTGGTTGTTTTCTTTTGGGTTTGGACTTTTTTTTTTTCAGAAACACATACTCACTTAAGTTGGAGTGAGATACTTCTCAGGGACAAGAGAATACTTATTCTGTTGTGAAACAAGTGGCTATTTTACATTGTGCTGAATTTGCACTCAGTGATTGTCCTTTCCAGATTTGAACGTCATTGATGTCAAAGGAAATTGGGGAATATGGGCAGGAGGGAAGATGAAGAGTGAAGCAAAAGGCTATTTAAAGTTAATATTGTAAACTCGGCCTGACTAGGAAGATAAATGAAGCAGAACTGTTGGACTTCTTTCAGAATCATACACTTCACCTGCCCATTACTTCTCCACCTAATCCAGCAAGATATCTGTAATCTGTGCCTGCATACCATCATTTACTTCAAAGCTGTGTTCACAAAATCCAGATATGACAGCTTCTGTGCGAGAAGTTTCAGCATACTTCAGTAGTAAAATACTGCAAACCACGCTTCTTGTTTCCTGGAATAACACCCATCTTTTGTCTGCAGAACCTGTCAAACAATTAGAGATAAAATGAAAAGGAAACACGAAAATTAACTTAGAGCTAAATTTCAATGCTGAATGCCTCCTACACCCAAATCACAGGGACATTCCACAGAGGAGTTATTTTAGATATTTAAGAAATACTTGTCTTTCTGAGTTCCCTACTGGGTGCATCCTACCTTATGGACATGTCCTGACATGGTCTGGCACATCCACTGGAATATTGTAAGAATTCTTGGATAGGATTAGGTGCCTACAATATACATGACTGCATCTGAGCTAACTCTATAAAATACCTTCATAGTCAACATAGAGAAGAAAGAACTACCTGAGTTCAATGAGTTCAACGCACCTGCCTTGAAGGATCAGATATGACGTGATTTTTTTCTCTTCAATTTCTTCAAATAAAATGTCAATGTCTAACACAGATGTACACATCTATTTTGTAGATGTGATATTTATTCCATCTGTCTTTTTTAGGATGCCAAAGTTTCAAAATTTCATGAATACCAGCAGGGATGACAGGGGGGAAAAGAAAAAAGAAAATTTCAGTTGTTTTTTAGAACTTGGATTAGAAAAGACTACGTAGAGCAAAAGACTTGGATGAATAAAATCTCGGGTAGACTGTTGCTTTTAAAAGGAATGTTAACCTCTGATAATTTTGCACAATTCAGTTGCCTTTTTTTTCACTAGAATAAGAACTATGCACATGTCTAACAGATTATACAAAATGCTGCTCGAGTAGTTTAAGTGATAAACAATAGTTTTGGAAATACACAAGGTCCAAGGAAAATCAGATCAAATTACCTGCTTTTTTAGAATTTCCAGGTCTGGAAACTGAAATCAGCCAACTGCTCTCATGACTGGCTCCTGATGCAGGCAACAAGCTGCACTGCGAATGATGCTAAATAGGCCATTAGTTTGCGTACATAAGATGAAGCATAGATGTGTCACCTCGGGTTTGTCTGCATCAAGTTATATTAATTTTCCTGAAATTTTGCTTGTAACTAAGGTTCACCTTGTGTTGGCAGAGCCTGAGGCAGAGTCTAGAAAGTGGGAGGAATTGTTTTTGTCATTGGACCCTGTGGGTGGTACTGCTTTACACCTCCTGCCTGGCAGCCTGCCAGGTGCCTCTGTATCAGCCATGGGTGTGCTGCTTCTTGCTCCCTCTAATGTTCTTGTGCAGTGGCTGCAAATTGGTTTAACTTCCCAGTTTGTACTGAAACACCTAATTTCTGCAGTGGACGAGACCAGAGAATTATTTACATCATATTACTTATCAGCTATTTGAAACGTTTATTTATTTACTTTCAACAACCAATATAAACATAATGGGAAAGATTGCTATTAAATGCAGGCTGTAACTCTACATGCTGGCTTCTGTCTCTCAGCGTTCAAAAATATTCACCCTGGGTTCAGTGTCTACTATGCTCCTAGTTGAGGAAGGGGAAAAGCAGACTAAAATTTGAAGCTGTTGTCTGGCAATAAAGTTATTTCTCTCATAAAGAAAACAGTGACAGGAAAAAACTCAAACATTTTTTAATGAAGGCTTGCCTCTGGAAGAAGTAGGCTTTGATTAGATCAAGTAGTTGTCTTTTGAATATTGAAATATAGCAAACTGAGGAAGCTCTAGCAGAGCCTGAGTGCTTGTTTATATGATGTCCTTTTCTGCTTGGTGTGCAGAAGAAAGGTTTTCTGTGCTTGTGAACTTGTCTGGCTTACCCACAGTATAAGGCGTGAAGAGGCTGAGGACAGACTGCTGAGGCACTTGCTGGAAACAGAAAAGAGACTGAAGGAGCCCACTGCAAGCTGTGCAGTGGGAAATCCAGCTCTGATCTGCTCTCTCGAGCTCTGGAGCTCTGAAGTTTGACAGCAGGGGGGCTCCAGGTGGTGGCCTCCAAGGGTGCCTTGGACTGAGTCCAGCCCCCTGCTACTCAGCAAACTCTGAAGTAGATGGTGGTGCTTGATTTCCACAGAGCTTTGGTGTCTTGGAGAGAAGAATCCTTCCATTCAAATGCTGTACCTTTTATCTGTCTTCTCCAAACCCAACGCGTGCACACAAATGCTCACACAGCAGAGGAATCCCTTTCTTCCAAAAAAAAATTAGTATGTTCATGTGATTTCTTGTTTATAGGTGGCAAATGAGATCAAAAGAGAGAAACTGGCTTCCCCAAATCTTACAGTATGTAAAGTGATTGCTGGTTTTGATCACATTAGCGCTATATGTGTATTGATTTGTGAGACCAAAAACCAAGAGAAAAAAATGACAGTAAATAAAAAGGTCTTTTAGACATAAATTTGAGGGTGGGATTTTTTTTTTACATAAGGCGTAGTTTTACCTTTTGTGGCAATAAAAGAATTTGCAAACAATGTAGAAATCATTTAATACAATAGTCTAACAAGAACTGAGACAGATACAGCAAAAATAGCAGTTCCAAATAATTTAGCTTTAATATTTCAGAACAAGAACAAAGTCCCAAAACCTCTGAGGTTACTTTTGATCACTAATGTCATCAAGCCCAAGCTTGCCAGTTCTTTCAGTTAATTATAGCTTATATATATATATAATTCTACATTTCTCAATTTGCACACCAATTTCTGATTTCATTTGACAGTTCTTTTCATCCCTGCAAAAACTCTGCTCGGGAACTGCTTTCATTCAGTACTAAATCGGATGCAAGGTTCCCAATCTTCCTTGTGCCTGATCTATGCAGCTCTATGCTTGATGAAAATCACCTGTGTTCTGGAATGCTTTATTTTACTAAAAAAAAACCCTCTTTACACTTTGGTACTTCAGAGCTGGACCTCTAAATCACCAAGTTGACTTCTTGCATTATTAAAAGTACTTAATATATGGATGTTTCTCTTTGTCCTGCGCATAAGACAAACACTTTCTCTGCAAGCATATTTTATGTTTTTCTCTCCTTTCAACAACAGTCAATCATAGATGTTAACTTCAAGGGTCACATAAAAAGGGACTATAATTGCCTTTATTAAAATATTATCAAAAATTCTCCCAAGTCAGTAAATATAAAAAGCAGCTATTATTCAGTGCAATGGCACTCAATCAATTTTTGAATTATTTTTATGCATCTTTTTATTGGTTATAAGCAAAAGACTGGATGAGGATACCAAGATTGTACCTGAGGATGTTTAGATTAACAGTACAAGCAGTAGTACAAGCATATGCAATTGTATATACAAGGCCACATTCACTCTTCCTGACAAGGGAAAAAAGTAGTAGGCACAAGTAAAACTAAAATGAGCAATCCAGATCAGCATACTTTCAAGCAGAGGGTGTTTGCATACAGAGGGGAGCACAAAGTTAAAACTTCAGTTTTCTATAGACATCCCTCATTAGTAGAGTTGTAAAATTGCATCTCTCGGGGAACTAATTTCAGTCTTTCTGTAGAGTCACAAAGTAGAAGACCAGAGAACTTGCATGGTCATGTATGCAAACAGCTCATAGGACTTCACTCAATCCATTACTATCAGAGCTAGCAAATGTGCATTTGGAAACCAAACTGAAGTTAAAAGGTTCCCAAGAATTCAAAAATCTCATTGATCATTTTTTAACAGAAAGGTTAAAGAACCACTAAAAATTTTACGAGAAGTTTGGTCTCTTCTCTCAATAAAGGACGATAGAACAAGGGGAAACGGTCTGAAGTTGCACCAGGGCAGGTTTAGGTTAGACATTAGGAAAAATTTCTTCACCAAAAGGGTTGTCAAACATTGGAACGGGCTGCCCAGGGAAGTGGTCGAGACCCTGTTCCTTGCAGTATTTAAAAGCTGGGTAGATGAGGTGCTTAAGGACATGGTTTAGTGGTGGACTTGGCAGTCCATTGGAGTAAAGGTTAATGGTTGGAATTGATGATCTTAAGGGTCTTTTCCAACCTAAATGATTCTATGATTCTATTCTAAGTTTTTCATGATACAAAAAAAGTGCTTTTTCAGTCCTACGTGAGAATCTACCAAACTTCCACTTTCAAGCATTTGGTTTGGTTGTATTAACTTATAAATCAGGTGTGATTAATTAACTATTTAATTTCAATGTGATAAATTACATAGATTTTGGGGTGAAGGGAAATTAATGGCATGTTTCACAGTCCATTCATCATTCTGGATCCTTGTTTCTGAACTGTGTCCAATTGTTTTTCATTACTCTCTTTAAACTTCTTGCAAAATGTTCTTAGTACTACTAAAAATAAATAGATAAAATAACTGATTGATGCCTAGTTCATATTTCCCTTGTTCAGGTATCCAAGGAATGCGACAGTCTTTTTGGTAATAGCGCCACACTAGAATCTATATTCCATTCATTACCCTCATAACTATACATTACATGTAATTAAATTGAGTATCTGTAAAGCAAACTTAGACAAATAGGAGCTAGAAACAAAAGCCATACAAATTTATATTCTGGTTTACATTGCAGCTATATCCCTAATTTGAAAAGACCTATGAATATTGTGCTGACTCTACTAACCTAATCAGTCAGTTTTGTTATCTCATTAAAAAGAAAAAGAAATACCAAAGAAGCTGAGCAAGCTATATTTTCCATTACTCTATGTTCTCTGGCATAAATTGTATTAACCTTTCTCAGAATCATAAACTAACGACCTAATTAACCTGGATTAGAAGGTGTTACCTCTGGTTTACTGTTTTTAGCAAGCTATTCATGGCTTTCCACTAAAAGTAATGGTTCCACAGTTTTGTGATGTCAAAACCTAACAGTGAATTTGATCTAGAGACGTCTTCCATTTTAAATTCGGTTTGATAAGTTATAGTTAGGTTAACAATATATTTCCATAATTCTGTATGCCAGAATTAAAACTGGCATTAAATAAACATTAAATCCCTTCAACATTTACTCCCAGAAGCTAGAAGACAAGACTGGGCAAGAATTTTATAAATATCATTCTCAATTTAATCTAAAAGAGCATTAGCAGTATTTAGCAAGGATCTTGGAAGGAAATTCATGAGTGAACAATGGACAAAGAAAGAAATTCAATAACAGAAACATATAACTGGGGAAAAAATATTTGGAGGAATAATCCAAACACACTCTGAACAAACGTCAGCATAACAGATAACAGAGGGGAACTCATTGTCATATGACAACTAGTAATAGTATCTTGTTTAATTGAAATTTTTTCATTTCATGGTCCCCAAGAAATTTGTGTTTTGAGTCTGCTGTTGCTGCTGCTCCTCATGTTCATATTTGAACTCTCTGTATTATATTTCTGAGATTGGAAGCTGCAGACTACAAAGACAAATGAAATCCTGTGAACAGGAATCTCATGGCACTGTTGCAACGCTTATAAGCTCAGACTTCCCTGATGAGAAGAACATTAAACAAAATGGACATTTATGTCACATCAAGCCGATACACAAAGCAAAGAGAAAAGAAAGAAAAACCTACAAAGTTCATTCTTTCTTCCTCCTCATTTTTTTTATTCAGGTACTTAACACTGAGACATTTCTTCTGTTAGACGGAACAATGACTGCAACTTCAGTTAGCCTTCAAGGGGTACTCTCTGGAGGAAGGAAGGAATATTTGGGCATTCCTACACAGTTGTCTTCTTCAAACTTGCTGTCAATAACTTGCACTTCATTCCATTTATGTTCATGTGCTTGCTTCAAATATGATGAATTCTGATAGTAGTCGTTGGAAAGGGCTTTAGAAATTATTCCCTCTTTAGTATATAGACTTCAGGTGATGGAGAATTTAAGGCGCTCTGTGTAATCTTGTTCCAGTGTTGATTTACCTTCTTTTCAGTGATTTTAAGATTATTTATGTCTGCAATTGATTTAAAAATCCTTTAATACTGCATATCAGTGATGTCAGATATCACAGAAAATCAGGATGATTTTGATGCCTAAGTGTATAACTAAGCCTGAGTAAACAACTGAAGGATTTATGAAGAATGTCAAAGTTTCAGGTTTTTTTTTCATTCTAATGTAAAAATGAGATGCTTGGATTTCAACATGCTCTGCCAAAATAGAAATCCACTAAACTGAATCTTTTTAGAGGAATATTCACATCACCCACTTTAGTTGCCCTATTATTTTCCACAGAGTGTCTGCTGTCAAGAAAAAAAGAACGTCAGATATAGAGGAGTATCCAAAGAAGTTTGTAGTACTCCACTCCTATCATCTTCTTTTTTCCTCCAATGGATTGCAGAAGGGGCTGAGGAAGTTTTATATGCTACATTAGGTCCCCACAGATACTTGATACAAATATTCCTCCTTCTTTCTGCTTTTATTTCAGTAATTATGGAATGGTGTTTTCCTAGGCAGAAAACGATTTTCTGAAGGTCCTAGTTCATGCTGGAGTCCAACAGATCGTGTATATGGCTTTCTGCAAGCCTTGACCATATGGCACCCTCCATTGTGGACTTTAAGGGGATGTGACAAGGATTGCAGCATATTTACTTCTTAGTTTAATTAGTTTTTACGGAAAACAGAATTCCCAAAGCACACGGTTCCCTGGGAGTTGGACAGTTTCAGAGTCTACAATTCCTCAGAAAATGTTGTGTTGAAAGTATTTTTGTGTTCTAACAGACAGACTTACATCTGAGTAATGAAAAGTACCTCCATGAAATCAATATGCTTGTGCTTCTTTTCAGTAACTAAGGTATTTGTTTTATAAGTTGTAACTTCAAAGTAGAAGTCCTCAGTGATTTTTAAGTACTGTGTTACTACAAAATTTATTCTGCATTTTAAGGATTCTTCTGTAGAGGGATGTGAAGGAGTGAAAGTAGGTGTGCTGTCAAATTAGCATTCTGTTCATGAAAACAGTGGTAGACTGCTAAATGGTAATGTGGACTGTAGAAGGTCCTAAGAAAGATTCAACATTAAATCAATTTATGTTGATAATTTATAGCTTCTGTCCACTGCTAAATTGTCTTCTTGAGACTGAATACTAGTGCATGTGAACTTTACTCTGGTCTGAGCTTGGAGGTCATCACTGAAAAAATGTAACTTGTTTTTATTTTCTTTTGACTGGTTTATTTTGCAAAGTCATTGCTGTCTCAGCAGCTTAGATCTTGGCAGCTGTCTTCATGATGAGATGAGATGGTGTATGCTTGTGATGACATGAGTATTTAACCAGAGAGAAAGTGAGAGACAGAGGAAAGCACTGGTAGATTTAAAATGTTGCTATTATAGAAAGGTTTGGGTGGTGGTGGTTGTTTTTTGGTCTTTTTTTTTTTGGTAGTGTTTTTTTTTTTTGTCTTGCAGTAGACTCATAAGTAGGAGGGGAGAACTGTGCAACCACTTATATTTAGGAAAGTGTAGACTGGGGTTGGGTTATGATTTTCCCGACATCCACATATACTGTTCTGGTAGGACAAATAGCAAAGAAATCTGGTGACTTACTTAGTTCATAAGTTCTCTGAGGAGGAATAGTGAAGAACTTCTTTCTTTGTGTGTCTTTGCCTTTTGTACTCTCACTTTAAATTAGAATAATCATGGCCTACCTGTCTTCCAGGAAGAACCCAAGGAAATATGCATCAATATGTCAGCCACAAAGAGAACAAAGCAACTGTCAAAATCTGCAAAGGTGCCTTTACTTCTGCATTTTCTCAGTTAGCCACTGTTTCATGATACAGTTTAACCATTCTTTTAAAGATAGAGCATTAAAAAGGAGTACAACCACATTGCATTAACTATCGTTCACAGCCCTGTAGAACTTAGGAAAACTGTATGGACATAGAACTTAGGAAAACTGTATGGACATAGTTCAGGAAATGTACAGAAGGTTGATTGGATGGCAAGATAACTAGGCTGGTTTTTCTGCTATTAATAATTTGTGTCATGAGAAATGGAATAAATGGTATTGTTAAAGGGACCAATGGAATATAAAAATCTCTAAGGTAAATCAGCATAGTCAATGCCACTGTCATAGCATCCCACTGAACTGGTTTAATAAGTCTACTACAAACAGAGCTACATAGCAGATTCTACAGAACCAGAGATGGCTTCTTATTTTATTGGAATTCTTGTGAACACTCCAGTTGTTTTGAGCAGTTTATGACACCATGGTGACAGGAATGTTTCAAATAGCAGGATGAATTGAGAAAGAAGGAAAGGGTGAATCTGAATCAACTGAAATATTCGTACTGAAATATTTTGAAATGCCTTTTTCTGTTAATTTTACTCACACTAGTGAAAATCAATGAGACTGAGAATTTACTGTAGTGGCCTGAATCCCAAGAGTTCTTGTGCGTACTTCCAAACCAGAACTGCTTCTGATAAAGACTGCTAGATTTCATAAACTTTGATTTATAGGTCTTGACTTTTTTGCTAAAATATTACAGTGTTTGCATACATATTTGGTCTTCTTAGACAGCATCCAGTCTCATAATGCCCCATCATATAAACTCTACAGCTAACTAAGGCTCAAAAGCAGAGTGCCAGCCAGACTTCATTAACTACAGATGGAAGGGTGTGATGTATCAGACACAGGTATCAATCTGTTGAAAAGAGCACATTCTATTATTCCAGCAATCTAGTTATATGGCATTGACCCTTGATATGCTAGACTTAATGAACAATTGTTTTTGTGACTGATTATTATGTAAATTGTTTAAGCCATTATTTTTAATTCTGACAGCTTTGAGGAAACAATGAAATGTTGCTACATAATCTGCCTTCTGTCTCACAGGTATTTCCCAGTAGAAATGATCATGAGCAATGTAAAGTTTTTTAAATGATGTTATATGCAGGAAGCAGGAAGGCCCTTTAATTATGCCCTTAAGTACAGAATATTTGCTTAATTGCTTAGTAGCCCTTGTATCCTGAAAATTTAATTAAGTGATGATTAACTATTCATTATAGTATTTTCCTGTTATTATTCAGTCCAAGTTGCACATTAACTTTTAAAGTCTTTGTCATGTTTGGAATTAAGCAACCCCAATTCTCATCAACTGCAAAGACCGACTATGATACTACAATAACTTATCTACTTCCCTTGCTCAATTAATAATACCTGATGCATCAGGCAAATCAGAATGGCCCCCGGAAAAAGGCTGGCAGCTTAAGCAGTGACAGCTAATCCTGTTTTCTACAGTAGGCCTGTATTAGGCAATGTGCTCAGTTGCCCTGGCCCTACTGGTTCAGTCTGGAAAGCTATGATATGATACAGCCTGCTCAGGATGGGCCCCAGAAGACAATAGCTGGGGATTAGAGCCCCTTAAACTCCATCTGAATGTGAATGTCCATGCACAAAAAACAGAAGAAAAGATGGTGCTCTTTTTATACAATAGCCGATGGGATCCCACTGCTTGGGACATTGGAAACCAAGTTGAGTATCCACCTCTATCCTGAAGTAATCCCAACTGACTTCTCACTTCTCTGGAGAACATCTTGGTCATGGGGAACGTGCCACTGTGGGGTAAGCTCTCCACATCTCCCTTTGAAGCTGTGCTGCTCTCTACTGTGAACTCCAGGAAGCATTCAAGGTCAGCGATCAGTAGACCATTGCCTGGTGTGAAGAGCTGAGCTGGGCAGATCCGAGATCCAAACCTAGTCCAAAAGATTATGACATAAGTTCATGTTTGGAACAGAGGTTAGCATATTGGACCCCTTGTTTTTGCTGTTACCACTAGACAAACTTGGAATTTTGTTCCAGGTCCCACCCTTGCTTTCTACCCCAATGAATTATAATTACCACCTGGAGAGTGGAGGGGGATAAAAAGAATTCCTCTTCTGGAACAATTTAATAATCTAGAAGAGGAGAGGTGAGTTTGACCCCATTCGCTTCCTACCCACCCTGGAAAGCACTAGTTTCATTAGTTGATTTGCAGGAATCAAAGGAAGAGGAAAATACTTTTGTGGTGGCCAATAGCTGTGCTCGACTGGTCAGCTGATGCATTACTTACTGTGATGATGCTATGTGTCAGGTGTTTTTAGAACTAATGGACTGAATTTCTGGCATTTGGCATATTGGAAAATTAAGGGGCTTATAGGGCTAGACAGTAACCAAATATGAGTTTTCTGTCATCATTTAAATCCTTGAGGCCCTTTTTCAGACTAACTAGACTTTATGGGGCTTTTCAAGTAATAGGATACTCCTGAGAAATTCTGGAACTAAAAAAATTCTGAGGACATGACTTTGCAATTTTAGTGCTGTTGCAATGTCATATTCTGTATATAATAATTTGCATACGTGTTGAACCCAGAAATCTCTTAGTCATGGTGCTCAACTTGTATGTATGGTAGGCAAGTGAAATCAGAAGTGAGAGGAAAGTGGGAAAAAGTCTTAAAAGGTGAAGCAGTGGAAACCAGTTCATGCAGAAGCTTTCCTGTGAATTGATGAAGGAAGAGATTTTCTTTGACAGAAAGCTTGGTTCTGAAAATCTTACTAAAGTTCTTATCTCTCATTCTTATTTTGAATGGGCATATTATTAGCAGTACCACCTGAATCTGCAGGGTACCTGATCCAAAATTAGTGGGAGGCTTCTTTGGGGAAATTTCACATCTGTCTCTTAAATAGGTTTGAATGACAACTTTATTAGATAGAATTAACATGCTAGAAAATTATCTTATGTTATATATCATTTTATAATTGATAGTATCAATCATGGAGTTTAACATATAGTAGACTATGCATATGACTAGCTGATACATTAAGTATATTTTGAGAATTGTTATTTAATCTTTTCATCTTAATATTTATATCTTAATAATTTAAAGCATTTAATATTAATATTTGATAGTATCTTAATATTTAATAACATTAATATCATAAGCACGTTCTGACAGAGGGAAACCTAGGTAAGTCTCACACGTTTGGACCTGTCTACAGTCACAGCTGCCTAAGGGCAAATCTATATTCATCCTTGTTTCTGGATTTTACTGTAGTGTTTACTTATAAAGAAGGGCATCATTAAAGAATTTGGTTTTGATAAACGCTATACAAGAAAAGGCCATAATGTTTGTAGCTCTGTAACGGTTTTTGATGTGAGTACTTAACAGAGATGAGATTTATACAAGAAAAAAAATTGCAACTTATTTTTCTGGCAGGGCTTTTTTTCAGAGGTGACCTGTCAAGCATACTGTTAGATATTTTTTTTTTCTTTTTCAGTTGGTGCTTTATTTGACTTCTACAGCCCACAACTTTTCTAAATTAACATTTTAGGTGGCTCCTTTGTCTGTTAGTGATTGGGACACAATTCTCCAGACACTTACTAATCAAAGGAACTGCTCATTTGACGACAGCATTAATCTGTGCAGGAAGCTAAAGCAACAATGATTTCAATCACCAGATGAGGCAAATGTGGTGTGCACAGTTCTCTGGAGGAGAAAATCCCCATGTAAAAGCACTATCCCTCTTAAAAAACTGCAGTTCTAAGCTCACTGAGACATAGCTCACCATAGCTCAGCTGTATTTTCAAGCAATACCTGAAGTATGAAAATATTCATAAGAAACAGAAAAAAAGTTTCTTAAAGTTGTAAGTAAACTAAGAATTGGTAGTGGTTAAACTTGCCAGGAGCACTTTCTTAATGATTGCTTCTTTATTCTACAAAATTGCATAAAGGTTCTGCAGTAAAAAAAAAAAAAAAAAAAAAATCCATGGCCGTGTCTTCTCAGGTTTTGGCCATGTTTTGTTTTGCGTGGGTGTATGTTTGTGTGGGTGTGTACCATACTGCAAAACACAAACTAATAAGATCCAATTACTGGGATTGCTGATACTCTAGCCAAAGTGCTATTAAAGTGTCTAATTACTTTTTACTAATTTACAGTCACTAGGAGTGCTGAAATACACTATTTTCAATGTTTCTAGGAAGGCAACCAGGCACAACACAATTGATGAAGTTTTAATTTCACATGGATGGCAATTATCCATGAGACCATATTTAATAAAGCTACTAATATTATAGTTGAACATTTGGTTAACTCTTGCAGAAAACATGATGTCTACAGTATCATGCATAGGTTAACAGTTACTTAAAGAGACAATATTCTGATCCCACGTAATATATTAACTAAAGCACAATTCATGCCAGCTCTGTGAAAATGCATCATATTTCTGTGGAATATTCCAGGCAGAAATAACGTACTAGCTGCACGCAGGTTTCACTTCTCTTACGTACTTTAATTGTCTGCCTATGGGAACTCCAAAGTCTCATGTGATTTTCCCTTTCTAAGCTGGTTTAACTGGGACTGATCCCAGAGTTTAATTCCCAGGCCACTGACTTGAACCCCTGGGTAGCACTATGTTTTCCACATTGTCAGGAGTCCCAAGCTGGAACAGCTTGAGGCTGAATTTACGTCTCGGGATGAAAGCTATTACCTGGTGGTTCTGTCCTTGTTAGTCAGAAAAAAAAAAAAAGCAGTGAGACTGTTCTTTTATAAATCTGAAGTAATAACACAGTAATGATATATCCTAGGAATGGACTACTTTGGAATTGATTTGCTCACATTTTGAAGGATCTATCCTCCATTGATTTTGTTATTTAGAGCTTTCCTTGCCAGAGCTCTGCCTTGCCTTTCTAGGCTTTGAAAGAGATCAGTGTCCTGAACTCAAAGCTGTTGTCTAGTTTCAGTCAGAAAACTGAGTATGCTTTTGACTTTTTTATTTATTCATCATTTTATTGGAAAGCATTTGTTCCGAAGGATAATGATCCTCTATTTGCCTATGAGAGATACAGAAATTTGTATGTGTGTGGGAAGGGAGTTTAATATTACAAGTGAAAAGTAATTTAAAATTGTTTTCATGGGTCTACACTTTTGTCTCTCAGAGAAATTAAAAGGCAGGATAAACTGTTGTAGAGTAAAGCAAATATCAATATTGAGAAAATGCATTTTCATAAATCAGGTTGTAGATACCGGGGAGAAACCTAAGTAATACAAAAAGAACTTCACAAAAATACTGCCTCAGATTTAAGTGTATAGTTTCACTTAGCTACAAGCAATTTTTTTAGCAAAATTGGTATTTTTTATATATTTATGGATATACATATGTACATGTTACCAATTGGCTACAAAATTAAATGTTGTATGGGAAATGTTAAACTTGTTGCTCTTGTTACTATTTAGAACAAAAATATATATAGCAGTAAATATGTTTTATATTCTTCTTAATTACTTGATTATATAGGTGATTGACTAGGTCTACTTTACAATAGCAGTCTGACTAATCTTCCTTTACATGGTGCTTTCCTACCCCTTCTCTTGACTTCCATGCATGTTTTGTACCACTAAAAACCAGTGAGAAAACAAGCAAAACCATTCAACACCACAGCCCGTGCTACTTTAGCAGGTTAGTTTGAGACCAATCTGGCTGTATCTACAGTAACCAACCTGTAATTATACTTTTGTAAGTCTAAGTTTAGGTAACTATCGTTAGCCTATTGAGAGGGAAAAAGGAGTAACTTACTATAGCAACATCTTATCACTTCAACACATCTCCCGAGGATCCTGGCGTTTCTTTTCCTTGCCATTATACATAAATGCTCTGACTTTTAACTATGAGAGACTTCAAAGCTACACAGCAGTAGACAAAGCATGACCAGAAAGAGGTGGTGATCGGGCATCAGAAC
The DNA here is from genome assembly GCF_000687185.1 of Egretta garzetta. Lineage (NCBI taxonomy): Eukaryota > Metazoa > Chordata > Aves > Pelecaniformes > Ardeidae > Egretta > Egretta garzetta. The sequence goes on along the minus strand of NW_009259694.1, from coordinate 1,443,925 downwards.
ACTCCTGTCCATGCGGCTAGAGTCATTCATTCTCTAAAGGGGGTGGCCACATTCAGATTGCCTGTTTGGACTAGTTACTGGCCTGCGTTGAGGAATTATTTTGGAAAGCAGTAGGTACATGGGCCAAATCCCCACACCAGAGAACATGTTACCACTTCTGCAGCCTGTGGAGCAGTGTTCAGACCTAAGTCCATGGACTGATGTTGTTAAACTGACGTATACAGATATAGCCTGAGTATTTCTGGGACGAAATTCTCTCAGGTGTGTATCACTTTGATTTAGGTTTCAAAATGTATACTGGATATCTCAAAGCAAATTTTAGTCACAAAGTGTTTTCTTAAAATGCACGCTGTGCCTATCAACTACTGAGATGAAACAGAAGCACGTTTTCAAGTTTTCTCTATTAGGAGAGTAAAGTATGTTGATTACATAAGCTTTAATTTGGAAGAGGACCATTTTACTTGAATTAATTAATGTTTAACTGAATTTTAGGTCACTATCAATTTGAACATTTAACAAAATGTTTCTGTTTTCCCCGGAGACTCCTGATCTATCAGAAGGAAAAAAAAAAACAAAACCAAACCAAAAACCAAAAAAAACCCCAAACCACAAAAAAGCCAGGAGCAGTCCTGTTCCTTTCCATGGCTCTACTTATGGAAAATTTTCACAAATGAATCCAAAGCAAGCTTTTATGTGCTTGCTGTGTTTTATGTTGTTATGATTCTAATACACATATTTTCAATAATGTATTATTTTCATTTTATGTCCAAAAATGTTTATGTCCTAAAGTTCATTTACTTGCATGATCAGAATAAAAGTGTTCCAAAAAAACCCCCAGAAAACAAAAGAAGTGATATGGTGTTTTCCAAGCTTTGACAGAGTAGGGAGAGTAATAATTATGCATTTTATTTTTCATTTTGTGTCATTACCCAGACATACTTTTTTAATGGGTGGAAAGGATAAGTATCACATATTTTGTTTTTCTTGGTCTGTGCTTGTTTGTTTTTAGTAGTACAACAAAAAGAGTTTGCACCACTACATTATTTCAAAAGTGGCATTTAAAAAGAGAATTACTACTGGGAAACCACTTCAAGTTAAGATTTTATTCAGTGAGAATTCTAGGCTTGGAATATTTCAGTCTTAGAAAAGGAGCTAAGTCATTAAATTCATTCATTTATGTATTGTAAGGACATGTTTTGCTTGCTTACATTGTCCTCTTTATCACAAAGATATTAAAATGAAATTGTGCAGTGCAAAGATATTAAAATACTAATTATGCTTATCAGGATTTTAGGAGATAATCAGATGGTAATGGGTGTGCCAGACTAGCTTTGAAGTAACTAATAAAGGATATAAGTGACAGCTTTCCAAATGTTGCTTTAGAGGGGTGAAGGAAAAGTGGTTTTTGACCTTGATCTTCATTAGTCATGTCAAGGTGCCACTTTGGAATACCATCACTGCAGACATTCCAGTTAAAAATTACAAAGAGATGCAAACACGGATACATAAATGAGAGCATTACTGAGACAGTGGCTTTAGGTTTGGAAAGTGATTTTTTAGATGAAAAGTTTAATTGGGTTATTACATTGCCATTTTGATAATAATAGTATCTTATTTCACATAGTTAGGAATTCTGTCTAAGGAAAATTTAGGATTATGGATTTTCTCCTTTAATGTTAACTCAGTTTCCCTAGGGAAAGTTTCTGCCATTCTGGGCTGCCCAGGTGGGCATAACATCACCACATCTTAATAAGACACACAGCTTCACAAGCAAATCAATGAACACCAGTTCTGAACACCAGTTTACAGTGTGGTGCTTACAGAAAAGAAAAGCATCTTAATGAATTAATAATGCATTTTATAATAGTTACTTTTAAGCTGGATGAAAAAATATTCTTCAGAACAATTTTAGGTTTAAGCAAAGGAATGTACATTGCCCAAAACGTACTATTATAAAAGCTCAAAGAGAAAAAAGTACAAGAACTTTAAAAGTTTGCGTGAAAGTCAATGAAAAATAATTTGCCTCAGTGATAATTAAGATATTATTATTATTAAATAATTAATGATTAATAAATTCATAATTGCATCTGTATTTTTCTTTGGATCATCATTAATGATTTAAGTAAGGTTTTCCTTCTCAGTGTGTGCTGAATTACTATCCGAAGGCTCTGATTTGCTCTGGGAATGGCTTAGCTGGGAAGAGTTGCTCCTCGCAGCATTACTTTACATCTTCCAAAACCCCTCCATTATCTCTCTGCATCTGCTGCTAGCACAGCTCAGGTGCTTGTGTGACAGCTCCTAAACTGTTGCAAATTACATTCTGGTGAATTAAGGAAAACTGAAATTGAGGGCTTGTTTACTTTAGAAACTAGGGCCATAAATTGGTTCATGAGCCACTGAACCATCCCTACATGAACAACACAAGTTTCAATAAGCACCTGATAACAAAGTTAGCTGAAAGTGGGAGCCACTGGAATTACCACAGCTAAATGTCACTTATCTGTGAGACTGATTTTTAAGATTTTCCCTGTAGGACTGCATGAATACAATTATGTGGACTTGGCATTCTTGGAATTTTTTAACTCAATTGTTAAAAGAGGCTATAAAACCCAAACAGTTACCCATACTTTACGATGGACAAAATCTCTGTGAGACAATCACAGTTGTTGCCTTCCTTTTCAATTTGGCTTGTTCAAAGCAAAAAAGCAAACAATATATTGCTGATAAAGTTAAATAATAAGAACAATTTGGGACTTTTGGACATCATTGCCTTAATAAAATGCTACTCTCTCTCCTAGTTGTACATACATTATAGACAAAAACCCTCCAAACTAGATGAATATATAGCTTCTTATTACAGCAGCTGTAAGAGTGGTTGGAAAGCTGCCCAGTGAAAAAGGACCTGGAGGTGTTGGTCGACAGCTCTCTGAATATGAGCCAGCAGTGTGCCCATGTGGCCAAGAGGGCCAATAGCATCCTGGCTTGTGTCAGGAGTAGTGTGGCCAGCAGAAGCAGGGAAGTGATTGTCCCCCCTGTACTCAGCACTGGTGAGGTTGCACCTCAAATACTGTGTTCAGTTTTGGGCCCCTCACTACAGGAAAGACATTGAGGTGCTGGAGCATGTCCAGAGAAGGGCAATGAAGGTGGTGAGGGGTCTGGAGCACAAGTCTGATGAGGAGCAGGTGAGTGAACTGTGGTTGTTCAGCCTGGAGGAGACTGAGGGGAGACCTTATCGCCCTCGCCCTCTACAACTACCCCAAAGGAGGTTTTAGTGAGGTGAGTGTCAGTCTCTTCTCCCAAGTAACAAGTAATAGGACAAGAGGAAATGGCCTCAAGTTGTGCCAGGGGAGGTTTAGATTAGATATTAGGAAAAATTTAATTACTGAAAGAGTGGTCAAGCATTGGCACGGGCTGCCCAGAGAGGTGGTGGAGTCGCTATTCCGGGAGGTATTTAAAAGATGTGTAGATGTGGTGCTTAGGCACATGGTTTAGTGGTCAGCCTGGCCAGTGTTAGGTTCACAGTTGGGCTTGATGATCTTAAATTTTTTTTCCAACCTAAACAATTCTATGATTCTAAGAACAGTTTTTAAAAATAAATAAGAATTTGTCATTCAAGCAGTGTGGGGTTAGGTTGCTGGATTAAAACGACATTCAATCTAAACCATTTGGGTTTGCCTTTTGGCATTTCCTAAATGTTTTTCTTTTTAATTAATCTTATCTTTATTTCCAAATGAAATATTTGCTTGGGGGAAAGAATTGATTTTTTTCAGCCAAAGTTATTTGCAAATTTGGCACAAACTTATGATTCATTCTGAATGTCCCAAAGTATCACATTTTTAGACTATTTTTCAGGGCAAGATATTTCTTCAGCTGTAATGACAAATCCTGCAGTTCTGTACTGAAAATGAAATAGATTCTTACTTTGGAATTAAATTTGGTGCCTTTATTGTTTCATTAGTTAATATAGCTAGTAATGCCATTCTGCATCAAGGTCACAGTAAGACTATGCTTCCTAGTGCTTTAACTGTGCAAAAATTTAATGGCCTGAAGAATTTAGTCTTGGTTACTGATTTTATGTGTAAATTGAAGATCACTTAAGTGCAAAGCCAGCTGTAAATAAAATCTTTATAGCTGGAAAAATATTTTAAAGTATGTTTAGAGATACCTCTTATTTAAGTGGCTATGAGCTGTCTAAGCTCATAATAGGAACAGATTTTGTCTTTCACATGAAGAAAAGCTACAAAGCTATTTGTGCTCATATTTTGGAGGAAAAGAGCAGTGAGGTCTTGATATACTTTCTAAAATATAAAATGTTGAATTGTGAATGTCAGATAATGCAGGTGGCATATTGTGTTGAAAAATGACAAAGAAGAGAATTTCATTCATCTTCATAATCTCATGCTTCAGGGAATAAACAGATCAGTGCTTGGATCAAGAAATAATACTTGTCTCTTCATCCAGCATTACACAGTTGACCATATGTATTCTGACTTTTTCTTCTCTTGTCTTAAAGTAGAACCCACTAAAAACCCTTCAGTGGTTTTGTACACGTCAATAGTACATGACCTTAGGTCTTTCACGTCCTCAGCCAGCCAGTGTCCTAACCACAAGAGCACAAAGCGAAGCTCCTTCCTTTAAACACGTGTCTTCATTTGGAAATAAGCATACTTTATACATTAAGTATACTAATTACATAGAGTAGATATTGTAATTATACCATAAGCCACTAGCTTTAAAAAATAAAAAGAACATTTCTGTCATATTGTCTGAAAATTCTCCCTGCACCTACCTGCATTATGCAATGTACTGTAAAACTGTTACTGAAGCAGCTCCAGATAGATTGACACAAGCTCGTCCACACAGCACAGTGTGGTAACCATAATTATTGAACTTGGTCAAAAGTCTGTTTATCTGTGTACTTTAGATATTATCTGGAATAACTTAATTTCTATGTGACTGTAAGTTGTCATCAAACCAGGCAGTTTTCTTCCATTCCCTTCAGTCTGGGTATTCTTGATGAGATGAATTTTCTGATCTGTCTCACCACAAAGTTGTACCACAGCTAATGCCGGCACAAAGGAGATGGCTGGAAGGTGAAGACCTCTTCCATCAGCAAACTACTTCCCTATAGTTTTTGACTGTTAATGGGACTGAATCTCAATCTCTGCCTAAGAGAAGGGATATTTTTCTACAGGGATATCACAGTGGCTATATGATCCAGGTGCTGTCCATTGCATACTGTGATAGCACCATACCTGTTATTTACACTAGATCTGTCTTTTCCTAGTTATGCATTTAAATAACCCCCTTGACCAAAACAGCTTTCCTCTCCCATAATGAGACAGAGCATCCTTTCCCCAAATTACATCTATTTTTTGCCTGGCGTTATTGTCTTGCAATGAAACTTTGATCAAAATGAAACCAAATACACAATATTCTCTCATCTTCAGCAAGGAGGATTTCACTCTGTGCATTTACTTGGAAACTAACAAAAAATAAAATATTCAGTATTGTTTTCTAAGCACTTGGGATACTCATCTAATACACCACCAAAGCGTTGGGCATTAGCACTCTGCAGTTTAATGAACAGCACATTTAACAAGCACATCTGAGAGAAGAGGGCCAGTCTGAAACAAATCCTAAATAGGATTACTGTGAATAGCATGTTGCTACTAGGTAAGAAGGATGACTGATTATAGTATAGAGCAAGGAGTATCCAACCTCTGTCCCACTATGTGTACGTTGTTCAGATAGCTCCCACAGAGAGTTCAAAGGTGAGAGAAGCTTATTGTTAAGGTCATTCTCAAAAGAACTCACTGGTATATCCCTATGATATGGCTATACCACTGAGTGGTATATGCATGTCATTTAGTGTAGATTTTAGAGACTGCCCATGTTTTTGACTGGAAACATACATCCGACAGTGAGATCAAGGAGCCTTTGCTCCACGATTATTGGCTACTTTGTAAAGAACACGAGCAGAGCTCTGCTATGGGAACATGCAATTCAAATGAGCTCCAGTAGTGAAAGGAACCCCAAACTTCTGGAAAAGAGCTGCCAGAGCCTTACAGCCCTTGCCGTCATCAACAGTCCATACACGCTAATGGATCTGGGTCAAGGAACAGACTGCATGCTACCTAAAGAAGCTTTGTTTTTTTAGAAATGTCCATCAAAAGACTGATGTCTAGGAATATTCTGTAGAAGCTCTACAGTATTGCTGCACATAGCACAGCATCTCTGGAGGCTACTAGAAGGAGCTCTATATCTCCCCTGCTATACACAGTCATTTCAAAAGCTTGATCAATCTCTAAAAGCATGCAAAAATAGCTTGAAGTTGTTCTGTATTCAACTGTCCTAGAAATCTATGCCAAAATGTCTTAGTGAAATGGGACTGTTAAACAAAAATAGTTTGTTTTATTTGCGTAAATGAATAAGGTGGACAATTTTATGTCAGATGGTGTCAGTAGGAGTAGAACCAAAGAGAATATCTATGATTCTGTGTATAAATGCTTCTTCAAAGTTACCTGCACATTTATACATTTTCTTGCCTGTTTCATGCCCATTTGTGAGGTCCTGCAAAAAAGACATACGGACTCTGTGACTTATTGTTGGGATGAGATTGCTGAGTGGAAAACATAACCTGAGCAGCTGAAAAATGGCTATCAGAACACTTTTATAAGCTAATATTATCTTCACCCTATCTGAGAAACTTTAGTGTTCATGCAGATTGAGGTGTACCCAGGTTAACTATCAATGAATTTACAAAGTTTCCTTCCTACATCAGTAGCTGCAAAAAAAATGAAGAGAAAGAGATGTAGTTCTGCTTTATGGAAATATCCAGATTTTATTACTTTCTTTTTTCATTAAAATTTCAGACAAGGACTGCAAATGGTTCTTGGGCTCAGCACAGTCCTGTGTAATGAAGCTGAAATGTCCACCGGAGAATGAAAAGCAAAAGAAAGAGTAATTGCTTTCTAAGATCTTCGAAATTAGGGTGACAGGCATTAACTCTGCATGTTAGAAAGCATGGTTTTCATGTTCACTGTCATTCTTACTGGTTTATGAATGCCTGGCTAAGTGATCTGTACTAATGGAATCAGCCATTATTCATCCTTTCCATTCCCAAGGACCCTGAGTAGCAGGCTTAGATGGTATAAACTCCTGACCTCCAAGAAAAACAAGACAGTCAACTGAGTGAACAGAGTAACAGTGAATTTCAGGATGAGAACAATCAAGAATGGATTGTCCATTAGCTATAATTTTTAAAGCTCTGGTGCACCCAACTTGCAGTAAAATTGTTAACAGTGAAAAAAAAAAAAAAAAAGGTTGTTTTTTGTTGGTTTTAGTCCTAATTGTAACAACCTCTATCTTGACAGTGATGCTTTGCATGATTGGTTCCATTATGTCTAGTACTGAGAGGCTGAATACTTTCATCTGCATAATGCTGTGATGGAGTATAATTAGCAAAATGCTATTTTGAGTCTGAAGTAGCTTTCTGTTGCCCTACCCATCTCAAAACTATTGACTCATTAAGGACCTGAAAATGATATCGTGTCTTCTGTCAGCAGTTCAACTTTTGTTATGTTTGACCAAGTGAGCTAAAATACAGTGAATTAAAGTAGCATATTGAAACACTTTCCTAAATATTCTTTTAATACAGCCATTCCAGAAAGCATAGTCTCCTAAATAGCTCAGAGATAGCAGTTTACATTTGCAGTTATAAAACAGCTGCAGCTCACTGAAACACCGCTCAAGTTCTTGTTGCATATGTGCATCCTCAAGGACCTTACAAGAACAATCCATTAGCTGATATCAGTTACTCAGTAGTCATTATAAGCCATTATTAGACTATTCCATTAGTCCAATGCTGGTCATGTGATCTTGCTGTCAGGCAGACCAAGTGATCACCTGGCTTTCATCAATGAGTTCCCAGTTCATTCATAGCATGAGCTGTTATATTCTTTATCTTGCCCTAAGGGTTAAGGAACCCTCAGGACATCACCTCCTTGGCCCCTACACCTCAAAGGACGATACTTGTGGTATAGCCTATATGGTGAACATAGTCACAGTGCAGCTGTGAACAGGTGAACAACAACTCAACTGAGGGTATAACACTTGAAATACTGCACTGATATAATGACAACATCTTTCTAGAACTAGCACTTTGATAACCTTCTCAGGAAAATAAGGATCAGATGTCCTTATCTGATTACAGTAAATAACCTAGGGGCATCCCAGTTAAGCGAATTACTATCCCAATTAAGCAGCAGTTCTTGCTGATAAGTATCATTATGTTTAAATCCGTTCCTTGGGAAATGTCTTGATTAAGGCTATTTCTCAATTTAGCAGTATGTAATCCAATAGTTAAAGAAAAAAAAAGTGACATTTGAAGCAGAAATTAGAAAGAAAAGTCGAATAAATTGGCATTATGAGCATAGGTTCGGATGAAATGCATCCCAGCAAGCTCTGAAGAAACTAGAAGAAATATTATCACAATTGCTTCAGTTAGTTTTCATATCTCACAGAGAATAAAAGTGTAAGTCCTATGAAATGTGGTTTTCTTCTTTCCTTTAAGCTAGTATCAGTTTATTATAAGAAAATCAAATGCCTGATCATAGAGATAAATTTAGAAGATGGTTATAAACTAGACAGAAAGAAAAATATCAGCTACATGAAAAAGAAACTTTTCATAGGAGAGATTTCTCATAGCTGAGGTAGAATTTCTTGTTGAAATAAGAGTTACCGATAGGCTATGCAGACAGCATGTTTGACCTGGTGAAAACATGGGAAGCAGGAGAGCAAGTTCAATCAAATATATCGAGTTACAGCAAGGCTGGATCTCTGATAGTTAACTCAACAGTACCTGTTTATTATGTTTTGATATACTAATGTATAATGGAGGGATGGGGAATGACTTTTCCTGGAACACTTCAGGAGTTCCCAAGATTTTTTTTTTGCCTCTTGGTACTTTACAAACCAATTCTAAAATGAAGTGTTACTATTTAAAACTCAGAAAGGCTTATTTCCTGAAAAGAGGATAAAGAAATAGAAGTGCAAGTAGGAAGATGGAGCATGATAGGTAAGGGGAGAGATAGGAGCAGAAGGAGAAATTCCAGCCTAGAAGCAGGGTCTTGCTAAGAGGGGAGCAGAAGGCAGCTATGTACCCAGGGCCTCTATTCAGGGAACGGTGCTATTAGGGGGAGTGGTGCTGGCCCTTTCCCTTAGCCTTTTTCAAGAACTGCAGTGACCTTGCCAGTATATTAAAAGGAAATGCATCCAGTAGAGCTAAAATATTATACCCCTAAGAGCTCGCTGTTTATACTGAGGACATTATAGATTAGCAGCTTGTCATTTTTAAAGCACCTAGCAAATGTCCTAGAAAAACTGCCAGGAATCTTTTTTTTTTTTCTGCTGTGGCAGTACAGATTTAGGGACACAGGGAGTTTTCTGAGGTCTCCTGGTTCACCCCCTGCTCCAAGCAGGGCTAATGACAGCTCACATTGCTCAGGGCTGTGCCCTAGCACTAACTGGGAAAAGGAGCTGACAGCAAAAGATCCCTGAAGATACTTTATGAGCTATCAAACCCCACAATTCTCTCATACTAACAAAGTACATAAAACCAATGCTCCCTTTAATTTGTGTTCTTACTGAATCTCTGAAATTTTTAAACAGATGGTTTACTCCTGTCCAAGATTTGTCTATTCCAATGGGTATTTTAAGCTGCATAAAGGTTTTCCTCAGTTTGGTCAACTCTGGAAATGTCAAAAGATATGTATTAACATGTAATTTAAGCATAGTCTTCTTCTGTAATATGAAATCTTTCTGTATTCAGAAGATCACTGAGATAAAGGTGACCATATTAAACATAGCCTCTGGTCTACCTGAAACAAACTCTTAGTAAAATTGAGATGCTAGTGGTTCGGTGTGAATAAATTTATTTTTTATAGTGGAGAGAAGAAAAACAAACAAATGAACAAAACCACCCAAACTCCAACCTATACATGCTTTCCAATACCTGGTTAGTGTCTAGATCTTTCTACATAAAACCTTCTAAAAGAGATTTGAATATTTTGAAATAACGTTTTCTAGTAAATTGGTGTTGCTGTGTTTTGCTCACTGCTCTGTCTAAAACCTTCCTGGGAAAGTAGAGTCCCTAAAGAATATACTGTATCACCTAAAACTAGTGGCAAAATGCATGGGCAAAAGGGTGTGCTTTTATATAATAATGGTGCATATAATAGCCCAGAGAGCAGCGGTATATCTTGCATAACAGATATCAAAAGTTACACAAGCAGCAAAATACTTGACACTTCCAGAAAGGCTCAGTGCAGCACATGAAGTATAAATTCCAATGTATTGCCGCTAGTTAAAAAAAAAAAAAAAAAAATGAAAAGACTGCTTGTAAACTAGAATTCAATTTCCCAGGCAATCTAAGCAATTGTAAAAAAACCTACTCCAGTAGAGAGTGGTACGGTCAGAGAGGAAAACATAATCTAATACATCACTGCACATAACTTTCTGCAGGATGTGACACACTGTAAAGGTCATTACGCCCATCACTACAGCCTAACATTTTGTAGCAGAGTGTGATCTTCCTTGTTTGTGAAGCATATGCTAAACAGAAAGGGAGTAGAGAGTTGGCTGTTATTTAAAGCTGACAGCCAAAATAAACCTCAGTGCTTTGCCTTAAACTCCAGGTGACCACGTGTTCAAAGATGTGCTTGAGGGACCTATAGCTGCATAGTTAGCAAATAGATATCAAGGCTGATAACTCTAGGTGCTGTCCATCCTTGCGCTTTTTCACCTTCTCACTCAGAGCTGCGTTTTTTTTTTTTCAACAATGTGGTTAAATAAACATACTTAAAGTCGACTCTTTTTACAAAAAATAAGACTTTTTATTCAAAAAAAGAACTCTTCTTGAATTTCAGGCTCCCTTGAAACACCACGGATTCTCCTCAAAATGAATGCCCTCTGAATTGTCCACATCTGTGTACTTTACATAGTAGGAAATGAAGTGGCTTTCTACCCTTCATAAAAATCTGAATGTTGGTATCACCTCTTTGCTGCAATCAGCAAGCATTCATCTAAACAAAGCTCAACTTAATTGCTGTTAACTTCTGAATGCTACATTTATATATTTATTTATTTATTTTCTGAGAGAGAAATGCAAGTGGTTTCGTTTTGGTTCTTAACATTGATGACAAACCATCCCTAAGCAGTGCTAAAATAATGCTAATGGTTTAAACTATAGAACACATTCTGATTTTCTCAGAGGGCACTGGAACTAGATGAGGAGCTCAGGAATAGTATTGCAAATTTAAAGTAGCACAGCAGTCTATAGATTAGGGAAGTATACTGAGCAAGTGCCTAAGATTCTTGGTCCAAGCAATAAAAAAAAAAAAAAAAATGCAGGTAATTTGAACAACAAATCTAACGTAGAATTTTCTAAAGTGTGGAACCTACAGTATGTAGACCTTCAATATAATGGGCAAATCAGATCATGGTTTTAAATCCACCCGAGCCTCATAAAATTTTTGGAATTGGATAATTGGTTGCCTCTGCCTTTCTACAGAATATCAGTACAGTGGCCCTTGAGTACTCCAAGTAAATGCTTTGGGGAAAAGATAGCTAACAATCTTCAACCAAAATCATTAGGCAAATACTTACAATGAATGGATTGTCATTTATAGTCAGGATCAAATAATGACTTGTTAAATATGTTATGCTAAGGGACTGATCCACCCAATTATTGCATATGGAAATCATGTTTCTAATGTTAAACAAACTCTTCTGCTGATATAAAACTTCTAGAAAAATACCTTCAATTTTGAGCTTGGGGTGTTTAAATTTTTCAAAATTAGTATTTTAAGTGTATGAAAAAGTAGTATAGAGTTATTTTTATAGTTCTAGTTAAAAAGCACTTCTTAAAAAAATACACATGCATAATGACTGGTAACAACTATAACAGAGTAGCAGGGATATAAGATAAAATGGGTACAAATAAGCAGTTTTATGGAAGATCAGTAGTAATGGTGTATTCAAACATGTAGTGTCTTAGGGATGGAGGAACTATTCCAACCTGAGACCCACCTTCCTTCATTACAATTGCCAAATGAAGTTAGGAAAAGTTAAGGCTGTGCTGTTAAAAGCTCCCTGCTACCAAAAATTTTTGCTTTACACATGAAGCGTCTTTGGGAAGTCACGGCCAGAGGAGGCCCTGAGGAAGGAATCAGTGAAGGAAGCTACTGGGATCTTGTGAGGTCAACTGTTCAGGTCCATGTTTTTTGAAATGTTTCATCTGTAATGAAAAGATAACTGTATGAGAGGATGCAGGATCTTCTTCAGAGGAAAATGGATTTCAGGTCTCATAGTTTTTATCACAAAGGATTTACCTGAGCATTCAATTTTTGTGAAGGTGAAGTGATGGCTTCTGGGTTGTATGGACAGAGGGGTGCATAAAACAGCAGTTCTCATTAGGAAGGTTCTTTGGGACATACAGTGTGACTAATGATGACCATCAGAGTGACAGGACTAATAATTTTATTCATGTTCAATGAGCATAAATAAATTACGGCTAGTGCCCACAGACAGCAGAAATGTGGGCTCACAGTTACAAAACATAGCTAAGGTGATCACTGCATCCCAGTTCTGTATTGTCCTTGGTGATGGGGGACTGCTTTTGGTCTTTGGTTCATGATCTTTCTCTGTGTTTTCTGAGACCTGGTTAGGTTAGAACCCACAGTTTCCAGGAATGTATCCTAAACATTACACTATGGTGGTCATCATGTTTCTGCTTTTGTCTTGGTCCAGTGAATTTCAAATTATTTCAAATTACTTATTTTGTCATCACAGCACAAGAGATCAAATGTGTCACTTCTTTCCCATGTATGATACTCCTTGAATGTCTATGGCCTGGGTGTCACTTGACAAAAGTGAATGAAACAGAGGATGGACAAAGCAGGAGTTTAAATCCTATTAGCAAGAAAAGCTGGCCTTCTCACATGTCTTGTCCTAACCACTAGTTAGGACGTCATTAAAAACTAAAAATAAAATTGTAATTGCAGCTTAATTTTGTTGTGACAAATTCTGTCAGAGTTCAATAAGCATGTTGAACTTGGAGAAGTATAGTAAATTAAGATAAATTTGATAAATCAAGGAATCCAAAAACCTGCTTTTTAAAAAAAATACATTTCTGGTTTCTGGTTGGGCTTTGAGGTGAAAACGGTAGCAATCCATCCAGTCATTCCAGAACTTAAGCGATTCTCTGAACATTTTAAAGTAGAACTTTCAGGGTCAAAAAAAAATTGAAAATTTGTAATGTCAGTGTCAATGGAATTTTATGGACATCTGTGATGCAATGTCCAGTGCAGTCTGAGAAGGTTAATCTACAAGAACTCTTGTACTGAGCAGGGAGATTAATGAAGTTAGTCAACTGAAAACATTAACAAGAGGGATGCCACTGAAATCCTGTCCTCTTCATGCTTGTAGCTATCTGAGCTAATGTTAGGAGTGAAGTGCTCCTGGGATCCTTTTCCAAAAGTTGGTGCTCATAATTACATTTAAAAGACAGGGATAGGAATTACTCTTTGATTATAAAATAGAGATGAGACATGAAGCCATCAACCTCTGATAAAACTAGTGAAACATTTGACTAAAAATAAGGGGATATAGGTTCTTTTTCTCAGCTTGGAGCATTCAGACCCACATTTCATCAGGGAAGGCTAATCTATGATTCTGGTGACTACTTTCAATATGCTGTTGTGAAATCAAAAAATCAAGTCCACCATTTTTATCTTAGAGGGCAGGTCACATAGAAATGATGGAATAGCATTTGATTTCCAGTCCCAGCTCTTGTCTTTAACTCAATGACTACTAAAAAATCCTCTCTAGGTGGTTTCATTGCCCCAAACAACTTTGAAGCCAAAGACCCAAGCAGAAGTAATTTAATCTTCTTTGCATTTTCTTACTTAATGGTGAACTTGAAGGTAGTAATTTATTAAAATATCCCCAATTATAGCTTTTATTTTCCTACACTATGCTGAATCCCTATTTCTCCTAACGCAGCAAACAATTATTCTCTACTGCCAGACAACACCCAAGAATGGAGAATCCTTTTCTACTATATCACCTGGCATGCAGAAATTTTCTGGTGCAGGGTTGCCTTCAAGTTCTCAAGCTTTCCACTAGATGAAAGTAATAGAAAGCTTTATGCAATTCAAACAGTGATGAGATGATATTACACACGTTTGTATTCACTCTTCAGAGGCATTAGCATAGGAACGTGTATTGCCAACTTATCCTCCTACAAATCGTTTTGTTCAGCTTCCTCTTTTATAAAGGCAGTGTCATTTCAGAGCTGTAATGACCCTGACAGCTAAATAAAGTTGTATTAAATTTAAATAAGAGTGAGTAAAAACTAATTACTTAGTCACTGTCCCAACATTTTTTTGGGATTCATGACAATTTTGAAGATAGGAACAAAATACCTTTTTTCTCTCTCCTCAGCTTCTTAGCTCAGCTCAGTTGCCACTTCCCTCCCCTCCCTAGTCACTGAAGTCACTGCACATTGTGCCTTTCTTTCTTCCACTTGTCTGCCTTAGCAATTCACTCATGGCTCCCATTTTAGCTTCTCTCACCCACAAAACCCTTTCCTTAGATAATAGATGAGTCAATTTTTTGTTTTTTTTTTTGTTATTTAAAGGCATTCTCAAAACTTATTCATTTCTGAATTATGTTTATTGAGTTTTACACAATATAATAATAGAATTATCCAAGCTCCTCACACTCAGAATGGATGTGAAGTTTTTACTGTGTTTTATAGGCTCATGATGATTTCATTTTGCACTACCACAGCTACTAAATGTGGGACACAAAACACTGTTGACAGAAACACTTTCTATGTGCTTTTTTTCTTTTTTCCTTAATAATACCACAATCTTATCTTAAGCCTTGCAACTTCGTACAATCACTTTATATAATGTATGAAGTTGAACTGAAAGTACTTATGGATGATCCGAAAAATGGCAAAGTATGTTGCTAAGTTCCTCTCACATATTTTAATGAGAAACTTTTCCTGGAAAAATCATGCATAAATTTCGCATTTTTTTAGTAGTTTTTTGTAAACTAGCTTGAGAGAAATTTCTGTTCAGATAATAAATTAGAAAGATTCTACTTTTTTCTTTATCATTTAATGTTCATCTTCCTTACACCTTTTAGGGCACCTCTGTTTCACACAACAAACACAATAAAACAATCTGCAGAACTGTTAACCATATACTATGACTGAGCCTGTTAGCTGTATTAATGAGGTTTTACTGCTTGCAAGATTTGAAAGATCCCTGTCTAGGGCGTACAGAGCTGAACCACATGAACAAGCTAACCAAGACTGGTGTTAGCTCAGATATCTCAATAACACAGTTTCCCACTTTAAGCTTAGGTAATGCCTTTAAAATAGTAGATTAGTTTATATCTGATTCAGCACTTATTAATATTCTTTATGTTTAGTTGCTTGGTGAATATCAGAATAAGGTGAACCTTTTTTAGGTTAAATTACGATAGTCAAGTATTTCAGATGATAAGGGACTGGGTGTTTCTACTGTTTTCATTATAACTTAAGAACAAGACATAAGAATTAATTTTCATTGTATGAAATAGTTAACAAGAAATTGTGACATGTCAAAATGTAAAACTGAAGAAGATACAAAAAATGGTGAACTACAATAGCTGATATAGAACTCCTTCCCCTTCTTTTTCTCCCCTCTGTCTGTTCATTGAATATGTTTTCACACAGTCTAGTTCTTTTTGTTAAAAGCAAGACTTTACCTACCCATCTTAGTTGTGTCCCACTGGCAGCTTTGGCGCTTCTAAGTATTTTCCATGCCCTCCTTATTTCTTCTCTTGGCTGTGTCTTCTTGAATGTATTTTTCTTTGCCATGTAATCATTATGGATGACAAGAGGAAACCATATTTGAACATAACTTGTATGTAGGCTAGTGTGTTTGAGAGAAACAAAGAGCATGGGAGAGAACATGAATTAAAGTATGCTGAGACAGATTATACTTTACTCTTTGCATATAAACATATGACTGCGTAAACTATTTACATTATTTGCTGATCCTTCAGTAGACAGATAGTGATGCATCAGGGGAAAGTTAAGACCTCTTCTGACTGAACTGAACAGTTTTACCATTAAACACGTACTAATATACTCATGAATAATCTGTGGGCAGCCTTTGTATGCAGTCCCATTTCCCATTGCTACAGACATACTAATGGGAATTCAGCCATACCCGTGTAGATGATTTCGCTTTTACTCCTGACTGTTGTGGAGTCCTGATACAGCTTTCATTAGACAGGAGGCTTGGACAGAAATTCACACCCATTACATTTGCATCCTTCTGGGTTTTCACTTGGCAACAGACACATTAAAAGAGATATCTATCTCCTCTACTTGGCAAAAATTATCTAGATTTTCAGGGGGGGTTGTTTTGTTTTGTGTTTTTTTAAACACAATTTTGGTTTTGCCTTGCAGAGGCAGGAACTGAAATGCAGTCTTCAGAACACACCACTCCCTGAAAGTGCATTTATTTGCAAAATTATGTGGGCAATGCTGTACTTAAGAGCTGTATTTAAGAGTATGGCTTTTAAGTAAATAGTCTAATTCAGTATTTTTTTAGCAGAAATATGGTGCTGTAATCTAATACTGCCAGTAAAAACATAAAAGGATTAAATATATTTATCTAGTTCATTTTCTGAGGCCTTCTATAGTTTTGTCAATAAAAGTTTCTGGTGATGTTATTTAAGTATCAGATTCTTTGAGCCTGTCTTACTTCTTTAGGGAAAAGAAATTATGAAGTATCCTTGAGATTAAATAAATATTCAGAGTCTTCATTTAAGTATTGCTGAGAAACATTGAAGACTTAAGTCACAAAAATCCTAGCAAACAATCCTGTAGTTGAATGATCAAAAATAAAACAGAGAACTAATGTATTACGTTGCTATGGCAACTGAATATTTAGATTTAATTTTAGGTAAGCAGAACTTCAAGGATTATCCTGGGCAAATACAGTAAACATATTTGCAAACAAATTAAATATTCCCATCCAGATATTCTATCTCTAGTAATCATCAGTTATGTTTACTGTAGAATTATCTAATGTTTTAGATTCCCAATGACTTTATCATTACTCTGGTTTTGTACAATTGTATTGTATGTTTTTTGGCAGCTGACCCGTCATCCTTCTTCTTGTCCAAGCTGATTTCAGCTAGTGCTGGGTTTAGATTTTATTTTTCTCTACTGCAGACGTGTGTTCTCTTTTGCCTTCTTCAACCATTGCTTTAAACAGCAGCTATTTCCCTGTCATCTGTAGACTAAGCTGCCTTGTGTTTTCATGCCCTATGATCAGTGTATGATTCCTTTATTCCTCCACTTTTTTCTTACACCAGGGACAATCTCTGTTGCTAGCGACAATTTATGGCAGTATATGTGAACTAAGGACCTAGGTTAACGTGGCTAAGATTATCCTGTGCTGATGGAATTTATAAGAAACCTGTCTTTATCTGGTGATCCCTGGTGTTTAGTTTCTTTTCAGATGCTCAAAGCAGGTTTTTTTTCTACAATGCTACAATGTAGTTGAGCAAATGCTGAATATACTTAGCATGCAAAGAACGCTGTTATTTTCAGTTAAAGAGGAAATCAGATAAAATGTTATTTTTATATGTAGTTTTCAATACCGATTTTGTTTAATATTATACCTTTAGCTGAGTTTGTCATTTTCAAGATCACATTTAATATTCACTTAAAAGTAGTCAATCACTGGATCATGAGAAAATTAGAGTGTGGGTGAATTAACTGCTTTCTAATATATGTTGTCTTGTAATGAGTAACTTCATGTACCAATGCAACTATGTTTTCTAAAGAGTGATTGGCTCCTTTATTAGTGGCTGGCTCAAAAGAGCAAAATTTTACTGCCTTTGAGCATTAATCTTCAGTACTGTGTGTCAGTTCTCATTCTTTCATTCAGTTTTGCACTCTCATTTTCAGTAGTCTTTCTATTTCTCAGTTAAGAACATTTTCTCCGCTTGCAGAAGTAAAAAAAAAAAAGGAAAAGAGCCTTGCAAGAGAAATCACATTGTTTTCCATGAACATTAGGAAATGTGATAAACAGAGCTATTAAATATATTTGCAAATTTTCCTCTAGGGCAAAGTATACTTCAGCAGAATACTTTTTAAAAATTTTTCTCTGCAGTGGGAAGGCAAAAATATTATACAGTATGTCTTGAAGTGCTGGAGAAGTGTAGGTCTGTCAATTAAACTGATTTACAGATACACAGGCAAAAAGGGCCATCTCACCGAAACCAAAGAAGTCATTGTTGAATAAGTAACTACACTAACTGGCACTACAACCAAGGCAGAGCAGAGATTTCTATAAATTCATGACACCTTGTTTCAATCTCAAATAGATTGAAACAAATAGCTGCAATTCTTATATAATAGACTTGCTTGTCTGATAAAACAACCTTCACTAGTCTTGCAACTGATTATTTTTAAGTATAACACATGTAAATCATAAATATGAACCACCACTGAGATAGCTGTTATAATATTTTAGCTGTGCTATAATTTTAGCTGTGTTGTAGTAACTTGAGCTGAAGCAGTCTCAAACTGACTTCTGTCTGATAGCCATGAGATTTTTGACATAAGATATATGAAGATATTTTCATATTGAATTATATAGTCTTTCAATGACATATTGATGTCTGACTGTTGCGGCTTCCAGCATGTGGCGCACACAAAATAAAGCACACTGCTTAAAATATTTGTCTACTTCATGTTATTGAAATGTTTATGATTTCATTTGTGATTGCCTAATATTTTGAGCAATATTAGTAAAAAAGCTAGATCTATTTTCATGAGTTAAGAGATCAGAATTTTGTGATAAAAGAGATTTTATGTAAAACCACAGTGTTAAACACTGGTGCTATGTTATCATAGGGCTAATGAATCACTAAGCATAATCATAATTTATATCTTATGTTTATAGATGTCTATTTCATTTTGAAATATCATATCCTTATTTCAACCTTTTTGGACATTTAATTTATTAGTTATAATTGCATTAGGTGGAATCAATGACCCACATAATCTACCATCAACAGTAGTCCGTGCTAGATATTCATATTAAATAGGAGGAAAAGTTATAGTAGATAATTGTGAAATAGCTACTGCAATTAAGAACATTCTTTGTATTCTTAACACTTCATGAGTACACTAAAGAATGTGAATTTATACTCCTTAAAATTTGGCTCATTTTTCATATCAAATTACGACCTGTACACGGGCATCTTTTGGAAAAGAACTTCTGAATTTATAACAAGCATCAGTATCTTTCTAATGTGTCTTCAATTTATTCTAAGAGTCTCTCAACCTCAAGAATTAAGTACAATTTTAGCTGATTTCCAAGCTGAAACCATAAAGACTGAAAGCTGTTCTTTTGATCATTATTTATTATTATTTATTGTAATTGATACTGACAAAAAGGCTTGTGTGTAACAGGGTGGTTTGCACCCAAATGTTAATCAGTTTCTGATTTGAATAATGAAGTTTAGGTACGTCTAAGTGCAGACTGCAGACTACAGACTAAAACAATACTGGTTTGCATAGAACTATTCATTTTTATGAACACTGAGAATTGCTTAACAATAGCCTCTGTCTCCCTACACACTTCAAACAGATTTCAGGCATGTTCTCACAAATCGTCAAATGATTTCTGTGGTTAGTAATGTAATTCCCCAGAAGAAGTCCCATTTAGATGGCATTAGGCTATAAATGCTCAGAGATTGCTTTGAGTGGTCAAATCAACAGCTGTCAAATTAGTTTATAAAAACAGTAATGAATCTTCGGTCTCAATAATCTATTCTTTTGAATACTAAAAAGTAATTTATCCAACTCTTTGTAAACACAGGCATCCAAAATAACACAGTAATTTAACTAAAATATCTCTTTGCAAAAAACTCTTATTAATTCCAAAAGAATGTCTGTGCTGTCTGTATAAAGTCCATCAATTGGTTGTATTCATTGAGCTAGACTTCTTGATAGAGTACTAGTTGGGCAAAATAATAGCCTGGACCAAAACTGAAGCAAGTGTCATAATTTAAGGAAAATGTAACACATAACTGAAAGCATATGCAGAAACAATTTTCCAATACTTTCTTCACTGTAGATCCATAATTAACTCTAATTTTAAGTATCTTCAAATTAAGCTATTCAAATATATTTTTCTATACTATTGTCATTATCTCAGGCCTAACTTAGCAGAATTCCTTCTGATTTCGTCCAATAGAGCTCCCTTTGCAGAGTGAAACTGCTTGTTACCGTCTTCTGTTTCACTTATTTAAAAATTCCCCTAGAGAAAGAAAAAACAATTAACAAATATGTTAAAGTTTCTGTGCGTGTGTGTACCCGGTGTTTGTTTTGGAAGAGGATAGAAGCTGTAATACTCCTATTGTTCAAAGATAAATTCTCTTGAACCTTCAGGTACAAGGTGTTCTCCAGGACTGTTAAGGCTCTGGCCCCACGTCTAGTATTTGCTAGCAGTAATCCTCATTTCCCAAGCACATCTCCAGCTCCAGCTCTGTTGGTTTTGTACTCAGTTTTCTTTCTATACTCCCCCACCATCCCCGTATTCTTGTACATGAACAGTCCCATATCACACCAGGAAAGGAGGAAAACACATACTGACATTTTGACTTTCCTATAACATGACAAAGATCTAGTGGTTGGAGTAGCTTTCATTTTGGTCTTCCTTCAGTATTAGTACGACCTAGGCTATTCACTTTAATTCTTGGACATTAATTTGCCCTAAAAATTTAGGAGATGTAATCTTTGGGTATTTTAATACTATTGAAGCACTATTGAATTTACTAATATTTAATAATTAAGTATAGCTAAAATTATTATTTAATTATATTGCATTTTGATCCTATGTTTGCTTTATTTTCCATTTCTGGCTGCTACAGGGGAGCTGTACATTGATCACAGTAGACTATGTCTCTTATTGATCTTAACATTATTTTGCTTCTGCCATTGCTGCTAAATGCATGTAATTGCAGATGTGCACAGACACAGTTCTGAAGGACTACTTTCAAAGGAGCGGCTGTTGCAAAGTTCAGAGTTGATCCGCAATTCCAATTGTCACTGCAGTCATGGTAGAACCTCTGAGTCCAATTTCATATTCTTCAGTAATTATTAGTGTTAAGTTTGTAACTACACTAATATTTTTTTTTAAATATCTAGTCAAATACCAGAGGAAAGAATTTGTGGGGGTTGTCCAATTCTGTCACTTGTTACCAATATCTCATTCTAATAACCACTCGGAGTCAGAATATTTGGGGGGGCTTTATATTTCAGCTTAAATCTCTTAAAAGACCTAGTCACCATTGTAATCAGGAGATAAGAATTATTCATTGACTGTGCATAAAATACTGAGTGAGTTGCATTTGCACCCTAGGCTTCTGGCCAAAACCAGATGTAGCAGCTGCTGTTGTTCAGTCCATCTGGAAATTGGCTATAATGTCATAACTTCATTCCCCCAAATGGCCTATAGCTGAATTGCCACAGGCTACAAAACTGAGCATAGTATCTTGGGAAAAAAAGCAAGACAAAAGAACTTAAATATTTTATTCAAAATTACATAGGCTTTCAGAATGACCACAGTATTTTAAAGTCCTTCAGTAGTATGTTACGTAAGATGACTAACACATTCCCAGAAAAGGCAGAATTAGATGTGATATGTGGTGTAGTATGTTATTCAATAAATTATTTTTTTAATTTCTCTTGATACTTTTTGTTCCTACACACTACTGTACATTAGAGAAAACAAGTTTTTAAAACTCTGTCCTGTATTTCAAGAGAATTCTGGATGTCGTCTTCTGCTGTGGATATCTGCTTCAGACATGGACTTAGGTGAATAATAGAGATTGTGCTTGCAGTGTTGTGTGTTTCTATTTGTCTGCATGAAATAACCAGATGGTGAGAAATATTGATTAGTAGCTTTTGATTCGTAATAAACCATAATCAGTATTATTATTTTTTTAATTGTGTCAATATCTAGAGATTCCAATTGTATAGGAAGGGCTCATGGCTTACAGATATGATATGTCACAGGAGGCAGTATACTCAGTTTTACATAACACTATGTTCATATTTCTTTCCTTTTTATAAAGGTTGCCTGAAAGTTTGATAGTTGTTTGGGGGTTTTTTTTCCTCCTCATCCAGCCAAATATATCTTTCTTTTTTGTGACTGCTTTGGTTCAGTATCTGTTATTTTTGGTGAAGACTTCCTATGTTAAAATATATATGGCTTAGAAATTTGTAGTCATGCACTTCTTTTACATGTGACATCAAATACATGTGACAACAGGTCATATACATTTTGTGGTTGCTAACAGCATGGC
Organism: Egretta garzetta; assembly: GCF_000687185.1. Classification (NCBI taxonomy): domain Eukaryota; kingdom Metazoa; phylum Chordata; class Aves; order Pelecaniformes; family Ardeidae; genus Egretta; species Egretta garzetta. Next base: position 1,421,470 of record NW_009259694.1, on the reverse strand, counting down.
TCACCTCAAATCACTTATGAGAAAGCAAAGCATTCCATGCTATATCATTGCCAATCCTAAAGCCCGGCCTTTTCTATTCATACAATATGAAAAATATGATCTTAAACCTTACTGCTCAGCCAAGTGGTCTGTATAATAACACATTATTTCTACATATTGTGCTTTTCCACTAATCTCCTTAAGAACAAAGACATCATTGCTATAAAACATATACTGGAATTTTTAGTGTATTGTTTCTATTAGTAATTTCTATTTTTAAAAAGCATCTCCAAGCAAGCAAAATCTGCTACATAAAATTAAATTATATTGTTACTTCATGCTGAATACATGCAACTGTAAATGAGTTAGACATAGACACCTGCTATCTTCATGAAGCGGTATCTTTTGCCATCATGTTCAAAGAAGAGACACAAAGAGAAAATAAGAAAAATATTTCTCTAACAATGTGAGAAAACAAAAAAAAACCACACCCAAAAAACCTCAATGAAAAAACCCTGATGGTTTCAATTTCTTGCAATAAAACACACTTGAAATGAAGGATAAACTTCTTGAATAAGTCTCAGTTATAAGGTGGTGCAGTTGCTTACTAAATCAGGTGTTGGAAAGCTACTCATATCAATGAGAAGCTGTGCTGTTCAGAAACAAAACTCTGATATTTGTAGGTCAATTATATAACTTTAGGCTAGTCTTAGGGATAGTTTGCCATTATATATAATTTTTTGGCTTGAAATAGAAGCAGACAAAAGAGGGTCAAAGGAAGTGAAACATCGCTACCTTCATTTTACTGACAGGAAGAAGCGTTACAGAGGTCTAAGTGATTTCTCAGTTATTTGCCTTCAGTCAACATAGCTGCAAAATTTTTTTAGCCTGGAAAAAAGGAGGCTGAGGGGAGACTTCATCACCCTCTACAACTAGCTGACAGGAGGGTGTAGTGAGGTGGGAGTTGGTCTCTTCTCCCAGGTAACAGGTGATAGGATGAGGGGAAATGGTCTCAAGTTGCACCAAGGGAGGTTTAGGCTGGACATTAGGAAAAATTTTTTCACTAAAAGGGTTGTCAACCATTAGAACAGGCTGCCCAGGGAAGTGGTGGAGTCCCCATCCCTGGAGGTATTTAAAAGACGGGTAGACAAGGTGCTTAGGGACATGGTTTAGTGGTGGGATGGCAGGGTTAGGTTAATGGTTGGACTTGATGACCTTAAATGTCTCTTCCAACCTAAACTATTCTATGATTCTATGATTGTGAATGGCTTTTCCTTTTTCCAGGGATGTCTATGTTCTTTGTCTCAAAATCCTATGTTCAGGTTAGAGCTGGGCTTATACCCATCTCCCAGGTCCATAGCTGAGGAACCAAAGCTTTGGTTCCCACAGAGAAAAACTGATTTAACACACTGAAAGGCTCTCATGCAATACTCCAGACAGTACCCATCTGGCAAACCAGAACAATGGTGCATGTTAAACCTAGCTCTTGTGAATGAAATTCAGTCTTAAGTTAAGAAAATAGATATTCTGTATGACGCAAGAGAAAAGCAAGTTGCTTCAGGTCGGGATCCACACATGCCAGAATCTGAAGTAGGATGACGTAATAATAGGATATATGCAGGACTGAAAATCAAGCCCTGCCATCTTTTACTGGTTCCTTTAACAACTATGTTTCAGCCTGTACTTCCTTAGCACCCTACTGTCCTTATTGTCTTGCACTCCCATTGTTACATTCCTTCAGTAAGAAGGAAGTCAATAAGAGGGTGGAGAGACTGATTTCTGCCTCTCCTGTGCCTTGCCCTGTATGCAGAGTTAGGGCTTCAGTATCCAGTTTGGAGTCTTACCACCTGTAAACTCTATTTTTATGGAAACTAACTTGTGGGTACGTACACCACCTATAGGATCATTTCAAATCAATGAGCCTTCTTTCAATGGAAAGCTAACTTCCTTTACAAAGTCCAGTACTCTGCTAAGAAGGATATAAGTTTGAAAAGCTGGTTTTATTATCAGCTTGATTTTCAAGTGCTACTGTTAATTTTGCTCTTTAGTCATCCTTATTCTCCTTCTTGAGAAAATGCCTCAAGCTTGTTCTTTTCATAAAATGTCATGATTTCCTTGTTCCATCCTCCACTCAGGAAGAATGGATTTTATGCAGAGTACAGAATCCTGTGCAGTATATTTTCCCCTTTCTTAATATTGGTTGTTTACAAAGATCATGAGCTGCTGAAGAGTGGAACTGAGTAAAGTTTGCTGTCAGCCTTGGATGCTGCATAATCTGGAATTTCTTAATGCTTGATAGAAAGCTATTGAACAGCACAGCAGGTGGGCTGTAAAAATCTTTCTTTCATGCATTGAAAAGTAAGTATGGAGTAAGTAAGTAAATATGATGTCCATACTGCAATGCCACGTTTGCTGAATTTCTGAGCACATAGTATGTGTGCATCTTAAAAATGAAAGCCCATCTTTATTGAAGGAGGTGTATTGCAATGAATTAAGAATTAGAAAGTTTTTTAACATTACAGAATAAGCTAAGAACCCCCCAGCTTTTCAGATTTAAAACTAATTTCTATCATGAGGATAGGGAGGAAATGAAGTAGGGGGGTTTTTGAAGAAGAAGAAATGGTGAATTTTTCTGAAACATTTTACAGAGAAAGTTTGATGCTGCTGATATTCCTAAAAAGCCTGCACAGCTTTCTAGATTGCTTTCCCTAGCCCTTGAACTTAGCTCTTGGTAAGCCCTAGAATACTTGGTCTCAGCTGCTTCTAATACCGTTCAAGAATGATTTCATAAATTTGACTTTTATTTTTGACTCAAAGAAGGCTCAAAAATCAGTATCTAATGAAGCAAAAAAGAGATGTGTGAAATACTTTCAGTTACTCTCTTTGCATAAGCAGTTGCTTGAAAAGATCTCCATAAAAGATTTCATTAAGACTGAAAGAAGAAAACATTTCAGAGATAATTTGAATCCAGTATACCTCATCTGTATGAGAACTCTGACATATCTCAATTTTAGAATTTTGAATTAGAAGGAAAAACATGAATGAATTCCTAACTTCATTTTAGACAAATGGCATGATAAAAGTGAAGTCATTTAATAGAGAGAGATAAAAGCCTTTGTTTTGAATTTATTGAATCAACTAATGCAGCATGACTGAATATAATGATGTATAATTTATTTTTAAAATATAAAGTAATAATGTGTAAATTTCAATTAGTCATTGTTACTTTGTAATTTATACTCCTACAGGTAATTGTAGGTAATTGGCAATATCTAGAAATGGAAGCAGTACTGGAAAATTAAAAATAATAGGCATACAATCTAGATAGTATGAACATAAAGCAAATAAAAAATGAGAGATGCTGGACTTCTGGCAGGCTTTTTCCCATTTGTTCACCTGCCAGGTAAGGAGACATCCTGCTGGATTGCAGCACCTCTTGAGAAACCACCCACCTAGGGGCTGAAGTCGACCCCTAGATATTCACTCACCTGTGCCCTGGCAAGGGGAAACCTCCGTGCCCTCCAGGCAGACGGTTGGCAAAGCTGTCTGAGACGTGTCCTTAAACTGGGGGGGGG
>NW_009259694.1:1412574-1417758 GCF_000687185.1 Egretta garzetta | reverse complement strand
GAGTGGAGTGGAGACCTGGTCTGTCAGAAGGTAGGGAGGCCAACAGAGGGATGGGGCAGCCATCCCCTGGGTGCTCAGCCCACACCCCCCTGTCTGCATTGCATGGAAAGTTTGATGCAACACTTGACAGACACGTGTAGCTAGATATTTAACTTCCATTGTTTCAGGGTTTTTCTGGTGGAAAACTACGATGAAATTCTCTCATACAGCTTAACTTTAAAAATTATGATCTACTACAGCAGCATCTTAGTGTTTTCAACCTTTTACTATTGTAAGGGGTGGTATGGGCAGCTGGTGGGTTCATAGCTTGCATGGGTTCCTTTCTAGGTGCTTTGGATCCAGAAATTATTGTACAGCATGTAATCTAAGTAATCTTAATACAGTGATAACCTAAGTTTCCTAATACCAGCCATTTCTCAGGACTTTTCCCCCCAAAACTCTGCTTCTAAGAACAATTATTTAATCATTCTGGGTGCCACAGGTTCACATGGTTGAGAGGAATATTGGGAGTTATTAGTCTGCCATGATTATCTAAACCACTGCTAGGGTTGTTCCTCTTCTTTTCACTTCATAGTTTATATCTGAAAATATTTTCTTTTACTTTAGTTGAATACTTAATCACTTGAACACATCTACACAGTATTAGCAGACATTGCTTCTGACTGCTCGATTCCATAGAAAACCCTTTGTTTCCCAACAACAACTGGTTTATGTGAATTCCACTTAACTCGCTTTTCAACTAATAAATACATTTTATTGTTATAATTATTGTAAACATTAATGATACATAGAAAAATTAAGGTAAAAAATAAAACCCACAGTCTTTTTATCTGAATAATAGATATATTACTTTTGTGTCTATTCTTGGTAGCCCAGGATTATATTCTAGCAAAGATGAAAATTTTTTGAGCTAATTAATGAATCCCTGAAATCTAACACTTTTTTACTTAATACCTTTTAATTCATGGAAATGAAAACTTCAGGAAAAAAAAATTCTGAAATACTGTGCAAGTCTGACTGTAAATTAGAGATTTTCAAAATGAAAAATTTACATTTTGTTTCATAGCAAATAGAATATTCCTGGGAATAAGGAGTAAAAATTTCTTGTTTCAAGTGAAAATCAACCCATCTCAGAAACGTGTAGTAAAAATGTGTTTTGCAAAGTTTTGCAAAAGTCACTATGTAGATCAACATAAAACTATGGATCATATATGGTGGTGTGGACTTTTAAGACCGTAACAGCAGGTAGAATTTGAAGCCCAGGGTAGAGTTTGCAGATAGTATTTTAATTGTGTATTTATTTTTTTTCTAAGGTTCCCCCAAAATTCTGGGATCAGAATTGCTCTGGGTGACCGTATGCAAACACATCCAACATAGAGATGTACATTTTCACTGACCACTCTTGTTTCTCCTTTAGTCCATAAGAACGAATAGATAGGTCTGGGATGTAGTTTATTTTGTACTACTCTAGACATCTGCACTTGTCAAGGTAAATTATGGACTGAAAACACTAATATATCTTAAATAGTCACGAAGTCGAGGAAAATTGCAGTGTTTCAGATGGCACTGAAGTAAGATCAATCTCATCCCTGTCTTTAGTATGACGTCAAATGTATAGGTAGTAGTCAGGCCATGAGAAAAAAGATACCTTCCTCTTCACCTAAGCATCCTTTTTATCACAATGCTTTGGGCAACAGGCCAGACAATAACAGGAAGCAGAGCTTTAGAAGGTAATTTCTTGTTATTGATTTAATTTTATTTAAAATACAAAATGAGCACAATGAAAGACTGATATACAGTATACCAATTACTGTGATAAGTAACAGTATGAGCTCATTATAACTGTTATAAAAGTTAATCAGATAATGCAAGGGATCATGTTAATCTGTGCACAAACCACATTTCATATTATCAGCAAAAATGTGAAGCGAAATAGTGTAAACTTTATCATAATCCCCAGCCTTCCTGACCACACAACACACACAAAAAAAATGCTTCAAAAATAAATTTTTTATGGTTTGCGGTGTTTCCTTTCAGTCAGCCAAGAAACTGCACATTATGAAGGGCATCTGTGGTGAAAATCATTGCTTTCCCTTAGGTTTCAGAGAAGAAAAGGTTTTAATGAAAACCAAGAAATTCACATGAGAATAGACTTACTGGGTCTTTGGGATCATTCATCAGTATAGTGCAAGGGCAATTCAAAAACAATCCTAAAAAAATTCTGATTAATGAAGGTCTCAAGAGGCTGACACACTGCCTGAGGTTCAGGAAACCCTTGGCCAAGCCTTCAGAGCCAGCAGTTGCAATTGAAATGTAACAACATTTTATTTATCTAAAGAGCTGTATTGGATGTTGTATCTCAGTAATGATGCTGCTGTAGCTATCATGGTTTAAGCAGATAAGAAGAAACAGTAAAGAAAAGGAAAATCACTGAATTAATAGAGATACTAGCTTTTAATATCTCTAAAAAGCAACCTTCCTCCACCCACTCTGTGTATGTCTCTCTTTTTTCTATAATGTAACACTACCGCCATCTCTTTCCATCATTTCTTTGCTCCTTCTCCCTGCAACATCTCTTTCATTCTACTGGTAACACTTAACTTTTCTTTCAGAGGACATTTTGGTAGTACATTATTTGCTAAACTGACAAATTCTGCTGTAGTACTGTAGCTGATCCCTCTATTTCAGACCTGAAAAAAGGTGTATGTGCCAAAAAGCTGGTCTGTTTTTTGTCCCCATCTATACTACTTTGGCCTAATAAAAGATTTGTCCTTTTTTACAAGCCTTGCTTGCTTGCGCTGCGTATATGGCCTGGCACATGTCATAGTGAAGCTATACATATTGCAGTATAAAGTCAAGGGCAGTCCAGGTTATAATTACTTTTTACCAAGGTTGTTCCCATGTTGGTTTTTTTTTTTTTTACGTAAAGATCACCCTGTACTGAATTCTCTTATATTTTATTTACATCTGTAAAACTTTAGAAAATTATGCTTCCAAATTATATGACTGAAGCTGCAGTGGGTAACAGATTCTGTTAAAATTAAAATAGTGACTTTTCTGTCTTCAGCATTTAGAATCATAGAACACCAGGTTGGAAGGGACCTCAAGGATCATCTGGTCCAACCTTTCGTGGCAAAAGCACGGTTTAAATAAGATGGCCAGCTGAATATTAAAAGTGTCTAATGTTGGGGAATCCACCAGTTCCCCGGGGAGAATATTCCAATGGCTGATTTTTCTCATTGTAAAAAAATTCCCTCTTGTGTACAGCTGGAATCTCCTCAGGCATAACTTTTACCCATTACCCCTTGTCTTTTCCATGTGATTTCTTGTAAAAAGGGAGTCTTGATCTTCTTTGTAGCCACCTTTTAAATACTGAAACATGGTGATAAGGTCTCCCCTAATCTTTCTTTTCTCAAGGCTGAAAAAAACCAGTTCTCTCAGCCTGTCCTCATATGACAGGCTTCCCAGTCCTTCGATCATCTTGGTGGCCTTTCTCTGGACCCTCTCCAGCCTGTCCACATCTTTTTTGTATGGTGAAGACCAAAACTGAACACAGTATTCCAGGTGTGGCCTGTAAAGCACTGAGTAGAGCGGGATAATGACTTCTTTATCTCTGTTGGTGATGTTCTTGTTGATGCAGCCCAGCATCCAGTTGGCAGCAGCACAGTGTTCACTCATTTTGAGCCTCTTGTCCTCTAGGACCCACAAGTCCCTTTCCACAGAGCTGCTCCCCAGTCAAGTAGATGCCAGCCTGTGCTGCATTCCTGGATTATGTTTTCCCAGGTGCAAGACCTTACACTTGTCTTTGTTGAACTTCATAAGGTTCTTGTTAGCCCACTCTTACAGCCTATCCAGGTCTTCCTGCAAGGTGGCTCTCCCTTCCAAATTGTCCACTTCCCTACTCAGTTTGATATCATCAGCAATCTTCATCAGGATCCCATCATCCAGGTCACTTATGAATATATTAAACAGCGTTGGGCCCAATATGATCTTGGAGGACCCCACTTGTGACAGGTTGCCATTTTGAAAAGGAGCTATTTACCACCATCCATGTGGCGTGTCAGCCAGTTCTCCACCCACCACACAGACCACTAGTCTAGACTGTAATGCATCAGTTTCTGTAGGAGGAGGCTGGAGGGAACCGTAGTGAAAACCTTGGAGAAATCTAGGTAGACAATGTCCACCTTTCACCTCACATCAACCAAGCAGGTTTCTTTGTCATAGAAGGCAATCAGGTTTGCTAAGCACAATTTACCTTTGGTGAATCCATGTTGGCTTTTCCCAGCCACGTGTTTCATTTGACTTGTGATACCCCCAGGAAGACTTTTTCCATAACTTTCCTAGGGACTGAAGTAAGACTGATGGGCCTATAATTTCCCGGATCTTCCTTTAAGCTCTTCTTGTAGGTGGTGGTAATATTAGCCTTCTTCCAGTCTTCTGGGGTGTCCCCCAATCTCCATGACTTCTCAAAGATTACAGAGAGCAGCCTCTCAATGACATCAGCCAGATCTCTTAACACCCTTGGTTAGATAACATCAGGGCCCATCAATTTGTAGAGGTCAAGCTCCTGTAGTAGTTCGCATACCAACTCATCCTTCACTGACAGTACATCTGTGTTTGCATCAACCTGGATTTTTGTTCAAGGTCTGGGGCTCAAAAGTGCTGATAAAGACAGAGGTGAAGAAAGTGTTGAGAATTTCTGCCTTTTCAGTGTTGTTGGTGACTAATTCACCTTTCCTGTTTAATAGTGGGCCAATATTTTCCTTCTGTTTCTGCTTGGTTTTTATGTACCTGAAGATCCCTTTCTTGTAGTTTTTGCCATCTCTGTCCAATTTCAAATCTAGCTGAGCTTTTTCTTTTCTAACTGCATCTCTGCACACCCTGGCAATGCTCTTGTAGTTCTCAATGGGCATTCACTCACTTTTCCATCTCTGGTATGATTCTCTTCTGGTTTTGAGCATACTCAGAAGCTCACACTTAAGCCAAGGGGGTCTCTTGCTCTGCCTACTTCCCTTACCTTTAAAGGGGATTAACTGTTTTGTGCTTCCAGGAGAGCATTCTTGAAAAACTTCCAGTACTCACTAGCTCCTTTATCCTCCATGGAAGCTTCCCACAGAATCCCTCCCAACTCAGCTCCGAGCAGGCTGAAGTTCTTCTAAAACATAAAACCTTTTTCTTAGTACT
>NW_009259694.1:1409492-1412536 GCF_000687185.1 Egretta garzetta | reverse complement strand
GCACTCTGATCATTGCAGCCAAGGCTATCACTAACAGAGATATTACAAAGCAGGTTTTCCTGTTGGTAAGTATCAAGTCCAGCAGTGCCTTATTCCTGGTTGGCACATCTAACATTTGTGTGAGGAAGCAGTTGTTTATGCATTCCAGAAACTTGATAGATGACATGTGACTTTCTGTGTTGTTCTTCCAACAAAAGTCTGGGTAGTTGAAGTCACCCATAAGAACGAGGTTCTGTTGATCCAAAGCTTGCTTAAGTGGCCCAAAAGTTGAATATTGCTTCATTGGCCTTATCGTCTTGGCTTGGAGGTTGGTGGCTGATGCCTACTCTAAGATACCCTTTGGAGAGAACCCCTCTGATCTTGACCCAGAGGCATTCAATAGGGCTTCTACAATCACTGTAGCTTAATTCTATACATTCAAGATTCTCCTTAACAGAGAGCGTGACTCCACCTCCTCTTCTTTCCTGCCTGTCTTTATGAAGCAGCCTATAGCCATCCATTGCAATCCTCCAGTCACATGAGTTGTCCCACCATGTTTCAATTATTCCTATGATATCATAACTTTCTGACTGGGCATGGAGCTCCAGTTCCTCCTGTGTTCCCCAAGCTATGTGCATTTGTATACATACACTTGAGGTGGCTGCTCTTCTGCTTCTCACCTTGGGAGGCAAAGGAACATTTGTTGCTGCTCTGATTGGCCTGGTTTTTAAAGCCTGCCTCACCAGGTTGGTCAGCCTGCTGCCAATGATAGCCTTGCTTCTTCTAGACAGGTGGATCCCATCCCTCCCTAACAGCCTGTAATCATTGAAGAATGTCATATTGTCATAAAAGCCAGAACTCTCACGAAGGTGCCAGCCACAAAGCCAGAAGCTGATTTGCATTATACATCTATTTCTGGCTGCACCTGTTCTTCTAACTGGTAAAATGGAAGAAAAGATAACTTGAGCACCAATACTTTTCTCTTGCATCCCCAGGGCTTTGTAATCTTCCTTGATTCTGCCCAGGTTCTGGCTTGCAGTGTCATTTGTGCCTACATGAAAAAGTAGCAATGGATAGTAGTCTGTGGTCTTGACAAGTTGTGGCACCCTCTCGGCAATATCTTGGACCTTAGCTCCTGGAAGGCAGCACACCTCTCGTGACTCCCTGTCAGGCTGGAAGATAGGCGCCTCAGTGCCCCTTAACAAAGTCACCCGCTACGAGCACCCATCGTTTCATTTTGTGGTATCCAATCTGTGCTGCTGGTACAGTTTCTCCTTGCTGACCTTGCTCATAGGTGTCTACAGCTGTTAAATCTTCATATCTGTTTTGGGTTGTAATGCAACTGTTTGATTGTAATGGTTGGGTGGGGACTGAAGCAGAGTCCTTCTTTTGTGGGTCACCAGGGTCCGAGGTGCCTCATTCTCTGTGGTGTCTGCCACAGGAGCATGATTCTGAAACTGCTTACCTGTTTCCATCTCGGCCCCTTTTAACTGTTTCCTGCAATTCGGCCACTTGACGCAAAGTGTGCACATCTTTTGCAAGTACTTACCTTTTCTCCAGGAGAAGGGTATGGGCATTCATTTCATCCTACCACCTGTACTGGTCTCCTTCCTTACCAGTTCCATCTGGGTGGAAGTGTCAGACATCTCAGGGGCTTTCTCTGCAGGAACAATGGTTTAAACTCTAAGGCAAGTGCCCACCATTATGGCAGAGACATAGAGCACTTCCCTGGTCTGTGGACCTACAACAGGGTGCACAGCCCTTCTCAGGTGCCCTGCTGTGTATGCATGATCCTTGTTTGCACACCCTGGTTGCAGCTCTCCTGGTCATTTAAATCTCCCATGGTTGCTCCTGGGAATGCCCAACCCATGTCAGCCTCTCCCAGCTGCTGGCAGGGCTCTCCATTCTTCCTCAGGTTTCCCTGGCTCCAGGACTCCCCCTGCATGCTTTGATCAGCCACGTAAAAATATCGAGCTTTTTTTCACTTGCGTTCTCTCAAACTCTTAGTAATCACAAGTGTCTTTTGTATTCACCTGTCCCCCAGTGACTTCCTTCCTGATCCCCTTTCTGTAGATCGTCCTCTCTTTTCTTCACCTTCTCAAGTTATAGGGTAACTGTAAATTCCTGGAAGAAAAGGACAAAGAAAGGCTGTAATTACCAGCACAAGTACTTATGCAAGCCAGATAGCAACTACCTTTGATCACTAACAGCAGTGTGGCTGCTTTAAAGTGGAGGAGGAAAACTTCCTGTAACTACTAGTTGGAAGCATAATCTCTGTCCTGGTTTCGGCTGGTACAGAGTTAATTTTCTTCCTAGTAGTTGGTATAGTGCTGTGTTTTGGATTTAGTATGAGAAGAATGTTGATAACACACTGATGGTTTAGCTGTTTCTAAGTAGTGCTTAGACTAATCAAGGACTTTTCAGCTTCCCGGGCTCTGCCAGGTGCACAAGAAGCTGGGAGGGGGCACAGCCAGGGCAGCTAACCCAAACTGGCCAAAGGGGTATTCAGTACCATATGACGTCATTCTCAGGGGGAGCTGCCTGGGGGAGAGCACCCAAACTGGCCAAAGGGGTATTCAGTACCATATGACGTCATTCTCAGGGGGAGCTGCCTGGGGGAGAGCGATTGCTGCTCAGGATGGGCTGGGCATCAGTCAGCAGGTGGTGAGCAATTGCATTGTGCATCACTTGATTTGTATATTCTGTATATTCTAAAGATGATGAGGGGACTGGAACATCTCCCCTGTGAGGAAAGGCTGAGGGAGTTGGGCTTGTTTAGCCTGAAGAAGAGAAGAATGAGAGGGGAGATCATCAACACATACAAATATCTTAAGGGTGGATGTCACGAGGATGGAGCCAGACTCTTTTCAGTGGTGCCCAGTGACAGGACAAGGGGCAATGGGCACAAACTGAAGCATAAGAGGTTCAGTTGAATATGAGGAAGAACTTTCCTTTGAAGGTGAGAAAGCACTGGAACAGGCTTCCCAGGGGTGTTTGTTGAGTCTCCTTCTCTGGAGATATTCAAAACCCACCTGGACGATGTCCTGTGCAACCTGCTCTAGGTG
>NW_009259694.1:1389764-1409407 GCF_000687185.1 Egretta garzetta | reverse complement strand
TCAGCTGCCTGCTGGGTTAAACCACAACATTTTGCCAGACTAAATGAGCTGGGCCAATGCCAAGGATAAAGGTAGCTAAGCATTCCCTGGTCTGTGCAAGCAGTTTGTGGCCCTCTTTAACACTTGGGCAGAGTGCTGAGAAATACTCCTTTCCGTAGGAATTTGCAAAAGGAAACAATACAATGCTAGAAATTTTTGGCGAAATTCACTAGTTTTACTGGTGGTTTTAAAAGATCCCTTTAACCTTAAAAGTGTATATTTTTCTGTAAACCACCTTGCTCTTTTTCCTTTGTGCTTCTGTATGCAGTTTTGGTTGGTTGCTTTTGAGCAAATTATAGCTGACAAATAGTCTGTTACAGTGGGCATGAGGAAATAAGGGACTATAAATGCCAGCTACCCATGAACACATAAAGATGACAAAGAAAACCAATGAACTAAGTCAGAAACGTCACCTGTTTGACTCAGATGGGACCACAGTACTGCCGCTGTATGAGGCTCCAACTTAGGAGCATTTACCTTATTCAAAATAGAACCTTTCAGCAAATATTATTGCCCTGTCTTAGGTCTGGGGGGAAGAAAAATATCAGAAAAATAAAAGTATTACCTGAAGGTAAAGAAGATTGACTGTGGCTTTGGGGTTTTTTTTTGTTTTCTTTTTTTTTTTCCCCTTGCACTCTATGAACAGGAAAGCAGAAGAAAATATTTTTGCATATTTGCAACTCAGTTAGTTCCTCCTTTGTCTTTCCCTTGGAGAGTTCATAAATAGTTTTAGTCAAAATAACTAGAACCTTCCCTTTGGCATTTTATTCCTTGAGAATGAGTTGTTTCAACAGACGAACAAAGAAACCTGAGGATGGCAAAAGCTGTTTTGACTGGTTTTTATTGTACACGTTAACTTATTAAAAATGTATAGAATCTGAATGCCAGACATAACCTACATTTCCTTCTACACTCTGGTCCTTTGCTTTTAACACATTTCTGTAGAGTATATGTGGATCATTCTTTTGCCACATTGCACATCTTGTGTTACTCCTCATACTCTATTATACAGAAGACAATCTCCTTCCAAAGGATATCTAAAATGAAGATGTATCTCACAGATTGAAGCTGCCTGCTGCTGTGCCTGCTGTCACTGCTCCTGTCACCAACATAAATGCTAGCAATCAGAGCAACAGTGAGGGAGACAGAGGTGGTGACAAAAGCAATCGTGTCAGGAAAAGCAGCAGCAGTAGTACCACATACCCAGTTGCCATAATTTACCTGTATGGGGAAAGCTCAGCTTATGCACTGCTGTATTTTAAAGCCTGGAGAATAAGACATTGCTTATCTTTTTATTGTCTGATCTCATGAAGGTTTATGTGCATGTTCAGCTTCCTACATTCAAGCAGAAGCTGACTTCAGAAAGACTCTTCACAGAGCATTAAGTTAAAAATCAATGTGTGTGCACAAACTCCCTTCCTTACGTACAAGAAAAACCTTTCTTAAACACAAGGCCAATCTGATCAGTTACCCTGCATCTTTAGTGAACATTCCGCCTGTTTAGTGAAGTGATGATAACTTATTTTTCAAGTTTGGGGGGGTGAGGTATGTGCCGGGGACCAGAAAGAAAAAGCAACAGAGCTATGTCACAATGCTATAATAACCTTTTAAACAAGCAAATCAAATAAAAAGTGCAACTAGTGCCCAGGGGTTCAAAGTATGTTTATGATTGAATTATCTCAGTTGCTCATATTTTTATGTTAAACTGTTTGGTTATAACTTTAAAGCTAAATTTAAAAGAGAAATAGAATTAAAAAAAGGTTTTGGTTTTTTTAATACAGAATCAAATAAACTAGGCAACTTAATTTCATACAAAAATTCTGTACTGTGCTAAGAGCTGATGAAGAACCTAAAATTAGAAAACTGGACTGAAGACTGCTGTAAAAAAGAAAGTGTTTTAAAGATAATGTCCAAGTAACTAAAAAAAAAAAGGAAAAAGACCTTGTATAACACTTAATTTGAATATTGCAAGGGAGCTCATTAGCTGACTGAAAAAGTTTTAAAGTTCACTCGATTTTATAGTCCATACCCTGAACTGTCCTGTATTTCAGGCTAACCGTAATGGGACTTGATTCTTAAGCTGTGCTGGATTCAAAATAACTGAGTTCAGTTTCCAGATCTCCTATGAAGACCTTCATTGCTTTCAGCAGGTCTGAACCTCAATTTTTCATGATTAAAATGGAACATAATGCTTTTTCCAGTATTTTGAAATAAGAGAAGAGATTGTTTTTATTATGTGCTGCATGATGCCTAGCACAAAGGATCCCCAATCTCCTTTAATATCTCTTGGCTCTGTTAAAAAATAGATAAATAACCTCATAACTATGTTTGGGGCTCTCCAGTATTGGTTGAACAGTTCCAGGAGCTGTCCTGGAGGAGATAGATTCCCTTCCTGCTTAGCTAGCTGTTGTACCTCCCACGAGGCCCATATGAGCCAACAGCACACAGGTTATGAAGCCAACAGGAGCAACTCTTTTGTGGAGTCTGCCTATTCCTGCTCACATTGCAAATGAGTGAAAATAGGGGAATGCTCTTTATACTTCACATAAGCAAGATCTGCTCACTTAGTGAAGATGTAACTGACTATACTGTGAAAGAAGATATCCATATCTAGACTATACAGTAACAGTATGGGCTATATTCATAGATATAGTCAACATATGACTGACTTCCTGCTTACTCAGCCTAGGTCATGTTAATTGAAACCCACTTTTCTCCTTAGACATAACAGCTCCTGGTAATCTACAATAATGTTCCACTATTACTTCAGAAAAATAGCTCTGATCATCACTTCAGTGATAAAGATTGGAATCCAGCATTGCCAAGTGGGTAATCCTGGAGTATCACAGAATCACAGAATGGCAGGGGTTGGAAGGGACCTCTGGAGACCATCTAGTCCAATCCCCCTGCTAAAGCAGGTTCACCTAGAGCAGGTTGCACAGGACATCAACCAGGTGGGTTTTGAATACCTCCAGAGAAGGAGACTCAACAAACACCCCTGGGAAGCCTGTTCCAGTGCTTTCTCACCTTCAAAGGAAAGAAGTTCTTCCTCATATTCAACTGAAACCTCTTATACTTCAGTTTGTGCCCATTGCCCCTTGTCCTGTCGCTGAGCACCACTGAAAAGAGTCTGGATCCATCCTCGTGACACCCACCCTTGAGATATTTGTAAGTATTTATGATCTCCCCTCTCATTCTTCTCTTCTTCAGGCTAAACAAGCCCAACTCCCTCAGCCTTTCCTCACAGGGGAGATGCTCCAGTCCCCTCATCATCTTTGTAGCCCTCCTCTGGACTCTTTCTAGGAGTTCCTCATCTTTCTTGAACTGGAGAGACCAGAAATGGACACAGTACTCCAGGTGGGGTCTCACCAGGGCAGAGTAGAGGGGGAGGATAGCCTTCCTTGTCCTGCTCACCACGCTTGTCTTAATGTGCCCCTGGATACCATTGGCCTTCTTGGCAACAAGGGCACACTGCTGGCTCATGGTCATCTTGTCATCCACCAGGACTCCCAGGTCCATCTCAGCAGAGCTGCTTTCCAGCAGGCCAGCCACCATTGGCTTTCTTGGCAACAAGGGCACACTGCTGGCTCATGGTCATCTTGTCATCCACCAGGACTCCCAGGTCCATCTCAGCAGAGCTGCTTTCCAGCAGGCCAGCCCCCAGCCTGTACTGGTGCATGGGGTTCGACCTCCCCAGGTGCAGCACTCGACACTTGCCCTTGTTGAACTTCATCAGGTTCTTCTCCGCCCAACTCTCCAGCCTGTCCAGGTCCCACTGAATGGCATCACAGTCTTCTGGTGTATCAGCCAATCCTCCCAGTTTTGTGTCATCAGTGAACTTGCTGAGGGTACACTCTGTCCCCTCGTCCAGGTCATTGACGAATAAGTTGAACAAGACCGGGCCAAGTACTGAGCCCTGGGGAACTTCACTAGCTACAGGCCTCCAACTAGACTCTGTACTGCTGATCAGAACCCTCTGAGCCCTGCCATTCAGCCAGTTCCCAATCCACCTCACTGTCCACTCATCCAAGCCACACTTCCTGAGCTTCCCTATGAGGATGTTATGGGAGACAGTGTCAAAAGCCTTGCTGAAGTCAAGGTAGACAACATCCACCGCTCTCCCCTCATCTACCCAGCCGGTCATGCCATCGTAGAAGGCTATCAGACTGGTTAGGCATGATTTCCCCTTAGTGAATCCATGCTGGATACTCCTGATCACCTTCTTTTCATCCACTTGCTTGGAGAGGACACCCAGAATGAGTTGTTCCATCACCTTTCCAGGGACAGAGGTGAGACTAACTAGCCTGTAGTTCCCTGGGTCTTCCTTCCTGCCCTTTTTGAAGACCGGAGTGACATTGGCTATCCTCCAGTCCTCAGACGCCTCTCCTGTTCTCCAGGACCTTTCATGATGAAGAGTAGCTCAGCAATGACATCTGCCAGCTCCCTCAGCACTCGCGGGTGCATTCCATCAGGGCCCATGGACTTGTGGCTGTCCAGCTTACTTAAAAAATCCTTAACCTGGTCCACCTCAACTGAGGCAAGGTCATGCTTTCTCCAGGCTTGCTTGCTTACCTCCAAGGACTGGGAAGCCTGAGGGCTTGGTTAGTCATTTCAGGAAAGATCTAAGAGTGTGCTCCAGCTAACTTAGTCACCTGTAAAGACATAAATTCAAGTAGTTGAAAATCAAGTAGTCTGAAAATCAGAAGTTATGTACATCACATGGTCATGAATAACAGGTGAAAAAAGGAAATCACTGAAGCCCATGAAAGAGACATTTTCAAAAGCTCTTTTTGTCCTACAGTAACAATATCAAATCTTACCACCTTCTTCTCCATAGCAGGAACAGTAAATCAAAAAATTGACAAATCAGATACATACATTACTGGTATCCTGCTTAGTGTGTGTTCCATTATACCTGCAAACCATATAGTATATAAAGCTGCAGATCCCCAAACTGAATCTATATGCTCAAAAGAGAATTCATTTGGCTGCTTTACACTTATTCCTTGTTCCCTGTCATCCTACCTCTGCACTTTGAATGTGTTTATGGGAAAATTTACCCATTCAGCAAAATATTTTGATTTAGATCTTTTCTGTATTCTTCATCAAGAAGGAATTCCTGCTTTAGGCAGAACATTGCTACAAGGTCAAGTGAGGTGATCTTCCCCTCTGCTCAGCACTGATAAGGCACATCAGGAGTGCTAGGTACACTCACGGGCTCTCTAGTACAGGAGAAACATGGGTGACTTATAGCAAGTCCAGCACAGGGCCGCAAAGACAATGAAGGGACTAGGGCATCTGTCATGCAAGAAGAGGCTGAGAGAGCTGGGACTGTTCAGCCTCAAGAAGAGAAGGCACAGGGAGATCTCATCAATGTGTATAAATCTCTGATGGGGTTAGTAAAGAAGATGGGCCATTCCTCTCAGTGATGCCAGTGAAAGGAGCAAGAGGCAACAGGCACAAACAGACATACAAGAAATTCTGCTTAAAGATAAGAGAACACTTATTTACTTGTGAAGTTAGTTGAAAATGGGTTGTCCAGAGATGTTGTGGAGTCTCCAAACTTGCCGATATTAAAAACCCAGCTGGTTACAACCCTGAGCAACCTGCTGTAGCTGACTTCTCTTAGCGGTTTCATACTCAATTAAACAGTTTTAACAAAGTCAAACATTTTCTACCAATTAACCAACAGGGCATTTATTTGAAACAAAAGAGAATGAGGTTCAACTTGTTAGTGTGTATTGTTATGAATTTTAAATTTGATCTCCTAAAAGCCACAGAGTTTCTGAGTGTCTGATTTATTGGCTGTCCAGGAGTGATTTTTCTTCTATGTGTTTCTTTCTGGCAATCCTATGCTTGTCAAAAGCCTCACATATGTACTGCAGCCAACTTAGGTTTTCTGGGACAAATATATTAGAAGAATTGCAGCCAGCTTTCCTCTGAAGTGTTACGTAGAAGTGTTATATACTTATGTCCTTATCACCAGAATTTCCCTGAGATTGTTCTCCTTATCCTACTCACTGGTATTTCCCAGTTCCCGCTTCATGTCATCTTACATAGCAAAATATATATATATATATTGACAATCATGACATTTCGTTACTGTAAACAGAGAAATCTCCAAAAAGTAATCTCCTGTTCCATGACAACTTTAAGGTCTCCCCATGGCTTCCAGTATTATTTTACTCAACCTTTAGTTAAAGATCTGACAGTTGTTAGGAAGAGTCTTTGTAAGTCCTTTGGGTGATCACTGACAAAGCTTTTATAGTGTGCTTTATATTTATATTCCTTAACATCAGGCTATAAAATACAAGCTTGTGAAAGCCTATAATTTACCAGGAGATAACAAGTATTCACGTCTTTTATTCTTGTATTTACTTTGAATGCCATAAATCAAACCTGGCACAAGATGAAGCAGTAGCTTATTTAAAGGTGTATGTAGAAGGAGAATTAAAACTGAAGACTATAAATTTTCACTATATTTACAGGACTGTTTTTCTTGTTTTTTTTTTTCTTGACAAGGAATGATTCAAATGTAGTAACCCAGGACCAACATGAATCACAAATACACATCCAGCTTTTTGGTTCTAATATTAATGTATAACATTTACTAATATATAATATATGGCAAATTTATAAACATAATTTCTTCAAAGCCAGATATATTAGAGTGATGTCCTTGTGAGGATTTTATTACCATTATGTGCAACAGTCTCTGAGACGTATTTTTCCTTACTGTCACAGAACGTCTTGCTCAATCTAGTTTAGCATTCTAAGATACTCTTAGAAACTGAACTCAGTGATTGGTAGAGTGGAATGAAGTTCTTCAGTGTTATTCAAACAGGCCACTAAACTTTGTGTATGTACAGAAAATATGGTTTCAAGAAATTCTGCAGAGTCATTGATCCCCATTCAAATTAATGAGTACTCACACTCTGGAAAACTCAAGTCAATTTTACAATATTGCTTTGTATTAATGCAGCTAAAGCCTTGAACAATGTTCTTAATGTGACTGACATTCTCTTTGTGGTGATGATAGAATTTCAAGAGAGCTTTGCTGCAAGATAAACCGGTATGCTAATTTTTGTTGCCTAGTTGACTGCAGCTAATATAGCAATAACAACATGTGCAGATGGTGTTTTACCACACTTTCAGATATTTTTAAATTATTTCATGCTATCATTCACAGTTCACTGCCAGGTGTCTCACCTGGTGACATGAATTTGCCAATATACTCTGTCAACATTGCAGATCGAACTATTTTTTTTTAATTTTCTTATTGTCAGTTTGGTCTATGTTTCTACATTAGGTCAGTTTTTCTGGTGCAAGTTTCTAATTTATGCACATGAAGAAAAATTTTGCTAATCTATAACACTTCTTGGTAATACCAGAAAAGATTGTAGATGTACTATCCATTACAAATCCAATGTATATTCCTGAAAAACATCTACTAGGAAACAATTTATCATCAGATATATATCTATGGATGTTTAGTAAAGTAGAATTTGAAAAATGTTATTTTTTACAAAATCAGGAGTAATATGGCTGTCTTAAACTGTGTATCTTCTGTAAATATATCTATAGTAGTACTACACAGAAAATAGTCTACAGAGAACACATCAGCATTGTCTGGTAAAAATTATGGGAAAGAAGGAAAGCAAAGGCAGAAAAGGAAGAGAAACTACTTCCAGAAAACTGCTTATAAACATTACATTTAAATTTCTTCTTCTAGTCTGTAATGCAATAAATACCAGAAACCAAATGTTAATTTATAATGTTATAAGTTTCTTCTAGTTTCCAATACTGTCAGCCCATGGAGATGAGGTTTACACACTGATCACGTAACCTGATTATTCAGCAGATTGAGAATTTGTATCCATAGAAAGTAACATATTCAATATGAACAATGGTCTTCTGGTTTTGTTGTATGGTAGATGTATATCACAAATGTACAAATAACTGATGACAGATTCACAATACTGATTTTTTGCCTGTTAGCAGAGGGAGACATGTTGTGAGGAATAGAAGTTTGACTCCTTGTTGATTATCACCAAGTAACTCATTTTAGTGGAAAGAACCTGATGCATGTTCTAGATGAAAGATGTAAATAGGTATTCCAGTTCATTCTCTTTGGTGCTACATAACTTCTTTCTATTACTTAGCTCCAAATAAGCACAGTATCTACTAACAACCTCTTAGCTGACTCGATCAGTTGAGGGTTGTCACCCTCCCGCTCCTCTCTGCAGATTTTGCTGTCGCCTGTATGGCTAAAAGAGTATTTAAACCTTTTTTCTTGCCTCAGGCAAGTTTCACAGGTTCCTACTTTAGCTTCCTCATAGGGAATGATCTGAAAGAGGTGAAGCTCGTACTGGGTACCTCAAATGTTGGTTGGAAAACTAAATCTAGAAAAACAGAAGAAAAAGACTGTAAGGAGGAATTACAGTCAATGTAAATGAATAATAAGTTTTATTCCTGTAAGAGAACCTCTTGAAAGGTTTCAAGCAAAGGCCTTTGAAAGATTTCAGTAGGGATAGATGTGCCTGATTATCTGTATCACGTAAATTTTGGTGGAAGTAGTCGGCTGGTGGGAATGGAAGTTATTCCACATTAAAGTTGCCTGAACAGGGTTAGGATGATGGCACCACAAAATTTAGCTAACATTAAAATGGTCATGAGTCACAGTTAGATGGGTGTCGGACTCTTGTTCTCTCCTTCCACCTGGGTGAATAGATGCCACTGTCATTTTAGGCTGCCATACTTAATACTCACCTATTGTCATTATACATTTCCTGTACACTTGGAGACTGGAAAAAACCACTCACTGTAAAGGAGGTTTTAGTTCTTTCTTTTTAGATTGTAACTTTTAAGCTAAGCAGATTGAAGAATCTTTTCCTTCGTGATATAAACTAAAGAGTTGCTAGTAGCATCATAAAATTCTTTGGATTCACAAAGAAGTCCAAAAATAGAAGAGATATAACAAGAAATAAAACCACTCATAGAGTACAGCAATAAATCGTTACAACAACAAGTTATTTCCAGGCTTACACACCATCTGAAGTGGTCTGACTAGAGAAATACATCTCTATCACACAGTTACAGAATTCTAGCACTCCATGTGATACTCTGAGATTAAAGTCTCTCCTGAGCTTGTCCCTGAATCTTTGATTCTGTCTGCCAGAGCAATGTCAGGAAT
This sequence comes from Egretta garzetta, assembly GCF_000687185.1. NCBI lineage: Eukaryota > Metazoa > Chordata > Aves > Pelecaniformes > Ardeidae > Egretta > Egretta garzetta. The sequence goes on along the minus strand of NW_009259694.1, from coordinate 1,400,175 downwards.
GGTGACTCCTTCCTCCTTCCGTCTCAGCATCTCCCTACTTTTCTCTGTCCTAAAAGCCTTGTCCTTTGTAAACTGTGATTGCTTTCTGTTATTTAAGGTATGACATTCATTATCATAATAAGTGTATTAGAGCAAAGTTGCATCCAGAATTCAACAATGCACTGTCTGTTCAAGTGTGCCTTCTGTCTGTGACCTTCATGCAGCAGCTACTGTCCCACATATCAATGAGTTCACAGCAGGATTAGATGAAAAGGGTGTAGAAGATAAGGATGGAAAAAGATTCAAAGCCACAAGATTTTGAAACTGGATAAAATGCTATGGTATACAGGAGTTAGTGAACATCACAGTACTCTTCATGGAAGACAGCATGCTGAGAAAGAATGGCTTTCTGTAGAGGAAAAAAACCTGCACTGGTTCCTGGTGTTTGAGGAGATGCTTGCAGAGCTTACTCTTCAGTGAGAGACATGCAGCATAAGTTTTCATTAGCTGTGTCACCTCTAAGCATTCTTCTAAGTATAGAAGTTCTGTGTTTTAAATTTGCAGGTAAGAGTAGAGTGAAAAACACTTCAGAGGCTGTTTTTTTGTTGTTTTTTTATTTTTTCCCCCCAAAGATAAATATATAACTTTGAATCCAGAATTAGAGGGGAAAAACAGAACCAACAAACGTATTTTTCTGGGTTTCCTTTATTTGGTGTGAACTATATGAAGTGTATTAAGTTAGCATAGTGTTGCTGTGCAAATTTTCAAACTTAGTTTAGAAAATAGCCTTTTGCTGAGACCAGAACTTTTTAAGGAAATGTAACTGTTTCCATTATCCTGAATGAAATTTCTGGTCATAACAAAGAAAAATTCTCCCCTGCTCACTCCCATCTCTAGAACAGCCAGGACTGCAAGGAAGACAAATATTCAGGAAATAGCAGGCTCAGATTCTTCTTCTTGTTCACCCTTACACCTAAAAAAGGCAGAAACAGATTTCTTATATCCCATCTGAATACTCTAACATGTTTTCAGTCTGAAATGGCCTCAGTTTCATCACAATATAGAATGAAAATAATTTTTTTAAAAAAGAATTCTTTCCATAAAATGGTAAAAATATATATCCAGCCACCTATATTTTGTATTTTCAAGTCAAAGCAAGAGAATATGCTGGTTAAGAAGATTTTGTAAGACTCTCTAGACATCCTTTCTGAGGACTGTATCATTTGGTGCCATCTGTTTTATTAGAAGTGTATTTCCTCTTCAGAAGTACTACTTTGTATGACAGAGATGATAATTTAGCAACTTCCTGAGTGAAAAGGTGAAGACAGATCACCCCAGTTTAGCTGAAAACTTAAAAGCCAGGCTTTTCAGAATCCCTTCCCACTTCTCAGACTCATATATAGGATGTTGTATGTAGAGAATGATTGTCTTCAGAGGAGCAGATACAAGAAGTGCAAACTGTGCTTCCCTAGTCTGCTCTGTCATGCCCAAGTACGCTTAGAAATAACATGTAATGGACAGTCTGTGTCTGAGGAAAAGGACGGGTATAGGAGGTGCAGTTAATGAGAAAAAGCTGGAACATCTTTCTCTGCAGAACAGCAGAAGAGTGGCAGTTAAAACAATTCCTAAACCAAATCATTTCTCCTTAAGTGATGTTTCTTACTTTGTGCAGGAAATACTAATAAGAACAAATGACTCAAATTCAGTCTAGAAACTCAAGGCTGGCTTAAATGAAGCTTATTGCTTACACACACAGAGACTCACAGTTCAATAATTTAACTTGTTTAAACTTCATATGGATGCAGTTCAAATTTACACTTGAAAAGAATGAGGAAATAAATTGATCTTTTAACATCATTTGACAAATAGTTCTTTTGGTTCATGTTAAGCAGAAAGTTAGAGAAAGAGTTTTCTTCAGAAGAAATGATGGGCTTTAATTTTTTCCACTTTTCTTGCATCACACAGTAGTGTAAAAATAATGTCTTTTAATGATACGTGTATGTAATCTTTAATACTGCAATAATCGTATCTAATACTTTGTCCTGTCACTTAAAAATGCAGTATAACAACTTACTCACTAAGAAGAAAAAATCAGAACATGGCTAGCCTGCTTTCATAGATTCTCTCAGAATTTTAAATGGGTGGCTTTTTGTTGTGCTTAATGGAAATGTTTAATGCTTGAAATTCATCATGGTACCATTTATTACAGTCCTGTCTGTTTTGCTCAAAAGGCTTGTACTTAGAGAAAATGACATCTGTTGGTATACTCCCACATTAAGTTTTGAATGAATTTTAACTTATAGAGGGCCTGAATGGATATTCCAAGCATCTTGTGTGAGGTACTTCAAGATCTTGACTCACATTTAATGTAATAGCACTTGAGGGTGTCCAGCACCTTTCAGGATCAGAAATTTGTATTTTCATAGAAATTTGCAATGCTTAAACAGTTGCTAATGATAAAATATAGCTATCCTTGAGAACATTTCATTGCCTATACTAAAACCAGCATTGTGCCAGAAATCCACAAATATCTAAACTCTTCTTTGCATGTTTCTTTTCTTAGTAATGAGTGTACTAGCTCCTGAAGAGCTTAGTTACCAATTCAGACAAAATCTGTGAACCATTAAATCAGTGGTAGTGTTGCCTAAGGTTAGAGTTTTGAGAAAAACATACAAGCACATTGAAAACATACTATTTACCATTTAGGTTGTGGAAACATTTTAATTCACATATTTAGAGTGAATTCAGGAAATAAGAGCAGATGCTTCTTTTTTTGCAGTCTAAACTACGCCATAGCAGACGATTCAGTAGCTTGAATTGCAGATCTATTTTCATCTGCGCTTTTATGTGTAAAAGCTTGGAAGTGTTTCAACTATTTAAACCAATTACAATCGCCACTGCTAAATTAAATTTGAGTATAGCTTGTTTTACAGTCAGTTACCTCCTTTTTTTTCTTTTTGGTTTGGAGTATGTAACATTTTTACAGTACTACTAGGGTGAATGAAGAAGACAGTAAATGAATGCACAGACAAACTTCTTGCACAGAAATCTGAAACATTCATCATAAAAAAAGACAAGGAAAAGGAAAAGGAAAAGGAAAAGGAAAAGGAAAAGGAAAAGGAAAAGGAAAAGGAAAACAAGGAAAAAAAAGAAAAGAAAGATGGATGCTAAAAATGTTGCAACAGTTGCCCTTGGAAATATTAACCATGGATGAATCAAATGACAAATTGTCAACAGCATGCCTGTAATTATGTCAAATAATTGCTTTTCTTTCATGCAAATAAAAATGGAAATCAACATACTTAACAGAGGATTGTATGCAGTTTAAGAGAGGGAAAAATCTCTTTGAAACAGCTCAGTGTATTTACCCCTAAACTGCAAGTAATTAAACAATAAATATTTGGACATTTCTGTTGATCCAATCATTAGGAAAAAATGTCCTGCATACTAAAAAAAAGATCTGTGATCTTTCTTGACTCCCCATTCAACATAATTTTCCCACTGCCTGGCAAACAGAGATTCAGAGTTACTACCTTGGAAATTATAACCATTTTGTGTTCTGATTTCAGAAATGAAGAATGTTACGTCCTTTTACTTACTTCTTACATAGATTTATAGCCAATTGACAAAAATGTCCATCAATATTTATTCCATCCTCATATGAAAACTACCATGAGCACATGATGTAGACAAAACCAGCACTAGCTCAAGGATGCATGCATATAATTATTTTATATATAATTTCATATGCACAACAAATAGTGAAATGGCTTTTTAAGGTGTAACAAATGCATTGGTAGCATCTCTTACAGGAATGTTTTCTTTCATTTTATAAAAGCAGTTATGACTGCAGCCTCATTTGATAGACAGTGCATCACTCTAAGCATTTTCCCCACATAAATTAGCTTCTCAGTGTGTTTTCCATATCCTTTGTATTCTTCATTTTACCACTATTATAAAATAGTTCAGCATAGTCAGCCTACTCTCATCTGTCTATACTAAAATTTTCTTTTCCTCCTGTGATTTCATTGAGTCTGCCACAGCTAGTGCTAGTGACAAATTCTCTTTGAGATCTTGCAGCTACGTATCTGTAAAGAACAAAGACAGGTCAAGATTTTTTAATTTCCTTATCTAGTATCCAAACAGATTATGGACTACCTGAACTTGGTTTATATATTCAGAAATTATTGTAGTTTGAAACTGATAATTCTTATAGGAGATTATTTGGTATCTCCAGCATAGCTTGAACTGGACAGAAACACATTGTTTCTCATTGCTGCTGTCCAAATGGAAAGATTGCTGTTTTGATGATGGTTCTATTCAAAGCTTGTTCCCAAAAATCATTGAGCTCTGGCAGCTCCCACTGACATGAATAGAAACTGAAGATGTTTGCAGCGTGTCTTGATAAAACTCACAGGTTGTTTATCTCCTCAGGCTTAACATAATCTGTTTCTCAAAGTATTACGTCCAGGGGGAGGTTATATTAAAGAAGGATGACATACTTACAGTTTTGTTCTTGGGTGGTACTATAATTTCTGGTTTAGAATGCACCACCAAAGGCTCAGCTAGTTTTGCTGTGATAAAATAGGATTGAAGCAAACCAATATTGTTTTACAATTATGTTCGCAAACAGCCTGTAATGTTTTATTCAGAGCTATGGGTTAGAGATTTTAAAAATAAATTGAAAGGAAATCAACTAATGCAGATCATGAGAACAACTTTATTCTCTAGCACTTAGGTTTTTTCTGAATTCAACATTTCCCGAAATCAGAAGTGCAGATAACTGTTGTTTTGGGTATATACTGTCCCCTCATGAGCATATACTCTGTATTTAAACAATTCATAACTGGCTAGCTTTTGTACCTAAGAATCCTTAGAAGTATTTACTGACCATCACATTGCTTATCCATTCAAATGTCATTCATAATTTTATTTATATTAACTTTATGCAAATTATTAATACTCTTTTAATTCAAACAATAAGCCGTCTACCACCAGTCCTTGTATAGGCCTTTTAAGTACCTGACATCTCTCATTAAGTGAATAGTCAAAAAATTTGAGGAGCTTCACTGAACATAACATATTCAAACATTTCTTTACTGATTCAGGACTTTGGGAGCACATGAGCACTGTCCCAAACAGAATTAGTAAAATGCCTTAACAAACCAAATATATAAAAAGAGAAATTCTTCTACACTATTTGCTTCTTACCGCACTAGGCCCTCTGCTCTCAGCAGCTGTCTTTTATGGTTTTTCAGGAACTTCTCACAACTGTATTAAACCTAGGGATTAGATTTAATCCTCCTACTTTCTCATAAATTCACCCTTTGGCTTAATTGTAGCTTAATTACAAACTTTTCTAGAGATCCAATCTTGTAGGCCTTCTGTGTTTACAAGTCATGTCCTCAGGGATGTCTGATAATAAAAGCAAACAAGTATGCCCAGGTTCAAGAAAGAAAACACGTTTTACAGTAGGAAGCTCAGGAATTTGCCAGCTAGGAAGCAAATATCTATTCTTGAAGGGCAACCATCAGTCTCTTGCTGTGGATCTTGGAGAAACATCACATACTTCTGACAATTTGTAGAATGATGTCTACATAATGTTAAGATGTTCCACAATGGGACCATCTCATAACCTCTGCTAGAATTCATAAAAAAGTTCTCTTAGCCCCCCAAAAATTCTCTTAGATGCCCCATCTGGTGCTCTGTTAAACAGGTTAATATCTTTAAAATACTGGCACTTAGATCAATGCAGCAATGAACTATGAGAATTAGACAATGGCTGCTATATTCTGTAGGTGTTATTCAAAACAAGTATTTATTGTTATGTTCCTTCATTTGAGTCATGGCATTGCATATATTGTCTCTAGTATGTCCATGTCACTGTGTGGAACAAATTAATTGTCTTAGATTTTGGCCAAGAAAAGGTTTAAAATAAAAGCAGTCTTTTCTGCTCAGAGATAAAATCAATTGTTAATGGAATGTTAGCCTGCAAATTCTATTTTACATGTCAATTATTGGTTTGAAGAGAAATCAAGTCTCAGCTACATCACATTATGTGTGAAATCATTCCACCTGTGTCTGTATACCAACATGCTTTGAAATGTACACAGGGCAACCAAGATTGGAATGTATCCTATTTTCTTTTTATCCTTGTTCAGACATGGTACCAAAGGATGTCATTTGACATTGTGTTTTCTCTGATGGAAAAGCCATTGTAAGAACAGCTGGACACTCATTCCTGCATCCATGTAACAAGCTATTGTTTTCTCTGCTGTGCCAACTGTTAGTGAAACTCTGCAGTAAACCAGATATCTCAAATAATTCAGCTAAAAATCAAAATAAAAATAAACATGAAATCTTTTGCTGCTCAGATTCATATAGTGGTAAAATAAAGAAGTTCCATTTGTATAATGAGGGGAATGGAAAAGGGCAGGGATCTAGGAAGCAAATTAATTTCTTTCTTTTTTGGAGTAAAGAATAAATATTCATCAATTTTTTTAGGTTTCACTTGATTTTCATCCTCTCCTTATGAACAAAAAGGACCAGTTAAGCCATTGTTTTTCACTCATTTTTCCTTCACTGGAATAAAAATCAAGTCAACTCTCTTTACTAAATCTACTTGAACATGATTTGGATTTAATTCATGTAGTTATGTTTATTTCTGAAAAAAGAGCCCCAAACAGATATGAAGCAGATATGTGGACACAACAATCCCTCCACCCCACCTCCTTGAAGACTATCTGAGGCTCTTAGAGCTACATTTCTAAATTATTTCAGGGAAAATCCTACTTATTCAGAATGACATTTCTGTGATGTAAATTCATGTTTGTGTTTCTCAGAAAGACACACTCCTAACACTTGCAGTTGAATAGCAAAATAGCTTTCCCTTAGTTTAGTCTCTTGTATTATGTTTGGTAACTGGGCAGTCCATTTATCATCAGGAAAGTATTAGCATTACATTCTTCACTTCCTTTTCCCCAGTTGGCTCTTATTGCTTCAGTAAAAAGAACCTAGGAAAACATTTCTCATCACACAGAAAAATAAAGATGAAAACAAGCTGTTTCTGCTGAAAGTCAACCAGGAATCCAGTATGGACCAAAGTATATCATTCAGACGACATATGCCTTAAGCAACAGCATTAGGAATGAAAAAGAGAAGGAGGAAGGAAGGAAGCAGGGGGAGGAAGGGAGATTAGGTTTGTGTGTATGTGTGGCCTAGTGGTATCTGTTCTGTACCACAAAAATACTGAACAGTTAGAGAATGTGTACATCTTTTTATTCCTGATGTAGCTATGCTAATTTTAAAGAACAGCTCTACATGCAACATCTCATTAAGACCAAAGAAAATATTTAGAGAAATTCTTTTCCTGATCATTTGTGCTAAATGTTCTTGCTCTTCTGTATCACAGCAGATTATGATTATTTTCCTCAGTTTAAAACCTGAATATGGATCATGTATGAATATATCTGTTCTTTCATCTGTTTCTTCTCCATGTAATTTCTGTAAGATGCTTCCATGGCAAGGATAAATGGTTACTGTGGTGTTGATGGACATGGTTTCAAGACTGAAATCATGCTGTAACACTTTTAAATTGTAGGAAATCTCAATACTCGGATGATTTGGAAGTGAATGGAGAATCATTTTCCCCACCCATGAAACTTCCATATTTCAAAAAATATTCTTGTTCTGCATCATGGTGATAAAGAAGACTTTCAAAGTATGAAAGAAAAATGCATAGGACTTAACTGGGGTACAGAATGCGCTTTTCAGGTCCCTCTTCAGAGAGACTGAGAGGAAAGACATGTCTGGGTCTTCTGTTTGTATTGTTATGAGCTTAGTGTGAAAAAGAATGGCTTAACATATAAAAGATGTTTACTATGGAGCTAAGAAACATATTCCAATGACTTTCTTCTTAAAACTGATGAGTTTTCATAGAATTATTTGATTTGCCTGAACAGGCATTTTCCAAAATGGAACAAAAGTAGAAAATTCCTATACAGTTTAGACAGCTGGTGCGAATGGCATCATTGCCACATAGCTCTGTTTGACACACTTATACCTGTATATATTTAGGTGTTAATTATAGCATGATCAAGTTTAAGCCATTTACTTTATGCAGAGAAGAGCTTTTTTAATCACAGCATTGATACAGCAAAGGATATTCCACGAGTTTAAACAAAAAGTAATCATTTCCTGCATGAATAATCATGTCTGTAATCATGCAGGACAGAGTCAGAGTGCTCTAATACATTTAGGGTTCACAAGACAGTCAAGAAGGTAGAACAATGATGAATTATTGCTTCTGTTCCATTTATTTAAGAGAGCAGGCTAAAACCCTATCAACTAAATGGATCATCTGACTTCTCACTCTAGACTATTTTTTCCTGATTTCTTTTTCCCGAGGTTTCCCATCAGTGATTATTGTACCTCACCTTTTCACAGCCCTGCAGCTGAGAGATTGTTAATGGGATTTCTTAGCTATCTTAAGAAGATGTTTTCACATGCTGCAAGCTCTGTCTGTTCACCTGCATAAGCATATGTCACTTCCCCCATCCTCTGGCCTTCGATTCAGAGTACTTCCAGAATCTGCACAGGCTTCCCACTTAGCTGTGCATCATGCTGTTGGCTCACACTGTTCACCACAAAACCTTTTTTCTCCTCTGCCCTTTTGTCCTTTTTTCTAACATCTCTAACTAGCAATGATAAAATGACTATATTATTTAATTTTAAGTGCCATTTTTACAGTTAATGGTAGTATATTAGTGTTTAAATTTGAAAAACGTAATGGAAGATATTTAATCATCAAATATGTTGACTGACTTTAGAAAGCAATATGTATTTATTATATTTGCAAATCATGAGCTGTATAATCAAAAATAAGTGTTAGAATCCTGAAGTGAAAATGGAGTAGTGTATAACAAAACATAATCAGGTCCTCCTTTTTCACATTATTTTATAGCATAGCAAATACAGAAACAAAACCATTAAATATAAATATACACATAAGTATTTACATTACTTAAATATCTAGCCAGAGTTTGAGTTTCATCATACCTAGAGACAAACTTTTTGCTTCTGTGTGCTTAAAGGCAAAACTGGATTGTTTGAAAAGGGGTTAAGTAATTTTGGCACCAGTAATAGCTTTCTTCAGCTGCCAGCCTGCCCATTGACCATAGTCTCTTAAGGCAAAAACTAAACCCGTCTCTCTCTGAAGGCAATGCCTATCACAGACAGTCTCCGATCCTAAAGCAGGGCCTGCGGGTGCTTTTATAATAGAACTATTAAGTAGTAACAGCTTTTCAACTAAGAAAATAAAATTGCAGTTCTTATGTCACAAAATAGCCACCATGGGGATTAAGAGGAATTCTGCCTTTATCACACATACCATGCTCTGATGTGATCTCATCATCCTCTTTGTGGTGGAGGAGTGAAGCAGGCAAGGTTCAGCTGTTGTGACACAGCCACAAGATGAGGAAAATGTATTTTATTAATGGAGGATGGAAGAGTCTATTTCCTTCCTGCTTCCGCTGCTGATTCCAAAACACTTTAAGGTGTTTCCCCAGTCAGAAAACTTACCCAGTCCCCAGTAGCTGTATCCAGTGACTGCTCCCTGGGTCCCCATTGTGTCCCCAGTTGCTGGCATCTGGGCACGTCAGCCACTGAATCCCACAGCCCCTCTCCTGTTCCTGGGAATCAGGCCTGCACACACATGTGCGCACACACACACACAGACACACAGACACGCACTCCCACACACTATAGATTGCTACAGTCACCCAGTCTGTACCTGGATCCTCTCATCTCTTCACATACACAGGGACACACGTTTACAAAAGAGTCTTACCTGTAGCTAGACCAGACCTATGGCCTTACCCGCAGATGACCTTCTACCTCCATGGTCTCCCCATTATCTGACTCAGACCTCCTGTCTCTCCAGTAGCCAACTTGCTGATCCTTCTGTCTCTCTAGTGTCTGGCCCAGAGTTATGGGTGCTCCAATTCTTGGCTCCAAACCTCTTATCCTAATTGCCAGCTAGTCCAGCTTGATTTTCATCACTGATCACAAGCTGGCACATGCACACCAACTCAACATGCAGGCTCATTGGCCTCTCTAGTTGCTGGCACTGCAGACAGACAGACAGACACAGACCCCGGTTGCTGGCATGGAGACCTCCATACACACATGCACACTGAACAGAGTCCCCTCGTGCAGGAAAGGAATTGGAAATGTAGATCAATGAGAAGACAGGACGAACTGCGCTGATGGGGTGCAGGGCATGGCCTGATGAGCCACATGTTTGCATGATTTGCATGTGACCAATGCTTTTTATCCTTATCCCTCCCTTTCATATTTGTTCTACCTTGATCCCGCTCTTTCCTCATGTTTGGTTCGTCCAAAACATCCCGTAATTTCTTGCACAATCCTGAAA
>NW_009259694.1:1383929-1389602 GCF_000687185.1 Egretta garzetta | reverse complement strand
ATAATGGGGTCTCACCCCCCTGGACAGTGAACCCTTTCAGTCCAAAAGGTGATTGAGAAGAGCATCTCCCATGGACTCATTATGGGTGTCCTGCCATCCCATGGGGCTGGAGGCTCCCCTGGGACAGCTGACTGAGGGCCTGGTGTCTCTGGCTTGGTTATTGGACTCCCCATCTGCTATCATGCCTCAGTGTTCCTTCATGTGTGTGGGTGACTAAGGCTGCAACACGGTAGAAATACGCATTAAAAAAATGTTCAGTCACACAAGTCAACTAAATTAGCATACTGGAGGTAGCTAAACTAGAATAACAGAGAGCAGTCAAGTTAACTTCAGCAAAAAGGACAGGAACAAGAGGACATAAAAATTTCATTTAAAAGATTAAGTCAATTAAAAAACTTAAAAATCTTAAATGAATAAAAAAACTTCTGTTTTGGCTCGCAGGAGGTAAATATATCTCTCACAAAGAAATTACTATTCTGTTCATACACATTCTCCTCCTTTCCCAGTAAAAACAACATTATGAAGTTTTGACCTGAATAAGTCTCTATTCAGCTTTGTATCCTGTCTAATCAATACTGTAAGGTTATTGAAATACCTTCAACTAATCTAACATTTTTTTTTTTTACTGGCACAGAGATGATAGTGTGACTCTGTGTTTTCAAGCTCAAGTAATTCACATAAAGAGAGGTTCAAACATTACAGTCAAACTTCCAAGAATCCTGAGAGTTTGGGGAGGTTTTGTTGTTGTGGGGGTTTTTTTTGTTTGTTTTCTTCCCATGACTCTTAAAAACTGATAAACTGTTAGTATCACCTTGGAAACTGCCTGCTTTTTTGCATTCCCTGAAATTACTTTTTCCTTCTTGAATCCAACATACAGAAACTTGCTTAATATCTTATACTACTCAGTGAGGAAGGATCTTCAAGCAAATAACTTTTTTTCCTTTCTGTCTTCTTTGACAGTATATTATCAGCAATCACAGTGCTTCTAACATGACTTGATGAAAGTAACTATTTTTAGGGAATGGGAAGATTTTTTCAGGAAAAGGAACCTAATTATCTCTTTAATCAGTGCACCACAAAATATATGGACCTGACATCCAGCAGTGAAAATTGTGGCATAGGAACAATGGAAATAGTAATAATAATAATAATAATTAGTGTTCATAATAACTCACAATGAATAATTCATCTGATAAATTTAGCCACTCTTTCTGCTCCTGGAATATCTGCAAGCCAAATAAGATTTCCCTGGATATGATATTTTCACCAATTTATCTTTCAGCACCCAGGGAGTTTTGAGTTAGGTATTGGGAACAAGTAGACCTCAGGAGACAAGCCGTGTGATACTGTTTTTTCACCTATTGGAAAGGGTTTAGTGGCTAAGCCACAGCAATGAAAACAGGTTTAAATATTCTTTGCTCACAGGAGCAGAATTAGTTTTCTATTCACACATGTGAATGTAAAGATTTGAAACTCATGTTCCACAAGTATCCATTGCATGAATATCCATAAGAAGTTGAAATGAAAAAGTACATGCTTTTCTGGGAAAAAAAATCAAATTCATGTTTGCATACATTTCATTTATATTTACTCTTTCATAAAAATTCCTTTTGGTTTCAATAACATTTTCTTTTTTATATCCTACATAGTATAAAATACTATAATATATGACAAGGAATAGTAAAGAACCTCATTTTATGTACAAGGTTAGGAAAAAAGTGACTAGACAAGTTGGAGGCAGAGATGGTGTCATATGACCCTTTGGGTAGGAGGGGACCTCAGGAGGTCTCTAGCGCACCCCTGCTCCAAAGCACGAGCAGCTGTGAGATCAGACCAGGCTGTTCAGGTCTTTGTTCACTTGAATCTTGAAAAACTGCAAGGATGGAGCCTGCACAACCTCCCTGAGCAGCCTGAGCAACCAGTCTTACAATCCATTCCTACTGTGTATCTCAAACTGCTTCTAAACTAGTAATTTTTGCTGAATACCTTATACCATAGTTGTCTTCATCACAGAGAAATATTAATCTATATTTCAAGAATATGGTGTTCTGCTTCTCTGCTTATATTTCACCTTGAACAAACACACTTCACATAAGCCACATGGAGCATATGCAGAATTTTCTACCTCCTCAGTTGGTCTGTGTGTAGTGAGAGGAAAGGGTGCAATAGGTAAGTTTGTGTGCAACCACCTTTGAGTTATTATATATCCTGAGCTGATCATTCCACAATAACATAACCTATTAGCTAAGTTATTACATATCTTGAGTGGATTGTTCCACAAGAGCATAATCTATACTGAAAAGAAAGCAGCTATATAATGTCCTTAAAAGGTACTGTACTGACGAAGCTACGATTTTTCATCTGCCCTGGAAGCTCACACAGCACAGATTTTACCATCCAGGCAGAATTCTCTGCCAACCCCATTCTAAACTGTTATTTCTAACAAAATATATATTTTCTCTTTTATTCCCATTTACCTGTCACTAGCAAAGTTCTTGATCGTGGATGCTAATTTCAAAACAATGGCTTGTCATAGTAGGACTGAACTGTATGGGTTGCACTCTGTTGCCAATGATTTCAGAGCCAAATGGCCTTATTAGGAGAATTGCTATAGTCTAATCCAGTGCTTTTGGGAGATCATGTAATCAGCAATGTGCAAATTGTTCTCTGTCCAGCAAGTGTGAAGTGTGCTCTTTCTTACTTTTCCTCTTGCTAGTGTTGATGCTGGAGACCATAATAAAGCTGGACAGTGAACAAGTAAATAATGTTCTTCCTTGTCTTCTCTCATTTACAAAGGCTACAAATACAGTACATACCAGTACTCAAACATTTTTTTCTTCAAGTCTTGTCTAGAGTTGGTTTCTTCTGCATGTAGTTTCTCAGATCAAGGATAAATTCAAAATTAAATGTATCTGTTGAGCTGTGTGAACTGTGACTGCATAGGACATGGCTCTGTAGAGCAGTACTAAAAGTAACATTACCTGACACTTTATTTGAATTTATTGAATTCCTTATCGTTTATTGGTAATAGGCGTGCCAAGGTCTGATTTCCAAATCCCTGACCGCCGAAAGCTAGGGTTATTTAGTGCAGTCACTGGAACTTTCTTCCTCTTGTTTTTCTAAGTGTACTCTTTATTCACACAAAGGAAAGATGTATGTGTTAAGGCCCAGGCCCATTCCATCCAACCATAGACACTTAAGTGGGTGTGTAAACTAGAAATCTAGCATTGTCTAATGGAAAAGAGACAGCCTACCTAAAATTAGCTCTCAGTCTACCTCCTTCCAACAGCTATGATGAGAGTTCCCACTCTCAGCACAGGCACTGAAAGAAGATGTCCCCATTTAAAACTTGGTGAACTCAATCATCAGTGCTTGACAACATTTGTAACAACTGATGAAAAAAGAATGAAGACATGTTGGAATCAGAATTTAATTAAGATAATGATACTTAATAGCTTACCTAAAAAAAAGTTATTTTCCAACTGAAGAAACCAAAGTGCCAGACAATAGAATTCAAAGTTATATTTGCTTGCCTAAGCTTACTTGTGAGGCCGAAGGAAGGACCTGAAAGACTGACATTTCATGGATCCTTAGAAGAGGGTTTAAATCAGGGTTTATCAAACTTTTTTCTCTGTTCTCCAGTTTGAGGTAAACTAATAACTTGTCCTCTATTAAAAAAAAAAATGGGAAAAATAAGTCTGATTTTTTTTTCCCATTCTCTTCTCTCCCCTGCTGGTCCATGGGTGTATATTTGAAACATATCTTTCTTGCTGATGGGAGGCCCTTTTCTCTCATTCTCTCTTGAGAAATACTGTTTTGACATGTCAACATTTTAAAAGTGTTAAGAAACTATAAAGTTAATATTATGACTACTTTTTCCAAACATTGTTTGAAACAGCTAAGTAATCAGGAAAGACTAGATTCTAAGAAGGCTATGGTGCTGCAAATGGGAGCTAGTTTTAAGAACACAGCATTAATTTTTAAATTTTTAATTAATACATTATCCCTTGTTGAGTGCTGGAAGAAATTCTCTCTTTGGAATCTATAAGCCAAAAGTAGTTCCTGAGTGTTTAACAAAGCCAAGGTAGTTCTCCCTCATTTTGATCCTGTGCATTAAAGGGACATCTGCACTAACACCAAGGAGCTATTGTAACACATCTTTCCACAAAGTGTGTGGTATGCCATATGCTTGGTCTGCTTACTCAGAGTTCAGTGACATTCTTGTGGCTATTTCAGTTTTGAAGTTGTTGTTTTGGTTTTTTTTTTTAATCAGTCTTGTTCCTCCAATTCACCATCAGTTTACCAAATATCCCAGTGTCAACAATGGTGCTGACTAGGAATGATGATGGATTACAAGAAATTAAGTTCTGTATTACAGATGTGTTTTGTATGTAAGGTTTATATTCCCAACCTCTGCATATTACAAGGTTTTAATTGTAGATACACATTCATATCTTGTCAGAAATGTTCTCTGAAGATCATCAAAATTCTTGAGGTAATCAGAAGGCAATTTGCAAACATTTATGGATCTATTTGTCTGTTCTATTAGTTTGTTCTTTGTACAAAAAAAGCTTAGTTATTCTTATACCAACTTAAAAGAGATTTTATGATGAATACTCAGGCAGTGTGGCACGGTTTAGCATGAGCAAGGTATTTAGCAAATCACATCATAAAATATGGCAGAACTTCCACATTCTAATAAGATTTTTATAAGTTTAGAAGCAAGCAAATTTTTAATAACAAATAATTTAGGTGACTTTAATCACATGCATTATTTTGAAATATATTCAGCATTTATGGTGGGGCCACAACTTTTCTCTTGTTTCATTACACAGTGCTAATAAACCTTACCTGTTTGTCAGCTACCGACATTTCTGATGAAAACTCATACCTGGAATGGTAATGTTTCAATTTACTGTTTTTAATGTGTGTGATTGTAGTATACTGGAATACAAAACATCTGTGTTTTATTTTATCTTTATGTGTCATACCAAATTTATCAAGTACAAGTACATTACTGCTTTATCACTTGAAGTACAATTCTACCCTCTAAGAAAATATACATCACCACTGTTTCAATTTTCCTCAGTGCTATATTTCTGTGTTGCTGATAATTCCTCACCATCCAACAGTCAGCTCAAATTTTTGACATTAGATGCATATTCAATGCATTGAAACAAGTAGGCAATCCCTGAATTTTGAGTAGCCATCATGCAAAATGTAAAGCTGCGTTGGTCTCTGGAAATGTTATTTTGCCAAAAATATACAGTCATGTCACAGAATCACAGAATCGCAAGGGTTGGAAGGGACCTCAGGAGATCATCCAGTCCAACCCCTCTGCTAAAGCAGGCTCTCCTAGAGCATTCTGCACAGGACTTCATCCAGGCGGGCTTTGAATATCTCCAGAGAAGGAGACTCCACAACCCCCCTGGGCAGCCTGTTCCAGTGCTCTGTCACCCTTAGAGTAAAGAAGTTTTTCCTCATATTCAACTGAAACCTCTTATGTTTCAGTTTGCACCCGTTGCCCCTAGTCCTGTCACTGGACACCACTGCAAACAGGCTGCTTCCATCCTCGTGACTTCCGCCCTTAAGATATTTGTACGTGTTGATAAGGTCCCCTCTCAGTCTTCTCTTCTTCAGGCTGAACAAGCCCAACTCTCTCAGCCTTTCCTC
>NW_009259694.1:1301547-1382488 GCF_000687185.1 Egretta garzetta | reverse complement strand
GAATTCTTCCAAGTAGGTCCCTGAGGAGGCCAAAGTTTGCTCTCCTGAAGTCCAGTGTGGTAGTCCTACTTGTTGTTCTGCTTCCCCCTCTCAGAATCTGGAACTCCACCATCTCGTGGTCACTGCAGCCAAGCCTGCCCCCTACCTTCACATCCTCAACCAACTCTTCTTTATTCTTTATGTCTGGCAACATAATCAGTAAGCAGACAGAAGTGAATACTTGAAGTCCATTCAAATGCAAGAGTACTTATAGTAAGGAAGAAAACTTTGAAAAAATTGAAAGGGTTCTTTTGGAAAAAAGCATGACTGTTAACACAGCAGTCTTTAGCCAGAATAAACTGTGTTGAGGAAAGTTTATACTGGATACTAAGCCAGCTCTTAGGACAAGGCCTCTGCCAGCAGCAAATGAAACAAAAGAAAAACATTTCATGTCTTGATGGTGGCTTATCCTGCATTTTTTTTCTGCTTCTTTTTCTTATAGATGCCTCTTGTGTCTTCCATGATAATGATGGTGAGTATGCTGTTGAGTTCCAAAGATCTTGGCAATCAGAGCAAATTAATTTCTCACAGCCTGATTAAGGAATCTCATCATTTTATATTCATCTAGGCATCGCTCCTATCATGCAGTCCTGGAAAAAGAGGGTTTTCAGATTATTCTTTCTCCCTCATAATTTCTTTTCCTCTTTGGATGGGATTTATAAAGCTGGTCATCTTGGAAGATTATTATTACAGGCTCTTCTGCTCTTTTCAGACATAGTAGTGGTGGACGATATCTTTATAGGTTTTCAGAATAAGAGTGTGAAACATTTTCTAAAATACCTTCCCACGTCTGAGAGCCTAAGACATTGATCAGTTTTGTTGTTACTTCTCCTCATACTGTTCGCTTCTTAGGTGTTTTCTTCCCTTTTGTCATGGATGTACCATAGTGCTGGGGGAGAAGGAATTAATAAGGTTTTCTGTTATACCCAATAAATCATCAGTTTCCTTTATCTTAACTCATGCTTGCTTATGTGCTTTGTTTAACCATTCATAATCTCTGAATTCTTTTGAAAGGGAGGGAGGTAGCTGGGGTGGGCAAGTGTGAGAGAGAATGGACTGTACTGACCATGTAGCCAGCAATATTATATTTTTGTTCCTGTAATGACAATAGTCAATCATCTTGCAGCTTCTGCTCCAAGACAATATTGAAATCTAAATTTCTTATGGCTTATGAGAAATTTCTCAAACAAAAGAAGCATTAGGTGGAAACTAACTATTTGAGTGGAAACTATAATTATTTCTTTGTCATTTACCTAGAAAAACAGGTTAGAAATTTTCAGGTTTCATTGATATACAGCAAAATCCTTTGATAATCATAAAAAAATAATTTGACACTGGCATTTGTTATTATAGGGAAACATATTTTGCTTTGTCTTCTTTAACATAAAACACATAAAAGACTACTCTTTCTTTGCTCGGTTCTCTCCTTAGAATCCTTTTCTTCCTTAAAACCTTAGAGAAAATAGCTAGCTAATGCTTTTATTTCTAATGGAAGGCAGAATGTAATGTTCTTCCTGCATCACGCCTTGCACTAATCCTTCTGAGTAACCATGTACTTTCACTGATGTTGGTTTCATCTGCCATTCTGTGTCCTAATATCTTATAACTCCCCCTGTTGTACTGAATCCAAAGTCTCTTTATAAGCTTCTCAAGAAGTCTTTTTTGTCTCTGTAGAGGAGCACGATCTTCCCCAATATGTGCAAATTAACTACTGATTTTTTAGCTTAATTAGGAAAAAAAGGTATTCCTTTCCTGTTATCTTTTCCTTTGTAGAGACTGGAAAGGAGGCAAAATACCACAAACAAGTGGTTCTACGTTTCTTTTTTTCCCCTGTATGTATAAACATGAGTTAGATAATTAATACCTGTATCAAGGTCTCTGCATGAAACATTAGTGCTAAGGGAGTTTTCCACTGAAATAATAAAAAAGCCCATAACACATTTGGGGATTTTTTAGGTGACTGACTCATCTGGGGAGAGCAAAGGGGCAGTTGTGACAGAACTTTTGTCCCTTTTTTAAGCTCTGTAATTTTTTCTTTTTAAGTATTACCTAGTAGTACAAGAAATTATTGCTATAATCATATGATATCTAAATTGATAAAACATCGAAATCAGAATTTTTCCTTTAGGCCTGTGCAAATGTACGAATGCTAAGTGCAAATGCATGAAATACAATAACTTAGATGTAACTATGAATATTAATTTCTTTTCTTCTCCATTCCTACTTTTAATATTGATAATCTACTGGTGGTTCATCCTAGCTGTAATCTTAATATTCACTCCTGTTCACAATGATGTAACTACTTTTGCCAATGAATAGAAAAATGGGACAGATTTCCCCTTTCTCTTTCCATCTGCTATAGTGGCTTTGGTAATTTGTTCCAGCAATATGCAAGGGACTGAGTGTTTGTATTTAAAACTTGAAAAATAAGAAACTAAGATACGCTAAGTAACGTGGTTGTACACTGTTTCACCTCTGCTTGCTCATATTGTTAAATCACAACTGAATAATAATTGAACAACTATCTTACCTATTTTTTTCTTCATACTTGAATATAAAGTTTCTCAGTGCCTTTATTTGATATAGGAGCTTAATGCATTTCCTTTTTTCTTTTTTTTCTGCCTTTTGTAGAAGTACACTGCACAGTTTGGGTGGCCATAACTCTTTGGTTGAATGTATGAAGGTATCAAAAGTCAGGTAGTCTTATAATACAGATTTTCATGGTGATTGCTTAGAGTATAGTACATTCGATAAAAGATACAATGCAAGTTCAGAGATCACAAAAATGGCTGAGACAAAAAATGCCGTGTTAACAACTTCAGCTTGCTTGTTTTTTCTCACTCCATACAGGTATTTCACTGTTAAACCTTAAAATCTTGTGGAAGTAGAAAAGCAAGAGAAAGCACTATAAGAGAAGAAAATGTTACATGTTCTAAATTACCATAAAGGCAATGTGTGTAGTAAAATCACACAATATGGTGCACAATGAAAAATCACGAAAAGTTATGAAATGACTGCAGGATGTAGGAGACAAATGAAGTTTTCACAGTGACTTATATTCATGCCAATGATATTTAACAATTACAATAGAAAGACTTCATGGCTGCTTCACTTAAATTTCACAGCATTAATGCAGCTCTATTCAAGACAATTATTTTTCTTGGGTGGCTAAAAGAATTTGGGTTTTGTGTCTTATGACTTTTGAGTTCTTCCATTACTGGGATATGCTCAAAATTATACTGCTAGGGCAAGAGGATGCAGTGTCCCACTGATCTATTCAAAAGGTATTGTGAACTTGCAGAATTCCATTGTAAGACAATTCCAGGTCTGATTAGATAGTGACTATGAGAAAAAATGGACAAAGGCAGAGGCATCACAAGGAATGCTTACTCTAAAATTATGTAAAAAGCTCATGTAAGAGAGAACAAATAGTAAATTCCTAAGTATAGTCACAGGGGGGACAAGAAGGGAGGCATAGAAAAGTGTTTCCAAAGAGAAAGTATATATTTGAAAATACAGAATATTAACGTGTCCCAGACAATTCTCAAGTAATCACAAGATGGTTTTCCTGCAAATATACATATTGATATATGAGACATATGCAAAATGAATATATATAAAAATACATTATAGGAACTGGAACAGTTGATAGCACTAATCATCCTCATGGAATTCAGGAACAGACTGCAAGGTGGTTCCACATGTCAGATGTAGACCCGTGTGAGAACTTTTCTCTTATTTTTAGCTGTTATTGTTTGTCCGCTGGAACAAACCTGTGTGTACAATTTCATTTTGCATATATCTGTATTTCTCTAGAAGCAATACTTTTTGAGAATTCAGATGCCTGTCTTGTGATTTTTGTATTTATCTCACAACTGAACCAGCTTAAGGGCACTACATAACACTTGTAGCAACAAAACCAATTTTTTTTTTAGTATTGTCGATGTTCAAACACCTATCATAATGCAGTCATTGAAGTTCCCATCCTTTCAAAGTGTCATATCTGTCAGAATTTCTTTTTTTGTGTGTGTGCGTGTTCACTTTGCATTGACAGAAACTATTGCACAACAGGGCAGCTGGTCCTCAAAACCTTAAAATTAAACCCTCTATGATTATCTTGTGTGGGGGGTTGGCCCTGGCTAGCAGCTAAACACCCATCCACTTGCTCAATCCTACCCACCACAGAATGGGGAAGAAAATAAGAAGACCAATAGTGAAAAAACTCATGGGTCAAAATAAAGACAAGGAAATCACTCACCTGTTACTGCCACAGGCAAAACAGACTCAACTTGGGGAATTTAATTTAATTTATTGCCAATTATTTAAATACTGATTGATTAAGGTATTCAGAAACAAAGACAAATATTTAAACAGTTATAGGAAACACATCTCCTTCCCACTTCCTAATCTCTACTCCCTGGTTATTACTGCAGGTTACGCTCAATCCCTTCAGTGAAGCACAGGAGGTTGGTGTCAGTGTGTAGCAGTTTCTTTCTGCTGCTCCTGTTTTTCATTCTTTTCATAGAATCCTTTAAGTTGGAAAAGACCTTTAAGATTGTCAAGTCCAACCATTAACCTAACACTGCCTTTTCTTCCACTGCTCTTTTCTTCTTACTTGTTTCTACTGCTCTGGTGTGGGTCCCTCACAGGCCACGCTTCCTTCAGGAGTGTTACCAGCTCAGCCATGGAGCAGCCCCTACTTCTCTAGCTTTGGTGTTCTCTCATTCCCTCCTTCTTGGGTCTTTTGCCCTTTCCTAAATATGTTTCCCAGAGGCACCACAAACTTGGCTGAAGGGCTCAGTTGTGCCCTGTGATGGGTCCATTGGAGCGGTCTGGAGCTGGCTGTATCTGGCATGGGACAGTCCCTGGCCTCTTCTCACAGAGACCACTCCTGCAGTCCCACCACTGTCAAAGCCTTCATCTGTTATAGGATCCTATTCAGGAACACCCAAACCTGATAAAAACATGCATTCAATTCCATCTAACCCTTCAGCAAGAGAGAGTTACTAAAGAACAAGAGGGTTTTGTTTCTTTGGGTTTTATCATTGTTGTTGACGGGGTTTGTTTTGGTTTGGTTTGGTTTGGTTTGGCTTGGTTTGGGTTTTTTAGTGGTTAAACTGTACCATGCATATAAAGGGCTAGACTCATCTAGGGAGCAAAAGTAAAAAAAAACAGCAGCTAAAGGATTGGAAACGGGCTAAATAATGGAACAATAATGAAAAATGTTCTTGTTCCTAGTTAAACTAATCTTACTCAATCAGCTTTAGATATTTTTCTTAATCAGATACATCTATGTGTGCCCTAAAATGTTGGGGATACCATTATTCCATTTACTCAAGAAAAATCAAATTATTCTAGTTCCACCAAGTACAGTATAAGTTTCTGCATCATTTTCTCTTTCTCTGCTGAATAACAGTGCCTCTGTGCCAGTTCATATGACACCTTATAGAATAATTTTCCTCTCTCAGTGATATCAAACAATGGGGTGCATACAAGTGAAAAAAAAAAAAGAATCCGACTGTTCTTTTTTTTCCCTTCCCTCCCCCCCTCTTTTTTTTTTTACTTCTTTTTGCCATTCATGGTACAATTAAGGACTATATGGCAAACTATATTCATCCTTGTCTAAAGCTACAACATTGGT
Source organism: Egretta garzetta (assembly GCF_000687185.1). Taxonomy (NCBI): domain Eukaryota; kingdom Metazoa; phylum Chordata; class Aves; order Pelecaniformes; family Ardeidae; genus Egretta; species Egretta garzetta. Next base: position 1,376,808 of record NW_009259694.1, on the reverse strand, counting down.
TAACCTTTTCAGATATTGTGTTCGTTCACTAAATCTTGAATCCCAATGTAATAAAACCAGTAATTTTTTTCTTGGCTATAATCATGTTTCACTTAGAAATTAGGACCTCATGCCACCAGATTGTTATGTGAATCCAGATGTTGACTTCATGTTGAGTTCTCCATTTCCATGTATGTGTTGACCATTTTCAGGGTTGTCTTTTGTTTGCAAAAGAAATCTATACTGCTTACACTGCAGCTGACAGAAATGGCCAGTTTCACCTCCGTGCAAGTAAAGAAGTCTTTAAAGAGAGTGTAAAGCAAACACCCACTCTCACTGTTTAATAATCTTGTTTTTCGGACAGGTTGTATGTAGTTACATACAATAAAAAACTCTTCAATTAAAAAAACGTTTTGAACATCTAACAATACTTTAATAAGTTCACAGGTCACTGGATGTTCAATTTCTTTATCGAAAATCAAGGATTACTTTTTTAATTGCGTTTGAAATGTTTACCCAGTGCAGTTCCAAAACTACTTATCTGAAGGAAGCGGATACTAAGCTCCTCTCCTATAAGCTGGAAGATAAGCTTATTTCATATTTGCTTATGAGGGATTTATGCAGTTAGTGTTTACTGAAGTTTATGAAAACAAAATATCTCTCCATAAAAAACATTGTATCTTCAATTTTGAACATGGAAAACTGCCACGTTGTGCAAAATGCAGTGTGAGTAGGATTTTTTTCTACTCAATTTTTTTCAAAAATAAAAAAGTGCCATGAGTCTCATGAGTTAACTCATGACTGGGACTTTCTGTCACTGTACCTGAGAAAAAGCTGTAATCGGGCTTTAGTTAGGAAGATTGAATACGAATTGTAAGAGGACCTCAGCTTTACCTGTACAGTAAAAACATACCTTGGATTTACTAGAAGGCATAGGGTTCCTCCATCTTGAAGGGTGACAGTTGCATCCATAGCAAGAGGGGATGCAGCTAGTATGTGAAGGGCAGTTAATCCCAGTGTCCAGATCCCATATCTAGAATTAGGTCTTTCTTAGGCAGTTACTGGCTTAGAGAACATCCAACTGACGTCTGGCTCCAGAACCAAGATGTCTCACTGATTCTCTGGCTTGCAACCTAAGGCAAAACAGGGGTTTCTGAGGATGGTGACTGAAGATGTAATTTATAAAGTATAGCCATTCTGATGTGGTCATGTTTTATATATACTTTGAATGCAAATGGCATTGTATGGTACAAAACCTAAGTGCTAAAAGTTTACCTAGCTGAGGATGGCTACTGCATTCACACCTGGTTTGAAACTGCTTTCCTTGTAAAGTTTCTTTTTTTCATCTAAAGGAATATATGCTATGTCACTTATGATCACATATAAAAAGAACAAAGAGAAAATGATCTATTACTGTTTATTTTCTTTCTGAACTTGTAACAACAGAGGTTTTCAAAGATTTCATAAATTAATCTATACTTACTTTGTTGTCAGTTCAGCCACTGGAAGCCAGAATGAATGGCAAAAGGTCAAGACCCACAAATGGATTTGGGTACCTACATTCTGCTTTAAAAATCAAAGTCCAACAGTAGTTCTCAATGCTCTAGGAGTGGTCAACCGCTTTAGGGTATTTAAAATTTTATTGATAAGTATGTGAACAGCCACAGCTTGATGATATTGACCAATTTAACACCCCTCTCCCATCATATTTCCTTAATCAGAGGGCCTCTTGGCTACCTGCTGGACGGTTCCAGAGCTTGTCTACAGGAACACATGCTTTAATCTGGTTTCTTTTTCAGAAAAAAATGTTTCATTATTGAGCTGGGGAAACATTAAATACCTTGCATAAAGAAGGTGTTGGTCCCAGTCCCTGTTCTGAATTACATTCAAATAAACTGTAGTATAAGTAAGACTGTGAAAGAGACCCAACTCCCTAAACCTTGACTACAGCAAGTCGGAGATCTGGGTTGAAATACCTAGATGTAACTACCTACTGCAAATATCAGGGGGCAACTTTGAATGAGGTTTTTCCAACATTAGGGATGAGTTCTCTGAGTGCTGGATTACTGCATAGAAAGCAGTCAAGACATCCTTTTTTTATGCATTTCAGGGTGAGTTTATCGTTTTGCATGCCTGAACACAAAGGATAAAGTCCATAGTTGAGAATCTTGAACTGAGGTAGATTATTTTCTTCCAGGCCATTATTAAATTCTCCCTGACAGGAAGATTGTCAGTCATACTCATTTCCAGCACTCATTGTTGAGTTCACTCACAGCTTGCTGGCTTCTGTAAATCTCGTCTTCGGTGTTTGACCTTTCTTAAAGCATCATTAAGATTGCATGGATTCCTGACCTTGAAACTGCAGATTTCACTAGGCTGGTCTGGTGAAGCTGAGTCTAATGTTTCCTGGATGCTGAGACTTGTTTGGGTGCTAAATGGAAGACATCAAATTTAGAGATTCTCACATTGATGAAAGAATGAGAGAAATTAAACAGAAAAGTATAAGTTCCAACATTGACCCAATGCTTCACTGGGATTATAGAACAGACATGTAGTTATAGAATAGGTGATAAGTTTTGCAGAAATATCTTGTCTGCACTAGAGAGAGAGTTCTGTAAGCTCAGAACACTGAGCCATATGAAAGGTTATTATTTCGCTTACAGGTTGTACCTAGGACTGTGGATGTTCCACTTGAGGCTCCCAGCACAACATGTCATTCACCTACAGTGCTCTGCTGGCTGCAAAAGTCAGAATCAAATCTTTTGTGTTCTAGTAGCATTTTCAGTGTAAGCTTTCCCATTAAAGGCAAACAATGTAAAACCAGAAAATGGGCATATCTTACCTTTTTTTTTTTCAGTGCTTCCTTCCCACAAATCTTGATTCCTTATTACACTAGAAATATTTTGACTCATTTATGGAGGTTACTGAAACACCTCTAATTTTAGACTTCAGTGTTAAACACTATTAAGAAATTGTTTTAATAAGTGTTCTCTGTATTTTTTGTCAGAAAGGCAGACCAGAGTAATGATACATTTTTTTTATTTCTAGGAATGGAAGCAGCTTCATAAAGAAAATATCTGACTACTTCAAAGGCAATGGTTTACTAGATAGAATGATGATTTTTTTTTTTCTGTGGGAGAGATTAATGCTGATAGTAATACTCTATCAAATCATTCCCACTTGGATGCTAGTACAAATTACAAATTCACACATTGCATGTTCAAAAAATGTTGTGAATTATCTCTGCCCTCTGTTTTCTCTTTATGCTCTTATTTTATTCTTCAAAGCCAACAGAAAAGACCTGAACTGCCCACTTTATATCAGGAATGAGAGAACTTGTAATTCATACAATGCAGTAAGAAATGCCATTTATCATTAATGTGATGAAGATAAATCTTGCTGGCCACAAAAAGGAACCTTATGTAGATGACTGTGGCTTACAAGAAAAAGGAATAGTCATTCATCTTGACTGAATATAATAGTCTGAGGATTCAGGAAAAAATAGGACATTGGTTACATTCCTTTAAAAATATCTTTAAGTCAGTTTTCAGCTGCTACTGTTAGCATCCTTAAGAATCTATGAAAGCCTTTTAAGAAAAGGAAATCTGTAGTCAGTGCCTTTTTTAAATTGCTGCATTGGGAATTTTTCCTGGAAGAGCATTAAAGGTCAGAAAATTGTAAACAGTTAAGTTCTATTTCTTTGAAATAGAAAAATAAAAAATTTAATAAGTTGGATGCATGGAGGTATATTTTGAAAAGCATGTCATAATTTAAAGAGACCGTCCTTATATACATGTTTTGTACATTTAGTCTACATTATGTAACATTGCCAGTTCATGGATTTTTGGGCATTTGTGTCGGCCAAGTCACTCGCTAGTTCAGCAGAATTAAACAAATATATCGTATGTTCTGAGTCTCTGTGAAATCCACCAAAGAGGAGGTCTGGGAGAAGGTTTAGATTTCCAAGTGTATTTTAACAGGTAACTCCCTTTTTTAATTACCCAAATACATGTAAGTTTCTGACCACGTGTTGTTTCTGTGTTAGTTCATCTCATCTGAAAGGCATTTGCCTACTTAGAATAATGGCTTGCCGATGCCCAGGGATACAAGATGCATCAGCAGTTTCTCTCTGATGTGGTCTGGTCTTTTATTACCACCAAACTCAAGAAAACAGTTGAGTTTAATTCAGATTAAGTAATGGTCTGTCAACATGAATTTGAATGCTCTAATCTCTATGTGAGAAGTTCTGGACAGCTTGTTCGCCTCCTGACACAACTACAGAGGGTTCAAACAAACATAACATTACTGTATAGACTAATGGCAGGGAATTGGAAGTCAACTTGAATAAAAAACTCTAGTGAAGACAGACTTTAGCTCTCTCATTCTTTGAAAATTAGTATTTTGATATCCACTCTTCATTTTCTTTGGCACTGTAAAAATGTATGTGTTCTTACAGCAGCTCTTTCACTGAGCTAGCGGTTGGTTGGTGTGGGCTGAGCTGGATGGGTGAGTTAAATGCTGTTTCTGTCACTACCATTCAATTGCCATGCCAATGAATAAACAGTTAAATTACTCACTAAGATATTTTTGGAGATATTTATCATTTATTTTCTTCAAATTAAAATCATGGGCTTGGGCCTGGAAAGTTAATTACTGTATTTGTTTTTCTTATTTGCTACTAAGTATTATGGGCATCTCTTTCAGAACTGACAGAATTGGAGGGGGTTTTATTCTTGTTCAATAATTAGTTTGAAGCAAAATTTGGCAAGTTGGCTCATGACTGTTCCTAAATCATTTTCACACTCAATTGTACAGTATGTTCAGTTGTTGAAAGAAAGGATATTATTTCCAGCTTTGCAATATAATGTAAATTTAGAGTTAGCTAATTTCTGTTTATTGTGAACTTAATCTCCCTCAAGAGACAGAAAATAGGCATGGGCATATTTGTTTTCTCAGATCTATTATGAAATTCTAAAAGATTGTGAGGTCTCATATTAAAACTAACTTGAAGTAGTTATAGGCTTAGTTTTACAGCTTTTAGCAGGGAATAATTTACTTCACTTTTAAACAAAACTCAGTATAATTCCGTCATATACAGCACTTCAATAAAGCTAGCTATCCCGGAATTAATTTAATAAAGGCTTGATTCTGAGAGAAAAGACCTAGAAACTGTATTTTAAAATATATTCAAGGCTTGTAAAACATGTAATAAAATCAGAAATGTTCTAGATATTTTTTGAAAAGTATGTAATAAAAACTCCACAGTCTGAATGCTTGACAAGGAATGGTTCAAGGTAATAAGTATTGTGATGTGGGAGGATTCTTAATTTAATGAAGGCAGATATCAGTTTCCTGTGAGGCACACTGCAACTTTACAAGCAAGCTGCAAAAATAAAAAATATTTCACACACTCTACCTAGCATGTGTGAGTCTTTTATTTTTTTCCTTAAGTTCTTTACACTTTGTATTTTGAATGTATTTCTGGAAAGTACTGAACAATTGCTAGCCCACGATACTGCTCAGAGGTAATATTTCCAAAGTCAGAGTAAAGAGTATCTTTTTATGGTTTTATATGTTTCACCTAGTAGAACTCTTTCATCTCTCATTTGAAAGTCATAGGAAATGTAGAAGTTCCTGACAGTCCTTTTTTTTTTGCAATATATTGCTACTACAGCAACAGTATATTGCCAATTGATTACGACATGTAAAGGATGATTATTAAAGGAAATGTCTTGATTTGCAGCTACTCACAGTACTAAAACTAGTTTACAGATACCAAAGTGAGTTGTGCAGGCATAGACCTGGTCTGGCATGTTTTACATGTTTTCCTTAAGTCTTTTTCCATATTACATTGCTAATCTCAATGCTAAACATTACTGAAGCTATTAACTTATTAATCAAACTATTAGCTTTATTTGGATGATGAAGTTTTTTTTCTAAATAAAAATTAAACCTTTCAATAAAAATTAACTTTAAAATTATGAGAATAAGTTATTTTTATTTACCAAGAGTCATTCTGCATATTTATCCTTAAAAAACCCACAAAACATTCAGTTACAAATAATTTGAAAAGCAGTTTTAATTGTGAACTTTCTACAATCCCTCTCAGCTGTGATTATTCATGTTTAAAAAATATTAAACAAAGCTAACCATACAGCCCATGTGTGCCTGAAGCTGTAGGTTGTGTGGGGCATATACATATCTTCATATGCATCTTCACTTTTAGCAAAATGGTGGTGCAATGTTTAGTGTTGTCACTTGTCAAGACTAAGGAATAGGAGACATATACTAGAAACCCCTAATTCAGAGTGCAGAAATTTTATTTATCCTATAATAAAAGAAGATAAGAGAATCCCTAGTATGCATCGATCTAATTTCATTCTAAACCAGCCCTTTCTGTTCACTACTAATAAAATAAAATTATATATAAAAGATGTCTGCAGGTTCAAAAGGCAATTTAAGGTCAGTCAAATTGCCCTCCTCCTAAGATACTGTATTATTTTTGTTATTAAAATATTCAAAGCCTTTTTATAATTGTAAAACAATGGATTTTTATTTCTTATCTAAAATCCCCAATATCATTAACATTAAAAATTCATCAGTAACATGTTAGACCACCCTCAGGCTCAGAAAGGTCAGTTAAAGTTACTTTTTAAATGCTTGGGTTTTTTTCCCCAGAATATATTATACATTTAATAATTTTTAGTGAAAGGAGAGGAAGATTACCCCTTTCCTATATGCTCTGAAAATAATTATCAAAGAAAAAATGCCATTTCTTTTATGAACAATCCCCAAATCCATTTATTTCCTCTTGTGTTCCTTGCACCAGAAGTGGCAAGTGCTGGATACCCTGAAAGAAACAAATGAGAAAGTACAGATGTGCTGGTCCTCTTCATTTCTCAATCCTTCCTGATAAGGAATGATAATGTATGTAGTAGTGGCCTGCAAAAGCCTCCGAACCCTCTCTGCTCTGTGAAAGGAGCTCCTTGCCAGGGAAGGGACGGCTTGACCCACTGCTGGGGAGTGCTGGGTTCTGGAGGACAGTGGCCAGCACAGGCTGCTCATTCCCAGGGTATCACCCAGCCTCCAAATCCACCAGGATCCTGTCACAAAGCCAGTCTGAATTTTGCTGTGGAACAAATATTCAGCAGAGGCTCATCATGTGAGGATACAGAAGAGCACTCAGTGGGGATTTGAAAAACAAAGCAAAACATACTGGTTTCTGAATTTATGACAAATATTGTGTGTCTGCTTAGTATCTGTTCCTAAGCATTTTCAAGGCAGGTATAAAGGTACTGGTATGCTTACACATCCAACAGTTTTTAAAATCTTGGCTGCATTAATATATTTATGTCTGTGTTCGTTAGCTGCCATTTACAGAACACCATTAAGATGCCAGAACAACTTCTACATCTTATACAATCTATACCCATGGTTTGCAGGCATGACTTGACAACCGTTGTTATACTGTTTTAACAGCCGGGCCATCATTTCCAGTCTTCCATTAAAAATACAGCAATGTGGTTTACATTGCAAAATACCTCCTACAACGGTGACCTGATACTCCTTTACACCCCTTATTTCAGATTGTGTGTTAAAACAGAGGAAATGGGGTACTCCACACCTGGAATCAAATGTGCCTTTACTGGAGGCATTTCCCTTTCTTTAAAGAAATAACAATTCAATTAGGAGTCACAGCTTCAAGTGGAGCCACAGCAGTCGTGAGAGGGATTGCAAGATTGACAAAAATTAACTTAAATAGCTATTTTTGCTAATTTTGGGGAATAAGATTGAAAGGGGTAAAAAGCTGCAAAAGGCAGAGTCTTGAGTCATCTTGGGGCTGGTTTTGACAAGCATTTGCCTGCATAGACAATATCTGAACATCCCTGCATTACTCATGCCAATGCTTGTCTATACCCACATGCTGCTTTTCACTTCTTCATCTTGGCTGATGAAAGCGTTGATAGCACTTGAAATGGCTATAATAATAAAAATAAGATGTCCCATTATCAGGCCCATCTTCAAAAACATCACAGGAAACCTGTTCAGGCAAAGTAAAAGACCTAGTTGGGTCACCTCTAGTTATATTGGGATAGCTACCTTGAGGAAAAACTGTTGTATACATAGATTTTTTTTAAGGACTTCAAGTGTAGCAGGTTTTTAGTTTCATAAACTTTTCATTTTTGGTTTATGTTTATGTTTACAAGAACTTTTGGCCCCAAGTCTCAGCTGTGGGAACTATCCCGGGCACAAATGAATGTTTGGATATTGTGCCTTACCTTCAGGCTGTTTAATCACTGTTGCAATATATACCGCCCTGTCTATGAAGCAATTCACAGAAGTCCAGCTCCCCAGCATCACGTGAGATTGTGGGACTTAGTGAGTAGTAGTTCAATCTCCTTGCACTCCTTCCCACACAGTGAAGAATTGCTGTTCTCCAGGACAGCCTACTTGAGGAAAGGGAAATCAGTACAGTGCTGGGCTTTGCACCAGGGTTTTGGATTTTAGGAAAAAAACCTCTACCCTAGCTCTGTTGTTGTAGACTCCTGGAAGATGAAGGATCCATCCTAGAGGAAGGAGACTAATGGGGCTGCCCTGTAACCACCATGGATTAAGTTGGAGAGCACTGCGTTAACTGCTCAGCTTTCAATTCCCAGCCAGCTCTGCTGGCAGATTTCAAGCATGGCATGAAGGTAGAATTAGCAGAGGATTTACCAGCTCCAGTCTGATGCATGACAAAGCATAACATAGGAAACAATTTCATTATTGTTGGCATTGTAACTGAGGACTAGGTGCTAGTTACTACAGATTTACCAAAACTGTAGTTGTTACAGCAGATGCGTTTTCCCATTTTGTTAATCTTTTTGTGGATATTTAGTTACTAATTGATTTTTGAAGGCAGGAGGTCTATTATGGTTTTTTGAATTAGATGGTTACCAAAATCAGACAGTTAAGCAGGACAGCAAGGTCTATATTTCCAACTTCTTTTTGAAGCAGCTTCTGTCTGAAATTTCTAGTAATATTGTGGACCCAGAGAAAACATCCATGCAGCATAGCTCTTTTTACTGTTTTGTTTGAGATTGCTGAATAACTCTTTGACTAATTAGTCCTCAATCATGAAAGACAGTCTCCTTTTTAATAAGACTATTGTAATTTGTGCTAACCTCAGAAAACTTAGAATATTTTACTGAACTCTGTAAGGCACAATACAGATTATTTTACTTCTAGAGATAACTTTGGAAATAAAAGGCAGTAAACTGTACTTTTGACTTCTAAATCTTATTGGATTATCTGCTTGTGATGAAAAAACAGAGGCAATGCTCATGACAAGGCCATACCAGTTACAGCTGCACATCATACAGACAACAACATTAACAACAGTGGACTTTGTGTGGACTGGATTTTCTCTTTTTCTTCCTTCTGTTTTTCATTTGTAAAAAGCTTTAGGAATTCTTTAGGCTCTAAAAGGAGCTGTTTCAACTGGTTTTATAATGGGAATTAGCAACATACAGTCTTCCCTTGCGAATAACTGTGGAGCAAATATGAAGGTTATTTTTACTCTTGCAAACACAGAGAGAGAATGATACAAAAACTAATACATATCTCTGCAGGCTGATTTTGTTTGTTTAGGGAAGATTTAAACAAAAAGGAATAAGAAGGGTTTGGAAGCTAGAGAGGAAAGTAGATACATAATTTTTAATTTAAAAATACTTTTAATTGGTTACTTTACTTTTAGATATTTTTTTTCCTTTGAGAGTAAGGTAATATATTTTTTATAACTTCCTACTTGCTAGAATTGGTTTGTTGTCTCTGTTTTGCTTCCAAGTGTTCCTTAACATTTCTATCAGGGATATTTCCATGCACAAAGTGTAAGGTCATCTTTATAAATTTCAGGGATATTAAACATTTTATTTTTTTTCAGGTAAAATTATTTTTAAAAATCAACAGGTACGTTCACAAATATAAAACTGCATTTGGATGATACATCTGCTGAAAACTGTATGACTCAGAGGACCATAAAACAACAGTTTGAGCAGTCTACACAATTACTACAAGCACAAATTGGTCACTAATGAATTATTCTTAATGACTAGGTAAACTGAGAACTCCTACTAGCCTGGTTATGAGCTTGTAGAGGTTTCCTCACTGTGAGCTATCATAAACTGTGTGGGAACTGTATATTTTTTTATCCCCTGATTAAATTTTCATTTTAGCATCAAACAAAAATACACAAAATTAAAACTGAGTTTCAGAAGAGCCATCCAGGTCCACCAATGTCAATTCTGTGCCAGGATTTATCTTTACACAAATTAGCTCCAGCAACCTCTGCAGGATAGAACTGCTCTTAATTGGTACAGTATTTTAATGAAATGTGGACATATAAAATAAGATTTTGAGGGTCATAGAGAGTTGAACTGAAGCATTTATCTATATTCACATCTTCTGGGGCTTATCTTGCACTCCTGTGATCTCTAAACTTCTAAACTTCTCTGAAATAAATGGTGAGTTTGTGTGCACAGGAAATGAACAGCCAAGGCCACAATTAAAGAACACTCTCCCAGATGCTGCCCATCATTTAGTTAATGGCATTCCCATCCAGAAACACTATGTTGAGAGGAGAATGTATGTTAATATACATATCTAGGACTGCATGTGTATGCATGTGAATATATATATGCATGTGTGTGTGTGTGTGTGTATGTGTGTAAAAACCATAATATTTGGACCCAGATTCTTCTAGGGAACTTACACAGACAGAATGAAGTTGTAATTTTACCCTTGTAACTTCAGATCAGAAAGGACTGTACATATATCAAAATTAAATGTTAACATATTTGTCAGCAGTTCCATTTTAGAAGACTATGGTTTGTCAAAAGGTCTGTTTCTCCTTTTTATAAAACCATTGGATTGTAAAAAATGCATAATGGCAAGGTGCCATGCCTATTACTCTCATTTTTTATGCGCCTCTTTTTATGTGTTTCTTTGCCTATCTGTATATGCTTTGGGGTTTTTACTGTGCAATCTTTTTGAAGCTGGAATCCTGTCAAATTTTGTGTTAATTATCATGTTAGCCACTTCCCATCAGAAATAAACAGGAAATAAAATTGCTAGACTTCACTAGGAGCCATTTGACCTATACACAAACCTTTCTAAACCCAACCACCATACTCCAAAATAATGCATTCACTATATGCCACTGGATTTACAGAAAAGAATATTAGAGAGTTATTAATCTGTATGGTGTATTTGTGCTTCCATTCTTTCACCTGAAAAACTGTGAATACCATGATAGATTCAGCTCACTACTTCAGACTGACTGTATTTTTCTGTTTTTTAATAGCCCAGTGTCGATGTTACTTTTCAGATTTTTCTTCTTACAACCTCTACAGAACCATTAGAAAATTATTTATGCTGACTTGGTGATGCGAGCCATTCCTCAGGGACTGCAGGCTGGGAAACCAAACTTGTGAATTGGCAAAGACGTTTTGAGGTACTCTGAAATAAAGCATTGATGTGAATAATAGTTGTTGCACATGTTTAGCTTTCTCGATGATGCTGGTTGCCTGGTAACCAGCAAAAGGCATATGTCAGAGAAGAGTTCAAATGAAACAGCTGACATCAATCTCAGCAGGGTAAGGGAAGGGAAAACCACTGATTAGCTCACCCAGATTGGTATATACAGGAACCCCATCATGTTTTCATGTCATTGAATATCTAAGCTGATTCCAAACCTTAATTTACCACTGCATTTGTGGAAGTTCTTAATTAGGGATGGTGTTTGTGTCTTTTAAAAGATGATTTTAAATGGGTATTTACAGAAGGCACAGAGTGCCCCTGCTCAGTTGCATGTATTGGAAAAATATTTTTTGCTTTGTTCTGCTGCTGGCTGGCAGCAGCTTTTTTATTTTATCACAAAGTCGCACTGTATCTTGTGTGTGGAGTCACTGGACCTTCAAAGACAAAGGTCAGTTATACTGGATGGGAAGTTGCAGGGCCAGAGACACATTTTCAAATATATCATTTCAGCAATTGTTTTCTTTGTTATGTTTCTCTGGTTGAGCCCTTTATTCCAAACCCTAAAATACACAAGAACTCTGGTAACATTTTTAACCACGTTTTTTTTCAAATATTCAGAAAACTATATTTGTCTGTACCTAAACATTGCAAGAAACTCTCTAATTACAGTTACTCACTCATTTTTGCCTACAGGCCACTAAGGTTCACATTTTCTGTGATCAGTGTTCTTGTTTATTCACAGAATTGATGGGCAAATATAAAATTTCTATTGGGATTTTGGGGGGGGCATGTGGTAGTACTTTTAGTCCAGTATCTTAGTTATCTAAAAATTCTAAAGTATTTATCTTTTCAGGGTCTTTGTTAGAGGAAATTATACTTTTTATACAGAAAATCAGACATCATTATTAGAAACAATGTTTTTAGAGTAATGATATTATTCCAATTATTTTCCAAAATTATGAATCACTGTTGAATTAATTTGTTTTACAACATCTACCTAACACTTGTGTGTTTAGCATAAGCTTGTCATCTCACCGCCCTCTGTTGCCAATGGAGAGGGGCAACACACCTTTCTTAGGCTGTGAGGAATTGCCATCTAAGGGTGCTAATTATTTCCATTAGCGATGAATGAAATAGATAACTGACACAGGTTAAAGCCTATTTTTTTAAATGCAAATATCAGATAAAACAAATCCACCATTTATGGTGCTTTTTTTAGTCTTTTTTGAGTAACTAACAATAATAGGATAGGAATAAACATTTCACGTTTCACTTGCTAATGCTTATTACTAGAATCAGAATTGCTAATCCAAAAAAAAAGGAAAAGCTATTAGTAAACATTTCTAAAAATCTTTGGTTAAGGTGACTTGCTCATCAACAGGGCAGTGCTGTCATTAAAAAGATCCAGCCATGGTATTCATCTATCATCTCATACATGAAATCAGCTACACACAAAATTATTTTCCTTTTTTGCCTGAAAGCATTTCCCCATACACAATACATTTTCTAGGGCCTGCAATAAATAGGGCTGTACAATACTAATATGTTTCTAGAGTGGGGCCACTATCCTTTCTCTTTTGCATATATGACTTTTCCTTTATCTTTTTACATTCTTTTGCTCTTCACTGCCAAATCTTCCACAAAACTGGCAGTGAGAGCATGAGAAAAGGACCTCGGATCTTATATCAGGGACATGAATTCCTAAATGGTTATGGAGAAGCTGGAATGAGCAATTCTAAGGAAAGTCCCTGAAGCTCTCACATCCTAGGGATCAAACACTCTTAAAGTGTTTGTGGGAGATAGTGGAGGTGCCGCCTCTTGGTTTGCTGAAGGAATGTTTATTGCAGACTGATTCTTGGGAGACTTTAATTAATCTAACTCTATGTAAACTAGGATTTTTGTTTTAGAGATTAATGACTTCAGCAAATTTGGATATATTTCAAGACAAGACAAGAGGCATAATGGTAATACAAAAGACACCGTTTTGTCATTGTGGTGGAGCAGGTCCCTGCTCTGAAGCAGTGAGGTCCTAGATGTCCTCAGCGAACTTAATGTTCCACAATGTCATTCTGAGAAATTAATGAAGAGTTTCTCTAGACTCAGAATAAAGATTTCTCTTCAGTTATAGCTTACAAAGGATATCCTAGCCTGAGCAATGGTAGTTTAATATACTTAAAGGGTGGGTGGGGGGGCAGGGGGAAGATGACACCTTGTAAGGGAACTTTAAATAGTGTCAGGGAGCACAGAAAGGGCAGGAAGTACCTGGGTGACTGAGGCTGAATCCTGGAAACTGCAGATAGATATCAAATGGATGTGTTGTTGAAAAAAATCAATAACATGCTTTTTCCACATATAGCATAAGCCATAAAATGCATCTTCTGCCACTTAAGTAGTAAGTCTTGATCAGAACAGTTAGAAAAAATAGTTGTATTATAGGTTTCTTATCCTTCGTTTAAATAATAATATGGCATAAAAAATGTTTTAAATAGAGAGTAACATCTTATTTGTCAGTATATTTCAGACACGTTCTTCATTGCCTTTAGAGTTCTCTCAGTCTGGGAAATTAAAATTTAAACGGTTAGCTTGATTTTTACTTAGCATCATTATCTAGTGCTTTTTAAGCCTGTACTTGAAACACACCATCCTACAAAATTTTGACTGCAAGCACCTGAGGGAAAAAAAATTGCTTTGTTTTGTGTTTGGGGTTCGATTCTCCTAACCCAGTTTGGATGGTTTCTCGATGGATAAATAATGAGTGAAAAAAACATCAAGAAAAAAAGTTTATTGACTTCATTAAATCTGCATTAGGTGGTCATCTTCTGAATAATACCATAGAGATATGGCCACTACTTACATCAGAGCAGGATTCAGAATTAGTAACCTAAATTTTAATAACTTACAAGTCTTAATCCTATTATATCAAAATCAGGGGAGAAAATCCTACTCGTTTCAGTTAAGACAGGAACAAACCAGTGCATTTTTCCCTAATTTACCAACAATGTCCTCTTAAGTATAATAAATTTGTGTTGTATTCTTAATAACACAAGGAGACACTGTCACTGAGGAAAAAAATAGCCCTTTTCCTGTCAGAGGCTGATAAAACTATTATTTTTTTCTTTACAGAGAAAATGTGGTGGAAGCAGTCTAGGATTTCAGTTTTTATTTTTATTTAATTTCAGAAATTCTCTTTAAATACGTTTTTAGAAATGACCTAGCTATTTCCTTTTATTTATTCCATTAATTCCTTTAGGCATTATTGATGATGCCTGTTTCCTCTGAACTCTCTTCTCAGAGCTCTTTGAAAGTGCAAAGGAATTCCTCCTTGCTCTCCAGATCCAGACTTTTTTTCTTTTCTGAAACTCTTTGATAGCTGAGAGAAGTCTATGTCTCACTTATGTTCACTTTTGTACTTAACACAAAGGGCACCTTGAACAGAAAAGCACAAATAAAAAATTCAAGTTTTGACAGACATAGCTGATTCTGAGTTTAGTATAAAATACTGTTTTACCATTAAAAAATGGCATCCTATTTCTTTTCTGCAAGAAGTTAGATTCTTTCACTGCAGACATAGTTATTTGCTTAGGTTTTGGTATTTTCTTGTATTATTCGCTTTAAATACTGATATCTCTAGGTTTTCATATATTATTAATGCAGCAAGACATTTACTACACTGCTCAAATTTACTGAAAAACTCTTAACATTTGTATCATTCTTGTTTTCAGTTAAAGAACAAATGAGCAGAGGTCAATAACCTGTGATGCGAACTGTCACTATTATCACAACAGTCACCACTTGAATAGTAAAGCTATTATTTAGAGCTTTGCAGTATAAGAAAATGGTAGCCCACCATATAGGAAGATGTAAAATTGTAAGAGGTAGAAATGTAAAAGCTCTGCTTGATCACCTACCCATCTTTCCAACAACATGGTTGTTGTCTATCATTGCTCTCTTCAAATTCACTTTTATTAGAAAAGCTAACCACTTACTTCATCGTTTTAATATTGTAAAAATAATTTCTGAAGATAGGAGATGAATATGTCTCTGGAATTGGATTTGAAGCTACAAGGATCCTGGGTTTTATTTTTTCCTCACAAATTTTGCCTGAAAATTAATTTACTTCTGTAGGATTTCAATGGAGGTTGCCAGAATTTTACCAGTGAATTGTCATTATGAGTGATCAGCAACTTGACAAGACTGATAGTTTATTAGAGTTAACTATATGGTACCAAAATCTTGGATTGTAAATCTTACTTTCTTCACAGAAACCAGTTTAGACAAAATATACATCTAATAAAAAATAGCATTACTTACCCTGTCCACTAGTAGTCTACAGAGAGAATATGTAACTTCTCATTTAAATTCACTGCTGTCTGATTCATTGTAATTTAGCAATATTTTGAGGTTTCATTCATAGGTTTCATTTAGTGTTGAGAGAAATTTAGTATTTTCCAACTAAGGACTAGTGTTTTCCAATTAAAAGAAAACTAAACTTTGTGGAAAACAGCTATAGTAGACTTGCATACCTACCCCCTTTGCTATTGATACCACTGATTTACCTTTTTAAATCCAAAATATTTTCTTATTAGGTCCATCTAAATTCCCTGTTTATTTGCTATGAAAAGTATATCTCCGATATCAAGCATTCACATTCTCTGCTTTTTGATCTTGCCAAAATCCAAACAGATGTCTTTCCCTTTTCTGTACATCACATCCTCAGTTCACATTTCTGCATGACTTTTCCCTGGGTCTGGAGAATCTTGGGGCTTCTGGACGAAGCAAATTAGAGATTCTGTTCTGCTTCCTGGACTGTGCCATGATTTCATATCCATGATATAATAATGAATTTAACAGCCTCAGACTTAAAAAATTCCTGATGTCCTCCCAGTGCTCTTTCTTCATCTGTACAAAGAATGATTGTATAGGTTAGGAGTTGCCTGTGCTGTCTAATTTGAAAGAAATTGCTTATGTGTCCCAGTTAAGATGCTTGTCTTGCTATTCCATTCACACATGGTGGAAAGAGATGGTTCTTTAAAAGGTGATTCTGAGAAGGATCCTATAGCTTAGTTAACTGCATTACGTTCTGGATGGAGAAGTCTCTTCTGAAGAGCTCTGTAGGGAGTATCAACAAACAAGCTTTCTGATTTGCATACCTAACCTAACTTCTTAAAGTTAGATAATGTGAAACTCTCCTTTTAGCATGCACATGTCTGATCAGGCTTTGGTTTTCCCCCTGTGCTCCTATGACACCATGGATTCCTAGCAGTTATGAGACAGATGTGGCAACTGAAATAGGATATACCATTAATCAAGATAGAGCTTAATGACTATATGACTATATTCTGGCTGTTTTAAAAAATATATTAACTTTTACTGTGATTGAATTTATTATGTGTTCAGCTCCTGTAAATATTCTACCAAATTAGTTTAGGTCTGGAAAGTTATCAGTCACATACCAGAGATCTTTGTAGGAAAGCAAAGCCTGATCTCTAGGTGTTAAGTCTCAGTGATTAGCACGCTGGGGCTTGTACTGTTGTGTTCTTCACCTTGAAGTGAGGTAAATTTACTATACCACCCTATTTTAGGGTTGAATGTTTAAAGAAACTCCACAGACCCAGGTGCTAGTTTTTATCTTGAAGCACCTATGTCAGTTGAAGAAAATGGCATTAGACAGGCAGGCACTGAGACACAATCAAATGAAGTTGACAATGGCCTGTTGAAGTACTGAAGATAAATTATGTGCAGTTCTGAAGATTTTGGCATGACTGAATAATGAAGAACATCAGTATCCATCTTAGCTTGAAGGAGTTGTACACATGCTCAAAACATCCCCTTCATTCCCTCAACCTGCCAGCCATGAAGTACCCTGGCAACTGCTGTATGCCTGTTTGCGAAAAGCAAAATGAAACCTGCCTTTACTACTTATCTCTTTTATAGTCGTAAGAGTTACCACATTTTTGTGTACTCCTTATTATAGCATAACATCTTTGTGGCAGTTTTCTGACATTATAAGAGAGGTTTAGACATCTCCAGCAGGCAACAGGTACTCTTTTGTGATTTGTATTGTGTTTGTGAAGTGGATGCAAGAGGAAGCTGGCAGCTTATAGGTTCTCAAAAAATCATTTCTCAGATCTTTTTTCAGTATCCAGATACTAGCTCTTGACAGGAGAGATCTAAGGCCTGGAACACTTTCTTTTAAGTTAATAGAAAAATTTCCATTTCTTACAGATTTCAGAGGGGTTTGCATCCAGTCTATTTCTATTGTTAAGGCCATGAATAAAATGCAAGGTGCATTTGCAATACTTCAATTCCATCGGGACTTAATACTCTGTTACAGCAGAGAAAAGCTAAAATAATTTTGGAACTACTCACCAAAATTGAGCCTCGGGTAAGACTTAACTTGCTCAAAAATATATAAAGTGCAAGTGAATCCATCCTACAAGGTATTGGTATGGTCATCTCACTCTGAGAAGCATCTTGCAATGTTTCTTTGGGGGAACTAAGTATATTAAGATAAAAAAAAGTTCTCCTTTGCAGTTAATCACAACTTTGTACACGAGATGAACGGTGTGTCAGCAATAACTATGTAGCTGAATCTTTCTGGCTGCTTACTATTATTGGTCTGATGTTGAGAAGGAAGTCCACAATGCCAGGTTGGAGATTAAGTTAATGTTCCTTTCAGCATACATTTTATTATAAAAAAAAAGAGGATGGAATTCAGAGAATGAGAGTTGAAAATATATTTATTTATTTATGTAGGGAGCAGTTATTGATTGCTAGAGATTCCTCAATTTTGTAGACAAAAATGAAATCAACAGAGTAAGTGATATATATATATTGGGCTAAATTATCTTGTGACAAATTTTCTGCTGTTTGAGCTCTTCAAAACCAGATCGAAGATCTTTCCCTGTATAGTCATAAACTATTAGCTAGGTGCAGTAATTCCTGCCTAAGTATTATGCCTTTACCACAGAGGACATTGCACTGACTGATTGTTCTGTTCTCAATATAAATTAGTAGCTGCTTTTGATAAACTAGAGAATTAAATAGCCAGTTCGCATTTTGAAGTCATTCTGAAATTGAGCATACCTGGAGTCAGGCAAACTACAGCTGCAGTCCATAAAGATATCACAAATATCTTCTTGAAAAATTGGAAGCTTGGGTTAGCCTTATTTCCTTTTATTTTCCCAGATGGCACCTTACTTACATATGGCAACAGTTCATTATATATAGCTGGATATACAGGCATACCTTTATAATATATACATACATATTTTCACAATTTAACATTTCTAAAATTATTGCCACCTTAAAAGATTGATTTGATTTTCTTCCTGTCCTTATCAAAAAACACGTGTATTTTGTAGTAGCAATTATTTACCATTTTAGCACAAAAGACACTATTAGGACATATTACATCAGTATCTAAGCATTAGCTTTTATGTGACCTGGTAGATATGACACATTATCTCTCTTATCTTACTACACTCCAAGCCTCTGTGCTTTGATGGTATGTTTCAGGCAAAGTGTTCCAAGTTTTAAGAAACTTTGAAGTACTTCAAAGTATTATGAGAAGGGCAATTACAAAATTGCCTACAAGCAAGCATAAAATACAATAATGATAGAGTTGACCCTTTTATTTCTTTTTTAAAATGTAGTTTTAAAATTTTTGCAGTGATCAAAGTGAGAAACAAACAGAATACACTTGAGCTACTCATAATTCTGCCGTAGCTGGGTATACTACATAAACTTCTTTTAATATCTTTACCGATATCTTACTCAATTTGAAAAATATAAAACAAAAGAGAAACCACCTGTAATGTCAAACCTCTATCTAAACATTTTATTTGTATGCAAATAGACCAACAAAAAGGAAATAAGCTAATGCTTTTTCACACTAACTTCCTTTTCTCTCTCTCTTTTTTTTTTTTATGCTGTCCTCATAAGACTGTAACAAATATTGCATTGCAGTTTTCATATTCAACCCAGTCTCTTAATTCTCAAATTGTTTAAATCTCATTTCTTGGTGATGCTACTTAAGAAGAGAAGAAATACAAATAAATTATGCTGTTCTTTTTTCTTGAACTCACACTTTCCTTAATCTGCAGACAAATCTCTGCTATCTAACTGAGTAAAACTTTTCTGAGGACTAAGTAGAGCTCATTTAGATCAGCAGAGTTCAGTCCAGCCTACAAAGAAGTGTAAGAGGGTGTCCTGGGGAAGTCGCTACACATAAGTCGCATTACTAACAGTGGTGACTTCCGATCAAGTAGGAAGAGAGGAGATCTCTGTCCTTGGAAGTCTTATCACTCAGGAGGGAAGGGGAAGCAAGTGAGTTCCATGGTCCCAGAATATCCTTCTGTCATTTAATAACATCAGAGAACATTTTTATTTCAAGGCTTTTCAACAGATCCAGGTACATTTTCGTAGCTATCCTTATATTTTACAAAAAAAAGGGTGATATTTATGAATTTTTAAAAAGTAATGAAATGTTTGGACTAGTCCCAATTCTTTAACTTCTGTATCTGGTTATCCTTTGTAAATATTGTGGATATGACATTTTGTTTCTCACACACAAAGTCTGTCATTGGTAGATATGTTGTAGAAGAAGTAGAGCTTACATGGTACTACTTTCAGGGAAAATACAAGAATTCCATTCCAACAACCTTATAAGTGGCATTTGAGAATAATTTAGAGTCCCAGATTACAGATGCTTATAACTTTGTTACCTGTGTACAATAGTGTAAAGGGTTATTTCCACAAGTTGCTGAAAGTCAACTTAAATGGGGATTTCTTTCATGTTGCAATTGTTTAGGAAGAAAGATACAATCTTTACTGGGGCTGGTTATAGAAAATAAGACCTGTCTTTGATATTCTTGTTCCTTATACTTTTTGGTCTGATATGAGGTCCTGTTGATGACAAATTGTTTGTTTTGTCATAAAAAGTAGTGCTTCAGAATTTTCTTTAGAAAAATATCTTCTTCAAAAATGCTAAGATTTCCTTCACAAAAGAACAAGATAGCTGTGAAATTGTGTGGCAGCACACACAGATCTTTTGGAGAAGATGCAGTGAACCAATGCTGCACTGGAAGGTTGACATGTAAAGTAAATGGTTTGTCACCAGAGGGAATCACACAGAAACCACCTGTTAACAGAAATGCTGCTGCATTGCCACAGATGCAGATTTATAAAGGCACTTAAACTGATACCGTGTCAAATTTATCAGTCTAAATCCAAGACTATAATCCTAAAAACACATACCTAGCTTCTAGCCGTCTAAGATTCTACTACTAAATTCACAGTATGCTTAAGGATCATCAGTTCTTGTATAGAAATTACTGTCCTGAAACCACTGAGCAGCTCGGTTCCTCTTTTGTTTTAAGATCCTCCAACTAGATGTGTGTTCTCATTTCTTATATATACAGAGGGATATAATATAATTTATACGCTCAGATTTTCCTTAATAAACATTGAGATGACTGAGTGCTGTACAAGGCCATGTTAGTTTCACTTGTGCTTTTTAGCTCTACTATTGGACTTTGTCTAATAACTATGAAATTACTGCATTAATCCAGTATTTGGGAGAACTGAGTTCTCTGTCTTCCTACCTGCAAGGTGATTCTCATACACTTTTCTTAAAGCAGTACCCTAACCCTTTGCTTTAGCTGGGCTGGGGTGCATACACCTGTGTTGAATGCTCACTACTCTTTGTGCCACTTTGAGTAATAAATGCTATTGATAGTAACAGTAATAGCCCCGATTCAGACAAAAGGGAAATGCTTCTGTAATTTGGAAGTCAATGCACAGTACGGAAAAGAAGAGGGGTCTGGGTCATGGTCTTCACTGCAAGGCTTGCTTGCATGTTTTATGAGGTGTAAACAAGCCTCAGAGGACAAGTTTGAAAGTGCATAGATACAAAACAAATTCTCTATCAAAAGAGCATTTGCAAACTGCCTGTGTTCTCCTGTACTTCACTGTGCTTGAATTCATTCATTATATTGCAGTTTTGGACAACAGGAATTGAATCAATTGTATTTTTGTGGGGGTTGTGTTGTGGTTTTGGGGGTTTTTTTAATTGAGAGTTATGGTATGTTTTACCTTAGCTTCTGTGTGTCTCTTGAAAACAAGTTGAATAAGTACATGGGTCGGCACATTTAGAAAGAACTATGCCTCTTCAGCATGCTGCTCATATCATCTGCTTGCAGCACAACAAATAGGTCACATAGCAATTTTATACTCTGACAGTGTGCTAGAATACAAAGGCTGATACTGAGAAATGTTAATCACATCTCAGCTTCTTTTTCCTCCTTATTTTGTGCTCATCAGTTTTATATAGATCCTGAAATGAGGATTAAAAAGGTGCTCTAAATCATTCATATTAACTGAATGCTAATCCTTTCTGGGCTTCCTCAGAACATTTTTCTTTCTTTATTCCCTCCTTTATACTTTCTTACTGATGTCTCTTCTTCAGGAATGTTTTCTCAGATTGTGTTGTCAAAGGATCTGTGTTCTTTGTGCTTACACTCATCCTTTTGTTCCCATTTAGTGGAACATTTGCTACGTATTGGGGTATCAGTGCTCTAGAAATCTTCGAAAAGATCCCAGAGAAATTGAGGTAAGAGATGTAAGGTAAGCCTAGGTTCTAAGTAGCCAAGCAAAAGAAGGAAGGGGTAAAGGAAGCATTACTAGCTATATTTTTACAGAAAGAGAGTAGAGACTCGGGTAGTCTTAGAAACTTGCCCAAGCAATACAAAATATTATTCAGAACAGAGACTGTGAAGTCATCTCTGATATTCCCTACTTACCCAGTTCATAAAAAGCAAAAATCTCAGTTCTGCTTTTTCAATTAGGTTCACATGACCATAATTTGAAAGATGCTGAGCAACTTATTACAAAACTAATTCCAGCACTTCCCCACTTTTTCCTATTTTTCTCAAAGTTGAGAGCATAGCATGTAAATGATATATAAATGCTGAGCATAATAGAGATTTCACTCTCTAGCATCTATAAATTGCTCAAAGTCTTGTATAAGTATACATAGACTTGCTTTTTATGAATGAACAAATATGTAATCCTAGGAAAACTGAGGTTTCCCATTGTATTTTTTTTCCAGTTTGAAGACTTATTTGCCCTCATGCTCCTATATCTCCAAAAGTGTCTCTTTATTTTCCTGAAATTTCTGCTAGTCATCCCAAATGCAATGTTTTCTCTGACTCTGCAGAGAGGGTAAAATAAAGCAAAGGCTAAAAACAGAATGAGAAAAACAGGAAAAGTTTACACTCTCTAGTGCAATGGAAAAGAACTATAATATGAGGCATAAAAATGCATTTTCTTCCTTTCCTTCTTTTTCACTGCATTCTACTTAGAAACTTCAGGTAATTTTGAGGAAACAATCACTGGGATTTACTGCTGCATTGCAGATTTTATCTTAGGATATTTGAAGGTGTTATTTGTTTTAATTCCATTTCCTTCAATATAACATATACTGCCATTTCCAAGGAAGTTATCACCATGGTTATTTTCTGGTTATCACTCAGCAGATTTATTTTATGGCATTTAGTAATCTGTCGTTTTGCCATGGCTTTCAAATAAATTGTGTATACACCTCTTCACTCATGCACATATCAGAAAAAAAACCTACCTAACGTATATAACACAGAGTGCATTGGATTACCATATATAGTCTAATCCCACTGGGGAAGTATTCTCAATCATAAGTGGCCTTTTATAGGTTTATCCATTTTCATAAAGTTAACGGGGAATCAATTTCTAAGGCTGAGATCTTAAACAGTAAAAGGTCTTCTAGGGTACATTGAAGCTTTTGTAGCCATCTGCCTAAGTGTCACAACCATCTGTTGGGAATATTTTCTATATACATGGATAGCTGGTCTCTTTTTCAAACTCCAGTTTGCTGAAAATGTGAATCAGATTTTCAGTCTTGGCCCACTGTGATTACTGTACCAGCACTGGAAACTAGTTTTGAGTCTTGTAAACATAAAAGTGTGAGGATTCAAATTCTGACCACAACAGTCTCTTACTCCTGCAATATTCATAAAAAAACCCCAAACCAACCTGACCCAAAACCTTGGAAGATAAGGTGGTGTAAAAATACTCTAGCATCTGTGTGTCCTTTTGCATCTGCTTCGTCTAAATTCCCAGGCTTACTTCCAGATCTTCTATTTCTTCTGATCTGTTGATTTCATGTAGCTTTATATACACGAACAAATGTTTCCTCACCTGCTCTTCAAAGCAGAGCAATGCAAAGGTTATCTTTACTGACTGTGGACAGATCCTGTCAATGAATAAGTAGGTTGTCATCTATTTTTTTTGTGAGTTCATGTAAGCTCCAGGGTGATTGGGGACACAGAGAGCTTTCTGCTCATTTTGAGCATCAGATGGAGACATGACAATTTCCAACTGTTAGAAATCTGTATTAGAAATCTTTGCACACTCAATGTAAAATTATCTAAGATAAAAAGGAACAGGAAGGAATTAATATAGTCAACTTAATCAGAAAATCTGATTGGTTGAAATCAATGAAATTGAAAGTTTTGGGGCTAGCTCTGCTGTTGTCCCTTTTTTGTTTTCTTCCCTCTGCCTCTCTGCAGAGCAAGTGTTTGGTTTTGATTAGTGCAACACTGCTCCTGTCAGTAAGGTAAAAGTATCTCTGATGTTCAATGCACAATGAGCTGTCTAACACAGACACTTTGGGGGCACTTGAAAATGTAAAGGGTACAACGTGCTCATGTAGGTGAAGAATTCAGAGTTGATGAAGAGATGCCATTGTTTACATGGAATTCATAAAACCTGTGGTCACATAGTGGACTTCATACACATTTAAGTTAGCCAGTACATATTCAGGTGTTTCTTCTTTATCCCATAGCTTTTTAATATGTTTTGTTAGTATTTGACAAATTAGATTAATCATGTACAAAAAGGCATATTATTCATTTATTATTCATTCTAGTGATTATTCATTCTATTTTGTTGGGAATTTTCCATGAATCTATCACATTTCTGAAAGCCACGTAGCAGTGTTTTTGCACTGAAACCAAGATTTTCTGTATTGCCTCAGTCCTATAGGCATTACATTATAATGATCAAATATATTCCAGCTATGCACCCAATTTTTCTTAATAGAACATTTGTAATGAACTTGACATAAAGTAGCACTGTATGTGAAGACCTATTTTACAAAAAATTTAAGGTTAGCATGATCTTTTTTTCAGCAATTAACATAGTTGCTGACAGGTAGTTTTAACTATGCCAAAAATGTGTTTGAATTTTTAAAATTTAATAATTCACCAAAATGTCTTACCTGTGAAAAAGAATAGAGTCACAAGAGTAAGTTGGTTTTCACTCCTGCTCTCTTTTACCCGTCAATAATGTGAAACTCTTTCAATATAATGCCTGAGGAACTCTGACACTCCTCATTTGAAGTCTAAAACTCAAGAGTTGGCCTTAATCCACAAGTTAGGAAACATTTTTGGGATGTCAGAGAAATGTTTTTAGAACTATTGACTGTCTAATTTGGCCCAGGCATTTGAACAAGTCGCTACAGTTCTCACCTGAAAGTCCTGGCTTGTGGTTATGAAGTAGTCTGGTACAGGTCTTCTTGTTTTGTTCCTGCTTGGAGCTCTTTCACTTCTATAAACACTCAAAGAGTGTTTATGCAGTTAGCACAGACTGACTTTAAAAGAGAGCAAGACTGAAAGCATTCCCCTCTCAAAAATAATTTGAAGCACGGTATCTAGAATATTCTCATAGAAGATAGGAGATATAAGTTTAAAACCACTCAGGCAGAAGAAGGATTTGAAGCTGGCATTACCGTATCCCATAACCTCTGGGAATATGAAATTTTTGGATAAGTATTGTTTCTTCTGTTATAAATATCCAAATTTTTTTTGTGGGTTTTTTTTCAGCTTGAATAGAAAGTTGTGTTTGATACAAAGGAAGCATTTTCTTTTTTTTTCTTTGTCTCAGGAAAAAAAGATAACATTTTACTGTTCAACCTGAAAGGGTTATTATGTATTAGATTTTTCTTCTTTTACTTGCCAACAGAAGCGTCAGTTTGAACAACCCTAGGTCAGAGTGCAAATGTGCTTGTGTTCTGATGATTTTCAGATCCAGAAATCACTTGCCTTTGACATGCATCACAATCCATCTGTTCTTATCAAAAAACATCCCCTAGAAGCTTTTCTAATACTAATGTATTTACATTGCATAAAAGTGCTATATGAATGTAAATTTTGAAAAATCCACAAAACAAACATAAAGTTATCGGTTTGCCTTCTGATGTTATTTAAAGGTTAAAACAATGTAGGAAAAAAAGAAAGAAAATAAGAAAAGAAATTCAAATACTTTTAAACTTAGGCAAGCCTTTTAGATTTGCTGTCTTCTACATCAACTGTTATGACCTCCACATACTCCAAAAGTGACAAAGGAAACTTTAAGTGCTATCACCCACCAGTAGTATATTTAAAAAACATTCAAAACTCCATTACGGTAAAATGTACTCTTTTGTCTGCCAGCTGATCTACATTATAAAACAATTGCAATTGTGTGTTGTTAGGTATTACCAAAATCTTTTTGTTCATGAACTCACTTTTAATTTATTTCTATCTTAATGTAGTTTAGGTAAAACCTAACTCTACAGTAAAAAGATTTCAATCTCTTGCAGGAGAAGTTGAAAAATTTGTTTGAAAATGAATGCTTCATGGAATATTATATTTCCTAGTAAAGGGTATCTTTCTCCAAAGAATAAAGACAAAAAAATTTATTTATTAATTGTTAAATGTCCAAAGTGATTATTCCCTCCTTAATAGATGTCAGTAAAATGAAAGCAGTGATATGGGGCTAAAAGTATGGTAGGAAGAGGTTATTCCGTGAATACATATTTTTCATGAGTAGAATTTAGCTTTGCCATATAGGTGACCCTAGGAGGGAGAGGGTGGGTAGGAGAGGGCCACCAGTAAAGATCCTTCTGAGGAAGAGGCTTGGGGAGGTTTTGCCAGACTTTCTGGGACACTTGTCTGGAGACTGGAAAGACTTTAGGAAGTAACTTGTTGTAAATGGCCTAAAGAACAGAAGATGAGAACTGTGGGTTAGAATGTAGATGTTGGGAAATGAAATCTTCTGTGGTCCCAGCTATGGGAAAAATATGGCCCTGCAGTCAAGCTATGATTATACTGTAGGGAGGAGGACGTTTAGTGAATACAGTCTCTATTTATATGTCTTTACATCCTTTGCAGAAGTTGAGCTTGAAAGAAATATTCAGTCTGGCTTGGCTTGGCCTCTACTGTACATTGTAGTGGTTCATCAAGACTATCTGTCTATATTATTAAAACATTTTTGCATCTAAAAAAACCTACAAGGAGAACAAAGAAAGAACAGGAAATTGAGAGGGAGGGAAAAAGAGCAAGGTAAACCAAAGCACACTTTAGTTTGAAAAAACACTTGTAAATGAATGGAAAAAAGTCCTTCATTTGAATATAAAACATCATTTCTATGTCTCCATTTTAATTGAGAGAAAGATAAAATGGAATACGAGTAAGGTAGTAGAGTTAACAGCTATTACTGTGATTTCAGTGCTTTGTCTTGAAAAAAATGAAATCTCATTTGCTTTTGGCATTCACTCTTCCTGTAGAAAATGGAAAATGATTGGAAATTATAATAATCACAATTTGAGTATCTCTGACTACTGATAATCACAATGATTATCTGTTACAGAATTTTAAAGGAGTGTGCATGTATATATGTGTAGAGCCACTCATACATATACATCCATGAATACACAGATAACTATATACTCTTTATTTATATATACATATTTAATGCACTCCGAAATACACTTTTGTATATGTGTGTTTTTATAAATGCATACACATTTTATATGGATGTTTTATGTTTGAATACTGTCTAATTTTGCAGAATTCAGATTTATTCATGGATTATCTTCTGCATTTGTAGACCGGTTGGGTACAAGATAAATATGTATATGCTTGAAAGGTTTGTGATATAGTGAAATATTATGGATAAAAATAAATAGCAGTTTTGTGACAGGGAAATAGGGAGAATTAGACAAAGAACAAGAGAGGTAAGAATTTGTCTGAGACAGAGTTTGTCCAGGGGTGTGGGTTGTTGTACCAATCTCCAAAGAGTAGAGGGATACTTATTTGCCTGAATTTGGGAGTAAATAACTTAAGGTTGCTGTGAGTTATCAAGCAACGTCTCTGTAGCTTAATCAATGCTATTTTCTTGTTTTAAGTAGGATTTCACGTTCAAGATCTTAAAGTAATGGGAGAAAAAATGCAAAAAGTATAATAGTTGATTGTTTAAATAATTTGAAAGGGTTAACCTGTCCACAAAGATGAAAGTAAATATAACTAAGGAATTCTACAGCCTTACAGTCCTCTCCTGATCTGCTAAGGACACCTCACAAATTGTGTCATCCCATCAAATTTAAACTGCCAGGCTTGGGAACAGAAGGAAGGAAGGCTGTTGCAGCTGAACACCAGTTTCTCATTACTGCCTTTATGGATTCCTGCAAAGGTGATATTCTGAAGCAAGCACTTGAAATAATTTCCAGAACAAGTAGCATAAATGCAAGCTATGCTTTGTGTTTCCAAATATCTTTTGTTAGTGCTATTGAAGAGATGAGAAGGTAACCAAATCCATTGGTTCTCTACATGGTTTTTGTGTTCCTTTGTGATTGTCATTGTCCAGACTTCTTACTACTCTTTGCATTAGTGCTTTTAGACCTCCGATGCCACTTTGCTTCCATATTCATCTTCCAAGGCACAGGGCTGTGTTGATGCTAAAAAGCTGAGGTGGGGAGAAAACCTCACAGGAATGTTCTAAGCAGGTGGGGAGAAATCCCTGCACCTCCAATGAAAGGCTGTGGCTAAACCCAGAATTTTGTCCATGTGGCCCAAACACCTCACTAGTGTAAATGATAAATTCAAATGATCTGTCATTTTCTATGCTTTGCCACTACTCTTTAATATACTTGGGGTAGGGTTAATAAAGTATTGTCAACAGAAAGAAATATCTAGTGGCTGAGACATTGACACTGTGTCCTTAGGCATGTCTCTCATCACCTTTCAATTTTAAATTTCAGTGAAGACAACTTCTTTGCATGTTTGCTGTTTTGAATTTCCAAGATCAGCCAACCTGACAGATACGCAAATCAATTTAATTCTGCCTGGCACTACAGTGCTTCTTTTCCTGACCCTCAAAGGCTATTCTTTGAAAGAATTGAACCACAAAAGCGAAGATTACTCACTACTGGACAATGCATGTCTTGTCTGGAAACAAATGTGAACGTGCCTGCCAGCTATTAATCAATGTAAAACAGAAAAATAAGTTATTAAAATAATTGAGAGACTTGAACGTAAGTAGTACCCTTCAGATTTTAGTAAAATTTACAACCCTTTTCCCAAATATGGCTCAATTCTTGTAACATTGTTTCTAATCTTATTTTCATATTTCAAGTATGCAGTTTACAAATACATTCTTTACCCATATTCATTATAAATGTGAAAGCTCCACTTGATGTTTCCACTCAGCTAAGCCAATGCAGACAAATTGAAAACCTTATTACACACACCCCTCTCCTCTCAAGAGGGCCACTGTGGCAGCAGCTGACATGATTTGAATCACTGAAATGTTAATAGCTATGAAAACAGAATTTAAGTAAAGAATGCTTATTGCATGATGTAGAACTGCCACTGCCTGAATTCTAAATGTTTGTTGGTTCTCTCTGTTACCATGAATTGTCACTGTGATAATTTGTATTTAAAACTGAGTCAAACTTTCCTGAATTAAAAAACAAAAACAAACCCAAAACCAAACCAAACCAAAAAACTCCAGAATGGGGCATTCATGTTCTAAAAAAATCAAATAGCAGAGCTATTCTGTGACAATAGCTGTTAGTTACTATATCCTGGATTTCCAGCAAGCACTCTGAAATGAAATAAAGGACTGAAAATTTAAGCAAATCTAATAATAAGAATTTGCCAGTTATAGGTAAGGGATTATACATACACTCAGATTCTGACACCATACTACACATAAGTAAACAAAGCAAAGCAAAGTTTAAAAAATAGCTTGCTATTTGTCTGCCTTTCTGTAGTTTTAAGTCTAATATTTTTTACAACTTTAATAAAAGTCAGGCTAGAAAAGAAACAATGGAATGAAATTATATTGGTACAAACATAATTTAACATAAATATTTTACTGGGTTACTATTGGACTGGGGGGAGAGAGGGTTGAGTTTACCAGTTCTCATAATTGACAGGATGTTCAGAAAGTCTGTTTATAGGATAAGGGCAAATAAGGAGCTAGAGTAGTTTAGTTCCTTATAAAAAATGGGATGTATGAAATGTTTCAGGCTACTTAGAGTCCCTGTTTTGTAAAACATCCTTCAGAAGTTGTGCTTAGGCATCAACTAAGTTTTCCTGACTGTGAATGAGAAGTATGTGCATGTAGTCAACTTCGAGCTTTTTACTTCTTCCTAATCATCCCTAGGTACAAGTGAGGCAAGTCCCAGGCTTCTGGGATCTGTGTAAGGACTGGGAGTTTTCCTACCTCATGGGAATGTTATAAAGAAAAATTCATGGTGTTTAGAAAGCACCGAGGGCTGCATTGGTAAAACGTCTTATGCTTCCCATTCTTGCCCTACCTCTCTCTTGGCTGTGGCACTGAAGCTCTTTTCTGAACCTGCTGGTCATGGCAAGTTGTAAATCTGATGACATAGAGATTAGGTAGGTACTGAAAAAAAGTTGGCTACAAACAAATCATGTTATCCTGCCATAAAAGAAGCTTGCAAAACCATACATATGCATTCTTCTGTTCGACTTCTTTTTACCATAGGTACAACTACAGTGAAATGCTGAAGATGTTGGCTGTGCTGCTAGGAAGAGATGTATCAGTCAGCACAATGATGAATTTATGAAGGTAAAGCTACAGATCTAGGTTCTGCAGATAAGTTTTAGTCCTTCCTGGCAAGGAAAAAAAAAAGTATAAGAACTTTGTGAAAGACTTATATGTGGTGTGTAGGAAGTTGACTGCCTTCTCCCTCATATTCTGAAGTCAACCTTCAAATTTGTCAACTGTTTTGAATAAGAGTCAACTGACAAAAAGGAAACCAGGAAATGTTCTATGAAAGGAAAAACAAAGTGAGATTTAATGTAATTTTTCTACTTTCACTGAAGACCTGAAAATTAGGATTTAAAAGTTTCCCAACGATGGGGACCAATGATATTTAATGCTTTTATTTGTAGATATTGAAAAAATCTCAGTGATACCTATATAGTAAAAATGCATGTGGACTATTTAGCAAAATATCTCAGGCTTGCTGGGATTAACTGATCTCATGTTGAAATCCACTTTTATATCTTGTGTAGATATAAAAAATGTCTTTTTTTTTCCTATCCCAACAGTTGGAGTAGCAGCAAAGTAATTCACAAATTCTGTAAGTGCTATAGCCCAGGCAAGTGAAAATGTGGATGGCACAGCCTATTCATTCCATGCATTCTAGCTCTCAGTACAGTAATAATTGCTGTAGACACACCTCTAATAGCACTTTCCCTTTTGCATGTTGCTACAAACCATTTGTAAATTCTCAAAACCAAGCAGTATGTAAAAAAAAAAATATTTGTGGTTGTCATCTCAAAATCAATTTTCCCCTTGTGCCCATAGTGAAACTGATTAGAGGTTATATAAATGCAAGTTTTGTCATGACAGCAGAACAGAACTGATACAGCATAATAATTTATTCATTAAAGTGTAAATGAGCAAATTATAATAAAAGGTAGTTGCATAGTTTGCTCCTGTTACTCTTATTGTAAATCTAAACATGTGTATTCAAAACTGATGGTTGCCCAAGAAAAACCTTTGAAAATCTTTTCAGTTTAATCTGTTCTGCCTGCCTTATAACAGCAGTTATGATATTTTATTAAAGAGGTATCAGTCTCCTGTAGTTATCAGATGGTGAGAGCTCATTAAAGTCTATCTGAGTGGGAAAGGAACTGGGGGGAGGGGGAAAGGACAGGGAGGAATAAAACTGCAGATCTGCTGGATTACGTGTGCTAAAATTCATATGAGACTTGGTGATTACAGTGTACTTTAATTATCCATAATATTTATTCATAGCTGGCTCAAAACACTACTAAAAAAATATAAACTTTTTTTTTTAAATTATGGAACCAATGCAAAAAAGAAAAAAAAAGGTAGCATGTGCATCAGCATTTGCTTTTGGTTTGAGCTTTACGATCTTTAATATATTTTTCCTTATGGAGTTCCAACAGTCATAAACTTACTTGCAAATAAGTTTCTATTGTTTTTGTCCCTATTAAATAAACAGGTAAAATCTGTTCAACAGATCCTAGCTTCAAGATTATTAGGCTAAGTTCTAGGGGTTGAGTTAACAGAATTTAAAATTACTCATGAGATATAACAGTAATAACAAAGAAAAGCAGTTGACAAAGACAGCCACTGTTTCCATTTGCAAACGTGTTACAGAGATCCTCTGCTGACATTTCATCAATGTCCATACCCATGTCTGGTGGGTGAGAGTTCTTATACCATCCCCTGAAATCCTCCTAGGTTACCCCATGCTGATGTAAGAAGTTACCTCTGGGACAAGCCCTGTAAACCTGTATAGAGTTGTAGGTATGACCACTTACTGAGAAATTCAGCATTTTATTACTGCACCTCAAGGGCAACCCCATTTATTTTCCTGAAGGGCAGAGCAATTTCATAATGCTTTTGATATCTCAATAGCAGGGGAAAATAAAAATACCAACAACCAAAACAACTCCAACCCCCCAATAACCACAGTCCCCCCTAGATCAATTAGTCCTTCATAATCATTCAAGAAACAATGGGAACAACCTGAAACACAGGAGGTTCCACCTGAACATCAGGAAACACTTTTTCACTGAGACTCGGACTTAACTGGGGAAGTGGCTAGAAGAGACTGTAAGTACCAGAGAGTTTTCACTGGCAAAAAGGAAGGAAGCAACACAGGTTTATAATATTAACTACAAAAGCAAAATCTGCAATGTGTATTCAAGTAGGAATTGAAATTTCTCTTTGAAATGTTCTTTGGACCAGTACACAAATATTTTCCTTTTTGGTGTGATGATCATATAAACAAAGACAGAATGAAAGTCCTTTAGCATTCCAGTTTATGCATTTGGTTACTGCATGAACAGTGTTGACTGTGGCTCAGCAATTAAGTTTTTTCTGCAGCGTGTTACATTTCATGGACAACAGGTAATTAAGTTTCATCAGCATAACAACTTGGTCAGTGTTTAAGTGCACTTTACATTTGTATTTTAATGGAGTGACAATTTTTCTAACCTTTTATAAAGACAACAGTGACACTGAAATGCTTTTGCTTGACTGATGCAGATAAATCGTTAACATCCTGTTACCATGTTAAAACAGAGCAGCTACAAGCTTGACCCTGTCTGGCTTCAGACAGCAGCAGTGCTGTGCATATTTGAGGTGGTCTGCAGGCATGGAACAGCCAGGAAAGCCACTACTTCAGGGTGACATTTTCAGATACAGAAATCACTCTGAACTTAGAGTCAACCTACTGGGAGAGAAGGTGCAAACAAATCAGCCATTCAGGAGATCACTTACATCTTAGATCAAGCAGCCCAAATTAAAAGAACATTTAAACTCATTGAAGTAAACAAAAATTGAAATTAAACCAAAGGTAGATGATGTCAAACTAAGCTTGTATTTATCTTTCATAAATATTCTTCCAAATAATCTTAGTGGTTAGTCTAATCTACAGAGACTTCGGTAAAGCATTGATATAGCTTTACTATGGGGAACCATGAATTGGTCGGGGAAAGCAGAGCAGTAGCACAAGAATTACAAAGCAATGTTCAGAGAATGATTGAAAAAAGTTTCAGCTATGCAGCTCTGTATTTTCCTGTTTTCCAAATCTTCCTCAAAACCACAACTGCCCAACGTGGAACAAACATTGATGAGTTGTGTGGAGACAGGAATTGGACAAATGGAGAGATACTACAGATGGAATCACTCAAAGACCAGTGTTGAGAGGTATAGTAATTTTGTTGATGACATCAAGCTGTTGAAATGTTAAGCCCGAGGGTGTGGATAGTCAGAAGTGGATCAAATACTGTGTAGGAGGAACTGAGTATCCTCAAGTGGCATAGCAGAACTAGGATTAAATTTTATAGTTACAGGTATGCAGTTAAAGACAAGTAACAATAATTTTACTATTTACTATTAGATCATTTATTGATAATGACTATGAGTAGAAAGGCTTGATTACACTAGTTTGACGCAGACAGTACCTCAAGTACAATTCAGCCTGTAAAAAGGCAAAGTTAACCTAAAGACTTGGGAGAATATTAATAGCTTTTCATAAGGCACTGAAAAGATGTTCTCTTTGGTGCTGTGTTGTTAATGTTCCAGAAAGATAATGAAAGAAAAGCAGGGGTGTTTCAGTTCAGCCACTCCAGGACCTTTAGACACTAAACTCCTACTGAGGAGCCTAATGCCCACTAAAGTAATTGGTTTCAATGGGAATATGAGGCCTAAATAAGAGTTAGGCACACAAATACCTTAGAGGATCCATTCCTAAATTTTGTACTTTAGGAAGAGAATAGCTGAGAATGGATACAACTGTTCTTTCTAAATACTTCAGGGCCATAAACACTTGTGAAGGAGAAGAAACACACAAGTAATACTGGTACAAAATGAAATAAGTACACATAGGTCATGAATAAATCTAGGCTAGAAACAGGTTTCTGACCACAAGAATAACAAAGTTGGGGGGGTGGCAACAACTTTCTGACTTGAATAATAAGGGCTAACACACTTTTGTTACATTTATGAATAGGACTGTGAAATATACTGGCTAGTAACAATAGGGCTGTAGACCAAACCTATTTACAGCCTATTTACTTTGGTCTTAAAACATCTGGAGAGTGGTTGTGAATGTCACTAGTCCTAAACATATAATGATATATCACTATGTTAAACCTGATCCTTGCTTGGAGCTGAGAGGTGTATGGAAAGAAATGTCATTACCTCTTGGTAACCTCCTAAGACTCCAGATCTGTATAAAGATGAGTTGAACCTTAAATGAAAACAGTAAACTGAGATCAGGGTTTCTAAAGGGTATATATTGTTTCTCTTTTGTCTGAGAAATTACTCTTAACAATTACTGAAGACATCATCCAAAAAAAGCTGTATGGCAGCAAATTAAAATAAATGGTGCCTCTGGAATTGTTTCAGGATTAAGTTTGCAGAATTTCTTCTATATGTTTTATTTTAATTTTCTGGAATAAAGCTTTCTTTTCAGCATAATTAAAATAGTTATTCAATTGTGATTTGTTTTTTAAAAAAATAAAATGGCTTTGTGTTTAATGAAAGCATCCCTAAACACATCTATGTAACTTTGCTGCTGCTACAGGTACCATTCTTGTCCCCTCCTACAGCTTCTGTAGGGGCTACAGAATTGCTAAGACCTCACTCCTGGAATAGGTCTTGCAGAACATCACATCATTTTCCCTTAGTCTTAAGGAGTAAAATGCTCCCCTAATGCAGATCAGTGGGAAAGACACTTCTGCTGCTCTGGGTCAGGTAAGACAAGAGTCCATCTGTTTTACATCTTCCTTTTCTTTCCTCTGTGACATAAGTGGCTTAACACTGTCACCTTTTGTCCTACACCGGCTTGGTCTGTGAGATATGAGCCAGATAGAAGGAACATGCAGCTCAGGATCTTTTTAAAGTGCTTTCTCTTTCTGTGGAAAACCATGGTAAATAAACAAATAGATAGATAGACAGACAGACAGATAAATAGAAAACCTGGCCACCGATATGTTTCTGTCAGGATTATTTGGTTGATGATGGTGTCTTTTCTGCTTTAAGGGCAAGCTCATGTAAGCATGCTATTACAAAACCAACTCGAAACACTTCCGCTGCTTAGTGGTAAAGAACCACTGAGGGGATCATGCAAGTTGTGTGCATTCTTGGAAAAAAAACCAATTAAAAATTAATTTGAGGTATTTGGAAGCACATTGATTGGGACTGGTTTTGACATGAGTAATAACTCATAATTTTCTGCTAAAATTCCTGTCCCACTGGGAAGCCCTTGGCTAAGTGGAAGTCCAGTCTCAGGGTATTTTCTATTTGATTGTTGAAACGGTACCAATGTTTTTGATATTTACTTTTCTCTGTGGGGGACATAACATCATTTCAAGCAGCAATTGGGGTATTCTTACTCCAAATGATCAGTTACAGCTCATTAGCATTTTGAAAAAAAAGATATCAAAACCTTGTTAGGAGTCAACAGCTTACTTTGAGTAAGTTTAATTTATATCATGTTTCTTTTACAAAAGCAGATAAAAGTACAGGTTTTGATCAAAGTGCACTACTTTCTCCAATATAAACCACGCTCACACCCTTTTCTCCCCAAGATAAAGCTAGTAGGACCTTCTTACCGCATGTGATTACAACAGGGCACTGCAGCTCTCCCTAACTTTATTTTAGATAATGAGATATCTTAGATGAGATATTTGGATAAAACAACACTATTTGGATAGGCAGCTACACAATGTCTTTAAAACTATCTTTTTCTACTGCTGTCTCTCAAAAAATATTGCTTTCATTACAATGCATTTTGTAGGTTTGACTAAGTGATTCATGAAACAAAAATTATAGGGTCTGTTACACAAACTCCAAATTATTTTAAGCTTCTTACAGTATTTCCCTTATATGTGCCCTTTATTTTGGCCATTAACATTTGACATTGGAGCCATGGTATTTTGATCAGTCTAACCAAAACATTAGTTTTAAATTAACACAGCATCTAACATATTTTTTAAGCTGAATGATAGGACCTGGATCATTTACAGAAGCATTGGTTCATAACAAAAAAAAAGAATGAAATGAATATAAATTTCCAACAGCTTTCAACTGGTGCACTTAATGCATATTTACTCAGATAAATGGACCACACTTCATTCAGATTATTAGCATTATTTGAAAAATTTCCCCACAGACTGAATGTAGTTCTGGAAAACAAAACATCATTGCTTCAGAATAAGCCTAGCTCCAGATACTCCCTCCATATGCAATGGCAAAGCAGTTCAGCTGCCCTACAGTCAAACATGACCCTGATTTAGAGGAATTTACATTTCAGTCTGAAAGTCAATTTGAAGCATCTGTTCCCACTAAAAGCAGATGATTTTTCTAAGAACAGGTTTTGCTTTAGTCCCAGTAACTGCATCCCTCTGCATTACAGAAGCCATTGAAGCCTGGAAAACAGTCTTAAATGCGGTGATGGAGTTTTTTAGAAACTTTTTTTTTAAAAAGAAGTTAAACAGCAGCTAAATATCGATCTATGGACTTCAGACTGAATTTTGGAGTATTTTGTGGTCAAGAAACTGATAAGAAAATAATTACTGTGTCTTTCTGTATGGCAATGGGATGTCCCTATACTTCTGAAGAGGGCATTTGTAATCTTTAGGAACTTTCTGGAGAGAAAGTATGGCTCCCCTGTTTCAGAGGCATGCAGTCAAGTTCACAAAGAATGAGCATGTTGCCTAGAGCAGTATCATGTTTCTTGATAAATTCTCTTTAATAAATGGTCTTTTCAAAAGATTTCAACCCAAATTTCCAAGTCTGTCCCAAGGAAGTGGCTTCTGAGCCAAGAGCTGATGATTCCACAGAAAATCAAGACCTCTGGGAGACTGCAATTGAGATGTAGTTGAGAACTGGCAAATGTACCCTTAATGCAGTGATGAGGCATCATCTTCCAGAAAGCATTGT
This sequence comes from Egretta garzetta, assembly GCF_000687185.1. Taxonomy (NCBI): domain Eukaryota; kingdom Metazoa; phylum Chordata; class Aves; order Pelecaniformes; family Ardeidae; genus Egretta; species Egretta garzetta. The sequence continues at coordinate 1,339,494 of NW_009259694.1, read as the reverse complement.
TTTCCTGTGAACCTTTGCAGGAGTAAAATATCCTTTTGAAGGTCGATTGTACTAGTACTTCGGTCTGATATGAGGGTGCCTATAATCAACATTATATGTAAGAGTGATACAGGTACTGTCTAATGTAGTCATGTTGCACTCACCAGACTGAAATATGGTGTGTGGAAGCCAGGACCACTGTTGCCATAAATCCAGCAGAACTCATTTCTGGAGGTGTAGCAGGGTCCCCGAAGCACTTTGCAAACACCTCTCAGAGAAAGCCGTTCCTGTAAAAGACCAATTCCTCCACAGAAGTACTTAATTTTCAGTACAGCTTCTGTTACAAAACCAGCTGAAGTCCAGACATATAGCCAACCTATTTTTTTTTCATTGTTTTCAGAGTAAAGCCAGATGTATTCTAAGCATGCTGGGGGGGGGCGGACCACATGCACAGGTACACACACACACACGGTGTGTGCTGCAGCCTGCCCTGCTCACTGCTACACTGATGTAGCTTCAGGGGAATACATCAAGCTTGCAAGATGTTGTATATAAAATACAGGATGCTTCCAACAGGAAAAACATGGAACATGGATATACTGGGACCCCAGCTGCATTTTGAAAATTATTTAAATGCAAAGATGACCAATCTTCCTAACCCAAGTGTTATATATCAAAACCCTGCGTGAAGAGACGTACCTCAGCTGAGGAGATAAAGAGCCATATATTCAAACTACCCAAAAGTCTCTCTGCCAGCTCAGCTCTGTTGTTGACTCTGTGTCACCACCTCAGCAGAGGAGCAACCCAAGGGACCTGTAAGCAAGCTACTTGTGAGCTGCTTAAAAACTTGCCAGCTGATGGCTCCTGCTGTAAGGAATCTGACATCCACTGATCTGATGGAGAATGAGATGATTTGAAGAAAAAAAACTCCCTAAAGGCTTGTTTGCATCTCCACGTCCTTAAATGCTCTTAAAAATCTGGTGCCTAGCTAGCTTTTTTTCATGAGGGTTTCAGTAAAATAACTCATTCTTTAAGTAAGATTATTTAGGTGACATATCTGCTATATTAGTAAATTTCAGAAGTTGAAGCCTCTGCTGTTATAACTTTTGGTGGGGGATAAATTCATATTACTTATCAGTATCTAATAGAAACTCTCCTTGAACTTTATTAGCAATTATGCTGTAGTGGTGGGTGACTCGCTGAGCAAGAAGAAAGTGCTTGTTATACTCTTGGAGAGATAACTGTGCCAAGATTTAAAGATAATCCCAGCTTTTTAATAAAAACAATGGAAAGACAATAGCCTCAAAAAATATTCTGCATAATTTTATGTGTAAATGAATTTATATGTATAAGTGCTGAATACTATATTATACAAAGGCAACTACATAGTCCTTTTACAAATATATTTGATTTTTTTTTCTCCTTAGTAGTAGGCATATTGCTTAACAACATAAACTCCCAGAAGAGATTTAATGCAGCATCACTCTCCAACAAGCCCTGCAGCAACAAGAAAGGCAGGGTCCATCTCTGATACTATAATCTATGATGCTGTCAGTCTGCTTCTTTAATACAAAGCATTAGTAAAACTATTAGGAGTTTGGCAAGCACAGAATGATATTCCAAGAAACACTTGTGCTGCCACCGTAGTGTCTGCTTATTTCTACCAATCTCTTCTCCAAAACCTGTTCACTATAACTTCCCTGAACCAACCTGTATTTTCCCACTTCGGGCTGCCAAGGGACCAGGAGAAGAAGGAAGGCTGGTCTATGCTGTGAAGACTTCTCTGCATGGCCTTTGCAATTATAACACCTCTTCCAGCTGTTTCTGGGGTCTGGAAAATCCCTGAATCTTGCTACGTCCCATTCACTCTACTCTACATTTACTAGATCTTTTTCCTAGATTTTATAAGTAGTCGAACTGTTTTAAAGACAGTAATTTAAGACAAGTGAATGCTTTACCTGCAAGACTTCCTCTTCCAACTTCTTTCTTGCATAGGTTTTAAGAACATTTGAGATTTTCCTGTGATTTGTGAATCTAAACCACTGATTAAAAGGTTTCTGGCTAAAATATCCTCTAAAACACACTAGTAGCTCAATAATAAAGACTTCAAACAGTGCAGAATCTACCACATGCTTTGGTAAATTGTTCCAGTGATAAATTATTCTCTCAGTTAAAATATTACATTCATTACAACTGCATTTTTCTATTATTATTTTGACTGTTGGAGGTTAGTATTAAGTGCACTGTGAGTTTTTATGCACATTATTGTTTGATCTGTTTTGTTGTTCATGGTTAATATTTAATTTTTCAAGGGCTCTGAAAGCCTGGGATTAACACTTTTAGCTCTTATTGTCATCTTGCCAAAAACTGAAATGAAATAATTGAACTAAGTCTTTACATCTCTAGATGAGTCAGCTATTATAGGAAATGTATTTTTGATGGAGATCTGGAGGTGAAAATGTGGCAGATGAGAAACAAACCAAATATGAAAATAATAAAGTATAAAAGACAGTATAATGGCAGATAATAAAACCAGATGTTTCTATGGGAACATTCGATGACTGGTTAAAGGAAGAATACAGGAGGCAAGTAATGACCAAAAAAGGCCTCAAATCAAGAAGAAGATGAGAAGCAGCAACAAAGCAAGAAAAAAAGCTTCATTAATGAAGGCCTAAATGAAGATCTATTGCTGCTAAAACAAACATGCCTGGATTTGTAGTCTATTTCATACACCTTTCTCTTTACTTTATTATTACTGGCAATAGGCATCATACAAATCATTGTCGGTGACATTTGCTTCATACTTTTAATATATATTAGCTTAAACTTGCTACTCTTTCCTGTTGTACCTAGTCCTGATACAGTCTCCTGAAATAGTGTACTGACAGAAATGTTCACAGCGGTAGCGTATCCTAAGAGCCAAAGCATATTTATGTACAGAATGTAACAACTGATGGGTGCAAATACTTATGCAAACATCATTAAAAACTTCTGCTCATTTACCAATACTGTTGTTATTACTGTGATATGAGAGGAACAAAGGGACTAAAGCACAGAGAATGAAGTTTCCCAAGGCTACCCAGGAAGAGAAAGAAGAGCTGGATTCTTACTGTAGCAGGTTTTGCTTTGTAGGATCTTCATCAACAATATTGAATAGGAATTTCATTGTACATCTCAAGAGCAAAGAGATATTTATGCATATCTAGCTTGGCTATTTATTGGTTATTTTTATGGTTAATTAAAATTGCAATTACCAAGCAATGTTTGTACTGTATCCACTTGATGTTTGTCTCTTGTTCTTTGGAGACATAAAGCAAGATACTCAGCTGCTCTGCTTACACAGGTACCAGAAAGGAATAATTGCATTTTTCATTATATTAAAATGGAAGGAAGAAAATAAATTCTTGTGTAGACAATCCTAAATAATCTGATTTCTTGAAGAAAGGAACCAATTTTATAGAAGGACTTTTTCAAATCATTTGTATTTGTTTTGCTTTTAAATAAAATTTGCTTCTGCTGTAGTTTCTTGTTGTCATATATAACATAGACATTGTAGGAAGGGCACATGAATCATGCCCGTCTGTAAAGAAGGTATGAAAATGCCTGAGACAAAAGTGTTCAGGAAGCCTGCAGTCTTTTTTCTTTAGGTAGAGTAATTTACTAGAAAAATGAAGAGGCTAATATTGTGCAGGTCTTTTATTTCTTCGTAATTCACTGAGATGTAAGTGCAGACAGCTAACTGGAGCATGTTAGCTTGGGCTAGGCTGTTTCCTCTAATGTTGTCTATTTATTACCAGGGCACTCTCGTGTCCTGGTAATATAAGGTTCTTCCTCCAGAAGCAGCTTCCAGATCCACCCAGGCCCTGTGCACCAACATTATATCTAATTAATCCTAGGATTCGAAGATGATACTGAACTAGAAATGCACGCAACTTCTTTACAGGGTCTGAGCAAAATTTACATGAGGCTTTGGCATGGATTTGGCACATCATTTGTTTAGACTGAGGTGTATGGATGGAACACGATCTGCTCTAGCTTGTGGCAGTATTTGACATTCACAGTGAGCGTCTGAATGACATAAAATTAACAGAACAGAAATGTTTTAAGCTCAAGAAACTGAACAGAAGGTTTAGAGCAAACTCGTCTGCCTTCTCTTTTTCTTCCCCTCCCTGCAAATATTGCTTCTATTGCCTGGTTATGATCCAAAACAGAGAATTGCAAATTGGTAAAATAATTGGGTTTGTTGCCAGTTAAATGAAAGTAAGAGCTACCCAGCTTTAGTGATGTTTCCTCATTTTTGTTATGCTTTTCCATGGCAATATTTTTGCATCCTAGACTCAGGCTGTTGTGTACTGAGCTCCAGAACCACATCTACGTCATCCAGAATAAACATGTTGCAAAGCAATTCTTCCACTTAGGAACTTGTACTTTAGAGGATAATTCTGTTATTCTCGTAATCAAGGGCCAAATGGCAGTTAACCAACAGAAATAATCTGAGATGTGAAATTAGTCAGAAATTGTTTGTCCAATAATGTCAACTGGTTTAAATTGGCACATTTCTTTAAAATGCTTTTAGTTTGCTGAAGAAAATCAGTGGAAATCAGGCAAGTGTCCCAAAGTTTTTCTTGCCAGATTCAATGCTGAGAACCTGAAAACAGGGCCGCTAGATTTCTTGTTGGTTCATGGGGAACAACAGCAATTGGTTTCGGAAAAGTTCAGATGAAAGCAGTATCTGCATTGGATTTTGAGGCTGATTTCAGTGTTCATAGGCTATAGTAAGCTAAATGCAAAGAGGTCTTCAGGTTCTCTGAGTTCAGCAAACATTCATAACACAACCAAAGAAGTAGGTAGGGTCCTAGGCAGTCTCCCGCAAGAAGCCATGCTACTTCAGTTTCACTGCTCTCAGCAGATGTGACAGCCAGATTAAAGCTAATTCAAGTATCCTGCTCATGCTGTGACTGCGTTTCATAATTACAGCACAGACAAACCTAACTGATGCTTTAATTTCATCCTACCTGGCTTGTTTGTGGGAGCAGTTGGAATTCAAGTGTTGATGGCTTTAGACAGTAGCACAATAGTGACGCAGCAAGTTATATCGTAGCGGTGGAAAACCCCTGCAATTTGATGATTTAATGGCTATCTCAAATGTAATCTGAGTACTGGATAAGACCAGGCAGCATGCTAATCCTAGCAGATCATGCTGTGGCTGCCCCACAATCCATGACTATTTGTTCTTTCAGTTTGATGACAGTAAGTACTTAATGCAGCTGGCGTACGAGGCAAGTTCTCCATTGCCACTCCACTTCACAGGATGAGGGTCTACAATGTCAATGAGCCAATCTAATAACTCTTTGCACCAAAGGGAGCAGTCCTCCTTTGCTCACTTACAGGCACAGTTTTCTTTCTTTCTTTGAGCCACCTACATTACTAGGAATCCATTCCTGTTTCGATTTCATTAGCCTTCTGTTGGCTAAGCAAGTTGAACTGTCTCATTTTGAGGTCAGATGAGTGCCAGAGTCAGCAGCAGGGAGGAAGTGGGAGTAGGCATCTAGGATGAGAGAACATGGGAGAAAGGGACAGCCAGTTTTACTGGAAGTGAGCCATTAGATTGCTTCAGCTTTATCACAAACTCTCACCCTCAGAGATGTAAATGTAAAGCTGGAAGTCTCGGTTTAGGCTGCCAACGAAGGACTTTGTGCTGAAGCAGATGACAAGCGGGCCTGCATTATCTCTGCTGACTCTGCTGTTGACCTCTGTCAGAAGGGCAGAGTCGCCAGCTGGGGGCTGTCGCAAGATTTGTCATCACTTGCCAGTCAGTGTCCTCGCTCTGTGTTCCCTCCTGCTGAGTTAGGGACTAACTATGGTGCATTTATTTGGCCTTATTGTTGCACTGAAGCAAAGCTGTTTGGCAGAATTCTACAGGATCCCAAAATTCCTTCTATATGAGGAAAAGTTTAACAGAATGGCTGTTGCTATTATCACCTTGTTTACTTTTTGGAAAGTGAGACCAGGAGAAAAGAATCACAGAGAAGGAAGGAAAATTATTACTCCCTTTTTTTTAACTCATCCTCTGTGTAACATAGAGCTAGACATCTAGTTCTAGTTCACTGACATGTAATTTTCCAACTAAAATTCATTCTGCAGTCTATACAACACTGGCGAGCTTCAAGGGCAAAATAATATGATAGCTTATGAAACCTGAAGTCTTAATGATTCAAGCAAGGTTTGATCTCAAATAGAGTAACTTGACTGTATTAAGTCCTATTAATGGCTGCTGTGAAGACTAACCTTCAGTCAGTTGTAACTTGCTTTATTAGAATGAGATTGAAAACCTAGTCATGCTTCATCCATGTTCTGGTTTTATATCTTCTTATTTGCATTAACATATATATGAATTTATATAAATATATGCAAGCATAGTTTCTCTCATTACATGGCAATAGAAAAGTAAAAGGGTCCATCCAAATTCTGACCAGTAAATCTTTTGTAGTAATGACAAGAAATGCTAACAAAATACAGATCTACAAACTACTAAATCTCACCAGTATTGTAGATTACAAATACTGACTATGCACAGCCCTTTCCATAAAGAGAGAAAAATGCATAGCATTATTTTCATTCTCTGTTCCATTATCTGGGACAGAAGACGAGCGGAGGCTGAAAATCCATGAGCATTTTGTGAGCATGGTGTGCCACAGTCATTTTAGCTCATCGTATAAAAGTAGCTTAGAGAGATGAAAGTGCCTAGAGATTTTTGCAAAGAGATTATCTGGATCTCATATAATTTTCTGTCCCAGGAGGACTTCCCCTGCCAGAGAACTCAATAGTTCCACTGGGAGAAAAAATATGCATCAAGTCCAAATAAGTTCATTGGCTGTGATGATTTGAATAATTGTCTATACACAATTTACAGATTCTGTTTCATGAGATAGAGTTATTACAAATTGCCTCTGCCTTTTTTTTTAAATTCTTCCATATTAAAGTTCAGGCAGTATTGCCGGCAAGGATTACGCTGTGTCCCTCCAGACCAGACACAGTAGTTAAAAGTGAGTAGGGATGATGGGTTAGCAGAAGCCCAGGAGAGCCAGTGTTCTCTTCTCTGTCTGTGGGGAACAGTTTATTTTGAAACAATGGAAAGTTACCCAAAGCAGAACAGAGAAGTCTGTGATCCACTGGGTGTTGTAATGCTGGTGGAAGCCTCATCAAATAAAAGGCAGGTATGGAGGAAAAACAAATAAGCACCTTTAAGAGGCAAACACTGTTCATAACATGGGGAGCTTAGGCCAAGGTCAGAAATAGCCTGACCTAACTAGACAGCCAAATTCAGAAAACAATTAGATGCGATAGAAAGGGTCCATAAATGAGGAAAGAAATTACAGATTTCAAAAGGCATTTAAACAACTTGAGAGGGTTCCTGCTGCAGGCTGGAAAGATGAATGCAAAAATTATTCTATTCTTATTTCTTATCCCGTTGTTTCTTATCCTGCTAAGCAATAAGCAATAGTGATGGGAAACCCTGTACTGATGTGCATGTTTAATTGCACATATTTTGTTCACATCCTGTAGTCTAGAAGACCCCTATGGTGGGGTTTTGTCAGGGTCTTTTTGTTAAGGATACATTTAAGACTTTGAGAGGTTAGGCAGCAATCCTCCCAAGGGGCCCCCTGCACACATTTAGCACTGACATATCTTTGCAACCTGCCTTTAACCAGGGGAGGGACCTGGACTGTCCTAGCAAACTGGAGGCTAGCAATGCATTAAACTGAGACTCCATGTAATGCTATGGAAACAGCCAGATCCCAATTACATCTATGGATCTGCCTCTGCTGTTGGAAAAATTTGACTTTATGTTCGTAAGAGGTTGCACAAAGGAGACAGGCAGTGATTTTCACAACTGCCTTTTGTGCTTGGTTTCTCTTGTCAAAAAGGGAGCAATGCAATTACTGAAAAAAAAAAAAAAGAAATACTATTTAATTGTCTCAAATTTTAAAAAGCCTTACTTATACAATAAATTTATAACTATTTTTAATCATGCAGGTGCTTTCCTTAGTTTAGTGAGTACTAATGCAATAGCATTCAAGTTTTAATATTTCAGTACTAATTGAAGTACCACCTAATGTTAACTGTAAAAATAGTCCCAGTGAAGAAAATTAGGTTTGTATGAAGCCTACATACTGCTGTTTTCAAGCTTTTCCTTCTGCCACCCTATACCAAGAACACAAGCACCTTTTTTTTTTTCCCCTTGGTATTTGTGTAAAACAATGTTGGGAATATCTGAATTGAACTAAACATGAACGTAAATAACTAAAGTTACAGAAGTTGTTATTTTTTCCCCTTACTGTCTAACCAAAATCTCTTATATTGCGACTCAAGCTGATAATTTCCTGTTCCATTCCAAAATAACACCAACTTTTTCCTCTACAGCCATTTCAGTTGCCTTATATGCATGTACACTTTATTTCTTCTGGGTTAAAAGAAGAATCAACCTCCTTTTACCAGCAGAAAAATTAAGGGAATATATAACTTTTTATACTTTTTAAAAGGCTCTGTGTCTCTGAAAAGGCACTCGGGGGTGCAACATAAAAGCAAAAGAATTTAATTCAGAAAGTTTTTTGGAGAAAAGTTATGATAACTGTATGTGGTAAAGGCACTGTGTCCACCAGTTCTATGAAAGGAAATATGTTTGTCCTTATGAAGATACCTGAATATCCCTAGTTCCTCTGATGTTGTTGTCCAGCTGTACATCAGTGTATTTCTTGAGATACTGCCCACCACAGTGCTCAGCTTTTTAAAATCACCTCACAATAGCAAAAGAGAAAAAAACGCTCTGTGAGGAGTATTTTTAACTTATATTTCACTTGCAAACTTTCTGGAGACTTTATCATTCACCCTTTAGTCTTGTCACTGGTGTGATTACCACAAATGACAGCATCAACATTCATATTCCAAAGAGGCAGGCCAAATATTCTCCAGTGGTGGGAAAGGCCTTTTTTTTTCCATAACGTTGGTGCTGTGAGGGATGCAATCTGCCAGAGCAGGAGAAAGGGAAGTGGTAGGTGGTAATGGGAGAGGGAAGGATGAGAGTGTCAGCTATGGTTTTTTTCTCCCATGTTGTTCTTTTTCTGTTGATTTTGTATCTGAATAATTTTAACTTATTTCTCCTTAATGTTGGTATGGTTTTTAAGCACTGCTAAGAATAATTTTCTCTGTGGCTGGTGGTGATGTTTTATGGCCTTTCAGGTTGGATGTGTTGAGGACCATGAATATTTCTGCTTATAGGTGCTTTTATGTCCTGGCTTAACTTAATTAGGGTCCTATTAGTCAAAAGTCAGTCAGTCAGACTTCTCAGGGAGGCCTTTGAAAGTCCAACATGAACAAGGATCTGCGGGTCAGACGCAAATGTTGGGCATGAAACTAGTATTCATATATTTTCCGTACCTTGAGCAGAGGTTTAGAGATTTTGTTATTTGTGAGAGCTTTTCAGCATTGTCATTCAAGGATTAAGGGGAGGTGTTGCTTATACAGTTCTGCAAAGGGAATCATGCAAGTAAATTCAACGCGTCTGTAGGTTTTGAAAAAGCAAAAAGTCTTTTGGTGCAGGTACAGGAGTTCACGGCTTAGTATCTGGATTTGGGGTGCAAGGGTGGGTGTGCCAGTTTAGGTGTGGTTTTACACATCATTGTAGATATGGTGGAGAGAGGTTTGAGGAATAGTTTGTCCAGTGGTGGCTCTAGTGGTTTTTAGCTTGTGGGGATATTAAGTATAATTTTTTAGTAGATTTTGTGTGTGTGCCTGTGCACTTGCATGTGTGCATGTATAATGGCGAAAAAATTAAGAGTACAGTATCACAGAAAACAAGAATGGTATAGATTTATTATTTTTAAGATAATAAGATAATACTAACAACGTAAAAATATTTAGCTGTTACACACTGGAAAAGAGAAAAAATGCTAATGACTTTGTAAAGGACCTTGTAACTTTGTTCTGTGCCTCTGTTTCTGCTCAGCCCCAGCTGCTACGTGCTCATCTTTACAAGCTTGAGTACTCAGAGAAAGCACCACTGAGGGCTACTGCAGTGGGACATTTTTGTGTACTTTGAAAACACAGGCTTGCAGGTGGAGGGGCTGACCAAGACCTACTCCCAAGGAAGGCGCTTTTCAGTTCACTTTTGCACCAGTTTGGACAGGACAGCACATAGGAGATAAATGAAAATAAGCATACTCATTAATCTTCAATAGCAATTTCATAAAATGGGGCAGATAGGACCTGTTAATATTACCTTGGAGATGAAAAACCTACACAGTTCTTGTTTTGTAAGATTTGCTCTCTTAGACCTCCATGGCAATGTGCTGCTACTGGATGTCACTGTTAAGACATAACCTCAAAGAAAGATTTCATTGAGGTCTACAAAACTCTGTTGAGACTGAACCCCGCTATCTTCAGGTAAGAGTCGTGACTGATTATACGCAGCTGCAATATCTGCCCCTCTCTGACTTACAGGCTTCATTAGAAATGACTTAACCATCCCAGTTCTGAGATGGAAGGATTCAATAGGATACGTGATTGAAGAAAGTAATCTGAAAGGTGAGAATAGTTTTAGGGGTAGCAAAATTAATTTTAAATTCAAGCTTTGAGCAATTATTATTGTCCAAGAACAATTGGAAAAATGTAACACTATTATGACCTTTGGACATGTGTTTTTTTTTAAAGTTTCCTAGATTAAAACAAAGAAAAGAAAGACACTGAGCATTTTATTCCTTGATCTTAATGAAATAAAACTCCATTTTGTTCATCAAAACTACACAGCTCTGCTCTCTATACCTGGTCTATTCCACTACTGCAATCTCATTCTGTTCTCAGCTACTGAGAGATGGCTACTGAAGCATGTTGACACATGTTATTCTGTGCTTTCAGAAAATAAAATAAACTCTTTGATAATAAAAGTAATTTCTATTTAGAGACAATCGATGTACCATTTTCCATTCCGTGGATAACCTTATCTTAGAACTGCCTGCACAGACACCTCAAAAATATCTGGAAAAGAAGCTCCCCACTCCAGATTGATTGTGGTTAAGTGTTTTCTTTACCAGTTTTAGAACTGTCACTGACTTGATATGTGAAATCGTTATAGTTCCTTTTTATAATTTATTTTGTATTTAGCAACTTTAGAAAAAGTTGTCTGAGTAGAACCTCGAGACACAGCACTGCGCTATTTAGTCTTTGCAATAAAGTAGTGTTGTGTCTCTGTAGAATTATTAGTACATGAATTACATTACTCTGAGCCCAGCAATATGACAGAAGCAGTGAGTGTGAAATGATCTTTTTGTGTGGATTCTGTTGCAGAACAGGAGTTTAAGAAACCTTGTCTAACTTCAGATATCTTAGATATAGGCACATTAAATCATCTGTATGTGTAATCTAGTAAAGATTACAGTGCTTTAGTAAATGTCTCTAGTAGTTTTAAAGATTGTACTTTAAAATATAAACAGAATCAAACAAACAACTCTGGAAGTTTTCTATCATCTTCTAGCAAAGATTAGCAAAGAATTTAACTTAGAACTCCATTGGTTTTTCCTGGAAAGATCAACTGCAAACAATTTGATCTTATTAACTCGTTGCTCAGTCCTGTCACTCTGACTTCTTTTAGAGCTTCTAGAAAAAGTTATGTATTTGATAAACTGCATTTCACGATACCATTGCTCAATAGATGAAATAATTGCGATCTAGTGATTATATTAAGCATCATCTTTCTTCCTAAATTATCAAAGGACGTATGTTACTTAGGCTTTTCTCTCTTGCTAAACAGTATAACCTTTTATTTGTTTCCTATGGAATCAGAATACTCACTGAAATTAAAATTGCAGTTGCAACCTCATTCAATGGAGAGGCAGAATGATGAACAGATGGCACAAAAGAACAAGCTCTTGGTCGAAGCCTCTTTGTGTATTTGCGAGAATTATGTTGACATAAATATTTTTTTTCCCGTCTTGTTTTAGGCATTATATTTTGTTCCTTGCCATAAGATTTGAATTCAGAACAATCTCATACTCAGTTTGAAAGACAAAGTTCAGCAGTTTATATACAAATATCCAGAAATTATTTGGAAAGCAAATGCATTCTCAAATGATAGTGTTACTATAGTTACTGATAATCCCTATACTTAAGTAAAAATATGAAGAATCATCCAGAAAATAAGGAGAATTCCTCTTGGGTGTTTATGATTATCTTGTAGATTGTTAGATAATTTTGAGTGGATGATGAAGTTTTAAAAGATTTCAAAAGCATCAGTACTTACTTTATGTTTGCTAATTGAATTGAGGTTTCATTTTCAGATTGCTGATGGACTCCAGATTATCCAGACTTTTTTTTGCCTTCACAAGATTTCATTTTTAACACCTCTCAAATATAAATTTCCTTTTCAGTGCAGTTCTGGTGAACAGAAAATTAAAGGTGCTCAGTTCTGTTTTTTCTAAAACTCTGAAGATTCCATACTCTAAAAAATGAATAGCACCTCTATCTTGTCTCAGACATAAAAAACACAATGTCATTATTTTTCAACTGTAATATCATTGCAACACTAAGTCCTGTTATCTAGCAGAAATCTTTCTGCTTTAATATAAAAGTATTATCCACACATGTGTAGTAAAAATAGGGTGTAAAGTGGTAGAAAAGATTATCAAGGTAGATCTTCCTGGGAAGTTATTCTTTCAAAATTTACAATCTCTCAAAATTTTGTAGTGTTTCATATTTATTAAGCTTTCAGTCTCCAGGTTTATTGCAAGAAAAGAAATCTTTCATTTTTCACATCGTTCCTGAGTTCGTGCGACAGATTAAAGTACTTTTCCTTACCACCTTTTCATGTAAATGATGAAAAAAAAAGAAAAATTCCTACTTTCAGTGACAAAAAACTTTGGCTCAGCCTAAAATCCTCGTTTACTAAAGGACTCCCATGAGGAACAGTGAATATCTTTTGAGAAGCCTAAACCCATCACCCTGTAGTATTCAACCTTCAGTTCCTGGTTCTGCAAACTATTTTCTTGGCAGCAAAGGAACCTGCTTAAATGAGTACCATAATGATCTTCAGTTCATGACGATATTAATATTGTACTGTGTCATGTTTTATTTGCTGCTCTTGAAGACAGTAGCACAGTGAACACAGATGAGAAAAAGAGGAAGGAATGCACACTCTTCCCTTTTCTAGAGACACCTAATCAATGCTGCTTTTTGTATCTGTGAAACACTGAAAGCAAATGAATAAGAGTTTTCACATAATCAATTTTATTTTAATTAAGAGCAAATCAGTTGAACAGTTCTGCTTCTCAGAAATTTTCTGCTGCTGCTATCAGTGATGAAATCCTGCAGATATTACTCTTCTGACTCATTTTACTTGGGCAGCCTCACATTTAATTCAAAGGATGTGTAATTGAGGAAAAATTGACTATAAATAAGGTAAAATTTCAGGATTTGTTGCAGCACGAATATGTGACATAAGTGTTAATGGCCTCCATGTAATAACAAGTATATTGAGTTTTATGGATTTTTTTATCCCAAGGCACTTAGGCACAAATCTATCCAATCTGTCTTCAAATCCATCCATATCTTAAGTGGGCTGAACTAGTTTCTCTCTCAATTTCTTTCTCTTCACCTAAGGAATGTTACTTAGATGTCTCATTTAAAGTCTTAGTTCAAACTAATCTAGATTATAGGATTTTGAGAATCCAGCCGTGAGGTCCTTTTTCATATTATTCCTGTTCTCGCAACGACAGTAATGGCCACCCAGGGCATGTTATGCTTAAGGCAAGGAGCGTTTTGTCACAGAAAAAATAATAATATAGCTGTTAAATTATCTGTAAGATTCATCTTGTAGATTTTCCTGTGGTTTTATCCACTCCGTGGATACAGTGTTTTCACCAGAGGAAAAAGGGAGTAAAAATTCTGAGATTCACAAGACAAAATACAGCCAAACAGCTGCTCTATACATTATAATATTCTGTTCAGCAACATTTTACTACAAGATTCAAAAAATGCTTGAACTGTGCTATTGTTTGGGTAGAACACACTTAAGGTGTGTTCAAAAGCAGGTCAAACTCTACATACTGACTATGAGCAGTCATTAGTCTATGCTTTGTCTGTGCCTGCTATGTTTTTGCATTATTTATCCATCAACATTCACATGATAGTTTCATTAGCACAAATTTTCATAAGCCATAATATCCAAAGATTAAAACAGAATGTAATGTGGGATGTAATTACATATTTATTTCTTCAGGGAATACAAATAGTGCCATATAACCTGTCTGATCAGAAATCCAAAGTTGACAAGAATGATGTTTTTGTGTTCTGTCCATAGCAAGTATTAAAAATACAATATTTTAAATAATTTATTAATTTGATGACAGGTGTTCCAACTAGAACTATATATCAGAAAATGTTTTAGAGTTGAATCCTGCTTCTTCTGAAATCAACATAATTTCATCAATAATTTTGAAGGAATTCAAAATTTGAAGTTGGAGGCTTCAGCGTCCTAGATATCTGTTGTTTGTTGATGCATGCTAGAGGATAGAGACCTAATGAACTTTTAGTGGAGAACATGAGGAGCTGTGAAGGGAAAATTGAAGGGCCTTGTTTACTAACATAAGCTATTTGATATTGATTTGATCTAGCACAATTGTGTCATGACAGTACTTGTCATCCGTAAATATTTCTTTAGGGTTTTAGGTTTTTGCTTTTTTTTTTCCCCCAAAGAGTCAAATGAAAGTTAATAGGAGAATAATTTCATGTTCTGCTTTCTGCTTGTCCTGTAGCATGGGGTTATTTTGCATAAATTTTTATATGGTTTGATAATCATTCTTTACTGTTGCTTGGGATATTACAGTAACATCAGTTTAAAGTAGATATATAATTGTCAGGGCCACCTTCATGTATCGCTTCTATGATGTTTGTTTTTCAAAGCTGACTATCACTCTACATGAAACATTTGTAATCTAGAGCTGAATATCAACGGTACAGGTACCTTTGTCAAAATACTTCCTTTATGGTAGTTTTTCTTTGTTTGTTTTCTACTGTAAATAATATCTTTAGAGAAGGCTAGTATATGGACAACAAAAGTTAAATTTATCAAGTTCACTCATTTTCTGTATCTCACAGTTACCTTTTCCTGCTACTTATCAATATGATTTGAATCGGTGACATATGGTGCCCACCCTTTTCCAGATTACATATATTTATTTTTTCTTTACTTTCTATATTATATGTTTCTTTCAAGTGCTTCCATGGCTTTTGTCATCCTTCCTTATGTTTCCTAATGATTTCCTTCAGTTTAGAGATAAAATTAATGTTGCAATTGCATGCATGTGTTACGTTTTCCTATTTTTACCTGTGGTATTTTCTGATTTACAGCAGTTAGATTTATTTGAGTATTAAGTTTTTTGACTTTCAGAATGCTTGACTTATTTCTATATTTCAAAACTACAAGTAAGCAAAGAGCTTTATACATTCACCTTTTGTTTCTTATTCTTTCTTGTTCTTGTTTCAAAATTACTAGTAGAATTATAAGTGGTATAAATACTTCTTCATTCTCCTAATAATTATATTATTCTAATGTTAACAAGTCACTTTTGAAAGTTGTGGATCTACAGACATGGAGAAATAATGGATTCTCATGAAGCTGAACAACAGATGCTCTAAAGCATTTTTCAATTATATTTTTTTAGCAGAATTCACAACACCAAAAAAATTGAGGGTTCCTGTAGTGTTACCAAAAACATTACCAAAGAAGAGATTGGACTAATGAAATAATAAGAAGCCACACAGTGCATTAGCTGATGTTTTGTGTTTTCTTCATCTCTGGGAATACCAGAAGTAGGTCTTTTCTGCATGTAGGGAGAGGCAGAATGAGGACATACCATAAACAGCAAAATGGAGTTGTTTCCTTACACTTCTTTAAGCAAATTATTATAAAAACATTCTTTTTTCATAAACAATATTCATAGTATATATTGGTTCCTCTTTGAAACTCTGTTTTTCTTTAGTTAGTTTGGAAGGATTTTCACTGTTCTATGTAGTGAAACAAATAAGTTACAGAGCTTTCAGATAACTGCCTTCATAAGTGAAGGGGATTTATTAGTAAGAATATTTCTGTGAGGAAAATAACTCAGCCAATAAAGAAAAATGATTGCTGAATTCTTCAAAGTACATGAATATCAATGTTGCTGTATTGATCAGTTCATCGTATAACAGAATCTGAACTGGAAAGGAGAGGATATGTTAATGGATTCAGTGGAGAGCTATCCTTTGTCTTAGGAGATGCTTAACATTATTCGTTATTATAGTAGAAAATTTTATCTAGGAAAACCTTCAGGGTACTTATTTTTTCCATGGTAAATTGACCTGAGGAAAAGTTTAAAAGCAAGCTACTTGAGCAGAGCTATTTAAAGACCATGATAAGGAAATATTTCTATACACAAATGAATATCCTTAACAAAGGTTCATCATAACAACATAAATGTACTCCCAGTCCTGAAGCTATATTTTTGGCTGACCTTTTTTTCAGCAAGTAAAAGCCCTTCTTGGTATTCTGAGTAATAAAGAAGCTCAATGTAGACATAATTTAATGTTGAGCTGTCTTTCACGTGTGAGGAATGCGAGAAGGAAAAGTAGTTTTGAGATTCCATTAACACAGATGTAGGCACTTGATAACCTACAGAAGACTTAGTCATGAGAGGCACATGCCTGTCTGATTCTCAACACCAGGTGGTGGGTGCAGACATTCCTGCAAACTCTCCATTAACTACAGGGCACTGTACAAGACACTTATAAAGAAGTTTTTTTGGTTCATAAAATTAATAATTACTTGTTCTAAATAAATTCCTCCCCCCCAAAATATTTAGAAGAATAGTAAGCTTACTTTCAGAAGAATATTCATGAAAAATGAGGTTGCTGTTATTCAGAGCTGGTGAAGAATTTTAATTACTTGTAACACAATGGAAAATAAAACATACTTCTAAAATATATAAAAAATTAAAAAGTTTTGTTATGTTGCCAGCTGATGAGATACCAAATTGGTGCAACTAGGCTCCTTGCAATGGTAAATTTCTCTGATGAGGAGCAGAAATATTGCAAATGTTATTTAAGTATGGCAGATTGGTCTTTCATAAAGGTCTTTTAAAACCTTCATGCCTTTGCATTTATTTAAACAGGAAAGTTCTGGAATTCAGGTAAAGCTGTTATGAATAAGCATTTAATTGAATGTATCCAGAAACTAAATGCAATAGCCCTTACAGACAATGCCGTATTTTGTAGGACTTGCATCTTCATCTGTGTAACTTAGTCTTTCCAGCTGACAACAGCAATACTGTTGGTTGACTTCATCTGACCAGGGAATAAACTGTCCATGAACAGTGGTCTGTCATTTTGGACTCCCAGGGGCCAAATATTGGATTCAAGCTTTGAAAAATATTATGGTTAGAAACAAAGTGGTTTAAGCCAAATTTTCTCTTATTAGAGTTGCTTCTCTGGTCGAAGAAACAGGATGAATTCACGTTATGTGTTGTGAGCAATAGGACAAAAGAGAAGAGCAAACCTAGGCTTTCAAGTTGAAAAAGTGTAAACTGTGTATGCATTTCTAAATTTAAGCACACAGTATGAAGACACTGCCAACCAAAACAGCTGTGGTGAAATAGAGTTTATTTCTAGCCAGTATACAGTGACAAGTGATTTTGCTTCTTGGCTCTTCTTGAGTAAGCTTACTTCCAAAGGAGACATGAATGTTCCAAAGTACATAATTGCCTGGAAGAAGGACTGAGGAATTTCAGACAGCCAATTAGATGTTTAAGGAAAACAAATCTGAGACCCTAGATAATATTTTTGGGTGCACACTAAAACCTTTGTAGCATTTTCTTATGAACAAAATTTCTCTCAACCTCCCATTTAACAAATTTATCTAATACTTACCTGAACATTGGTTTACAGATGATCACCTCTTTTAGCATGTTGAATCTCTATGAAGCAATGTTGTACTTTATGTGGTCTCCTGCCAAGTGAATCAGGGATGTGCCATTGGGCAGATGCACGCCTGAGCAACTTGTGGAGTACTTACAAGATTTTCCTAGGTGTGAGCTGATTTAATAACTGATCTGAAGTAGAACTAATCTCTAGTAGAACTGTAATAAAGTCCAGGTAGTATTCTTAATTCTATGGACCTGCTCCAATGGTCCTTGAATGCATTGCATTTTCCAAGAGATTTTGTACTTGAATAAGTCTTTTTTGCACACACATATAATACCGTAAATAAGATCTATATAGTGAGAAATTTCTTCTGTTTTATATATCCTCCCCTAAAATGTACTTATCATTATGCTTATTACAGAATAGAAGAAGGGGCAAAAGAGCCAAGTTAACCAACTAGTTGAAATCCACAAAGGGAATTATGGACTCAGTGTAATAAAAATTGGGGACTATTTTTACTCTGGTCACATGCTCAGACTTGTATATGGTTGTTTAGAGTAGTAGAATAATATTAGTACTATCTGGAAGAGAATGTTGTTAATGTGAATGTCTGGATGGAGACCGGTGATGAGTGGTGTCCCTCAGGGGTCCGTACTGGCACCGGTGGTGTTTAACGTTTTCATCAATGACTTAGACAGCGAGATCGAGTGCACCCTCAGCAAGTTTGCGAATGACACCAAGCTGAGTGGTGCGGTTGACACACCAGAAGGATGGGAAGTCATCCAGAGAGACCTAGACAGGCTGGAGAGGTAGGCCTGTGTGAACCTCATGAGGTTCAACAAGGCCAAGTGCAAGGTCCTGCACCTGGGTCAGGGTAACTCCCAATATCAATACAGGCTGGGGGAAGAAAGGATCGAGAGCAGCCCTGCCGAGAGGGACTTGGGGGTGCTGGTGGATGAAAAGCTGGCCATGAGCCGGCAATGTGCGCTGGCAGCCCAGAAGGCCAACCGTACTCTGGGCTGCATCAGGAGAAGCGTGGCCAGCAGGTTGAGGAAGATGATTCTGCCCCTCTACTCTGCCCTGGTGAGACCTCACCTAGAGTACTGCGTCCAGCTCTGGAGCCCTCAGCACAAGAAGGACATGGAACTGTTAGAGCAAGTCCAGAAGAGGGCTACAAAAATGATCCAAGGGCTGGAGCACCTCTCTTATGAGGACAGGCTGAGAGAGTTTGGGTTGTTCAGCCTGAAGAAGAGAAGGCTGCGGGGAGACCTGACTGCAGCCTTTCAGTACCTAAAGGGGGCCTATAGGAAAGATGGGGAAAATCTTTTTAGTAGGGCCAGCTGTGACAGGACAAGGGGTAATGGTTTTAAATGAAAACAGGGTAGGTTTAGACTGGATATAAGGAAGAAATTCTTTACAATGAGGGTGGTGAAACACTGGAACAAGTTGCCCAGAGAGGTAGTGGAGGCCCCATCCCTGGAAACATTCAAGGCCAGGTTGGATGGGACTCTGAGAAACCTGATCTGGTTAGCGGTGTCCCTGCTCCCTGCAGGGGGGTTGGACTAGATGACCTCTAGGGGTCCCTTCCAACCCAAAACATTCTATGATTCTATGAATGAAAGTAGTAGTGCTTTATGGTTATATTTACACAGACAATTAACATCTATATCCTATCTTCATCCAATTATTTAAAGGGCTGTGACTGTCATTATTCTGTCTGTAAAGTGGTAATGACTGCATGAACCATTAACAGTGAGAAGTTATGAGCAGTTTTTGTCAGAGCTCAGGGAAAGGCTGACCTTCAAGAAGTTGCTCTAGCTTCAAATTAGGAACATGTAGCCCTATGTCCTTTTTCCAACAGTCAACTGTGAACATCCACAAAGGGGTCTAAGAACAAGTCAAGTCTATAGGAATACTTCTCCAGAATGTATTCATAGCTTCCAGTAATTTGTGGCTATGGGTTTCTGGAGCTAGAAAGCATGTCTTTGTATTTTACAACCTTCGGTGTATTTTTCTGCATAAATTTGCCTTGATAAAACTTCACTTGCTGCTTTTCTGTATAAGAATACAGATTATGTAAATGGGACTTTTTCACAACAATAACTTTTAAATTACCTGTTGGTCAGCTAGGAAGAAATTCTGCAGAGAAGCATAGCATATTCTTAAATATTCCTCCTTTATCATGTAAGGCAGGGATTAAAATATACAGTTTACACAGGCTATGCACAAACACATTTTTGCCAAGCTGGCCAGAGTGATATAAAACATTACTGTTCCCATCTGTTCAATTACTATTTCTGCATCCTGAATACTACCTTATTAAGGAAGCTCCCCGTGTTCATAAAACAAATTAACTTAAATCACCCGTCTGTAGTGATTAGTCCAAACTTTTTTTATGATATGAGATTATAGATTGTGCTCACACTGTCAGTTACAGCATCTCAACTGTGATACCCAAAATCTCCAGTGTAGGAGAAGCTGTAAAGAGTTTGACTAAAACTGCAAAAGTGTCTATCTGCAAACACAGTCTTCCTTGCTTTTGTTTATATATTTAAAAAATAAACTTATGCAGTAATAAAGGAGACAGATTAATTTGCTTTTGGAAGCTGCTTACATGTGACCAAGATCTGAAATGATTATTAATGTAGGAAACAGGATGACTGAACGTTTTATGTTACTTCTATCTAAACAATGAACAAGTATGTATGTCCTTTTATCATTAATTCAAGTATACCAGTAGCCCAAGAAAAAGGCAAAATAGCTCACAAATTTTATGATATCATCCTGAATTTCTCTTTGCCTTCAGAGTGATTTCAAAGACGTTTATCTAGTTTAGGTGTTTAGAACAGGACTGTTACAATGGGTTTTCACTAGGAAAGCAAGGTATTTTTTGTGAGGTTCTTCATGAAGCTTCAGCTTTTTGCTTGCTCTTAAACAGCTTTAGATTCAGCATTAGTGATAGCTCTGAGGTGTAAAAGTTAACTGTTGGGATGGATTAACTGGCAGCAAAAGATCTTGACTGTAAATTTGAGCACCCAAGTGAGAGAAATTCCTGCTCTGACTTCACATTTGACATCAATACCTGATATTTTTAAAGACAAGAGACTATTTCAGATTCTGTTATTTCAGGATTTGTGGATTTTTAACAAGTTCTATCTTTTGAGGTTTATCGACAAAATACACATAGATATTTACACAAAACTTGCACATATATTTGGCAATACCATCAGAAAAACATGAGCAGATAAACAGTGGTCCTGCTAATTGAGTAATGGAAGAAAATCTTCACTCCCAAGAAGCTCAATAATAGCAACAAAGATAGGTTATCCCAGCTCACACACACCTCAGTGAAATACACACTTCAATGTTAATTGGGGATGACTAAGAACAACATCATCAGAAATCTCCCTATATTCTTACTGTAAAAAAGGACTGAGGTACAAAACTTGATATTAGAACCAATCCTCATAAAAGTAATCCAAATATAATGCAATTACACAAGCAGTGGAAACTACATTAGGTTAATCAGCTGACCTTTTAAGCATTCTGGACTGATCATATAATCAGACTAAGAATTTTGTTTTCAGTTCTGCAGTTAACATTAATCATACCTTAAAAATCATAAGAATGTAACTTATCCTTCTTTGACCAATATAATTCCTCAATTATTGATTGCATGAGCAGTTGGATATTTTTAATTATTTCTGGAAAGTGTGTGTTCATTTTTGTATAAAAAGAAGCAACACTACAGGCTTGGGGCAGAGTGGTTGGAAAGCTGTCCAGCAGAAAAGACCCTGGGAGTACTGGTTGACAGCTGACTGAATATGAGCCAGCAGTGTGCCCAGGTGGCCAAGAAGGCCAATGGCATCCTGGCTTGTATCAGGAATAGTGTGACCAGCAGGAGCAGGGAAGTGATCATGCCCCTGTACTCCTCATTGCTGAGGCAACACCTCGAATACTGTGTTCAGTTTTGGGCCCCTCACTACAAAAAAGATGTTGTGTTGCTGGAACATGTCCAGAGATGGGCAACAAAGTTGATGAGGGGTCTGGAGCGCCAGTCTGATGAGGAGCAGCTGAGGGAACTGGGGTTTTGTAGACTTGAGAAAAGGAGGCTGAGGGGAGACCTTATTGCTTGTTACAATTATCTGGAAGGAGGCTGTAGCAAGGTGGATGTTGGTCTCCTCTCCCCGGTAACAAGTGATAGGATGCGAGGAAATGGCCTCAAGTTGTGCCAGAGGAGGTTTACATCAGACATCAAAACCCACCTGGATGATGTCCTGTGCAACCTGCTCTAGGTGAGCCTGCTTTAACAGCGGGGTTGGACTAGATGATCTCCCAAGGTCCCTTCCAACCCTTGCCATTCTGTGATTCTGTGATTCAGAAAAAACCTTAAAAAGTAAGTTAAACCCAAAGAAAAATATATAATAAATATATATTTTTTATAAATATATAATAAATACATATAAAATATAAAATATTTCCCTACTAATACATAAAAATATCTTAAATATCTGTTTAATAATTTTAATTCTTTTGGTAGTGCTTTTTAGGCTAGCACTGCGGAACATTTCTTGCTCATTTCTGTCCATGGCTAATCTTATTGTCACTGATCTCTATAGTTAACCAATATTTCAGTTAATTCATTTCTATTTTATATTCCTTCTTTCTTGACATGATCTTCTTTCTTCCTCTGTACAAATGATTAAACTAATTTCTGTTCTGTAATAGCTTTATTAAGTAGAAATCTGAAAATTTCTAACATACTAGCCATTAAAATAATCTACCAATTCCTTAAAGTTTTCATTTTCTTTTAATTCGGGTGTATTAAAAAAAAGTAATAGTTTTAATTGCAATAGAAGTTTGGCTTGTAAGTATGATGTCTCTAAAGGAAAGGTGTTAGAGGAAAATTAGAATGGTCTTTCTTACTGTAGCATTTCTCCTATTTTTTCTATGTGCAATTGAATGTTTAAGACAAATTTTTCCATTTAAGAACCTGCTGAGTAAACTTCACTGGAAAAGGCTAACTCCATTTTTGTCTATAACTTTTCCATATAATGCATGTAATTTTAAAATTTATTTATTTTCTAATGCTGATTCACTTAAAGGTGGTCTGACCTGAGTAACAGAGGTTGGAAGAATGCTTGCAGATTGTGTGAATCTGTGTTGGGCTGTCATTGTCTATATCTAGGAGTGTACAGTCATCCTGAATAAAAATAGAGAAGTTGATGAGTTTGGTGGACATGTATAAACATTCCTCCCACATCAAGCCCCCAGCTATGTTATGAACAGGGAGCTTACACAACAAAATGTAAAAATACCATTCTGCACTATTTCAGGGTGAAGGGTTATTTCCTGGTATTTTCCCCAGTAGTAGCAATACTTAAATAGATTTAAAAAAAAAAAAAAAAAAGTTGTTTTTAAAGAGAAAATGCTATTATTTGTAAGTACTGAAGTGGGCATATGTAATGAAAAAAAGAAAGAAGAGTGTGAAAAGTCAAGGTAGAGAGGCTGCAGTAGAGATTTTTTAACTTTTCTGATTATGTCCCCATATTTGATTGTGAACCCCTTCGGAGTTAGAATTTTGAGTTGTTTCGGATAATTGAATTTCAGCACAGCCCTCTGGTATCTCCTGCTTCTAACTGGGATCTTAAGAATTTGTCCATAACCCCTTCTTATATTAAAAAAACAAAACAGAATGGTAGCTCAGCATAGTATCTTTTACTGAGTGATGATTGGTTGAAGACCAATTAGATAATTAGTTGAAGTCCATGGCATTTATGTAATAAATTATGATCACTATATTCTGAATAGTGTGCCAGGAAACATCATACCCTGTCAGTCCTAGTGTTACTTCCCTAAGTAGTTTTGATTTATGAATACAGACATTTATCTATCTGTTTGTTCTTACATAACTTAATACATCATGTGGAGAAAGAGATTTTTAAATCACAATGCTTGGATTTTATCATGACTTAAAAGAGATATTTCACTCCTCTAAGTTAGTTCCTAAATCAAATGCAATGCAAAGAAGAAATGTTTAGGGCTTACTAGCCTCAACAATTAATTAAAAGCATGGACATACAGTGGGACACGCAAATGGTGGCTAAGCTCACCTGAGGCTTGAGTTAGCCTTTGGAGCCAAGTAATTTTGTAAATAATTGGAATGAATCCAGGTGTCTATCACTGACAGTGCATATCCTTCATTTTGGAGGCACATAATTCTTCTGTCTCAAAAATGTAAGGAATGGTGATTTGAAATCCCTCTAAATCACAAGATAAAATTGTGATGATAAAAAAATCAATAACAGAAAACCTTCAGAGGGGAGAAAACTTACAAATTAAGCATTTGTGTACCTGTTTATCTTACCTAAACTTCTACAGTCATTCACTATGGTCCTAGTGGCTACATCTAGACCAGCAATTAAAATAGTCCAGTCATCTTGTTCTAAGGACAAATGGCTCAGCTCAGATAGTGTTCATATAGCTGTCTTCCCACCCACTACCCAGGATGTCCTCGAGCATACTGCATGCTGGGAAAAGTCCTTCATCACTCAACACCCCAAATCATTCCTAGGCATTGTCTGAAACTGTTCATGTTGGCATAAATCTGATAATACTAGGGTCTGTATTGGCAACTAGAGGGCACAGATTATCTTGCCTCCTGTTTTATTTAGCCCACCAGTACAGATGTAGCCATAGCATAGCTTGTCTAGGCAGTGTTAATGGGTTCTGGTTTATTCTGTAAATACATCCTTCCTATACCAACAGAACCAAGGAAGCCTTGCCCAGTATTTTTGGTGTCACCTGTTGTGAGAGGAGTCTTTGTTTATTTGGTGAGCAATTAATGTGCACCGATAAGCAAGGAGGCTCTTCATTGTACCTGCTGTATTCAAAATTTTCAGACTGTAACTGCTAAGTAAGCAGTAGCATATAAGATCTGACAGTGTGACCTTAAAAAAGCACTACGACCACGGTCTAGGTTGATGTGGAGATCACACTTCAACAGTTCACGAGCCAATAATCTTTGTTCTAGATGAACGTAATTGTTTTGGGTAGCATCTGATAGAGGCCCATAGTCCCAAGGTCAGAGAAACGAGAAGCATGTAAAGTGGAATCTATCATTATATCAATTTAAGATGATCCATTAAGGTAAAAAAACCCCAACCATCACCAACAAAACAAGCAGGAGGTCCTGCTCTCCCACCCATCTTCCTGTCAGTACCTTTACACCAGAAAAATAAAGGGGGCAGCTTAGGCCACTTGTAAAAGAAGAAGAGGAAATTACGTTAATTTGCTCATTTCATTTAAAGGTTTGGTCAAACCTTGAAAGTTGAAGATTGCAATTATCTGCTTATTTTACTTCTCTGAAACTGACAGGTTTTGCCCTGCCCGAATTAGCACTTCTTCCTTTGAGAGAAATCATTACAGTTTCAGTCTAACAAAGCTTTCTAGCCCCACCTGTCTTTCACAGAAAGGGAGAGAGGGAAAAAAAGTTCAGACCACCTCTCAGTCAGAGCCATATTAATTACAATTATAACATGTTGAGAAGAGGGAATGAAAGCTTCTTGCTAAATTCATAATGTGCTTCAGCTGTATGTGTATTAAGATTTGTCTAAGAATAATTTTTTGCCCTTCTCTGATGGAACACTGAGTTCCTTCACTTGCTCAAATGTGAACTGCCTCTTTTTAACACAGAATGATAAGCCACAGTATGGATACGTGCTTTCTATTTATATCCTTGATGTCGTTCATCTGTTGATCAGGATAAAAGCCATCAACCATAAAGTCTGTCTGTTCATTTTATCAGATACTCTTGAATTTGAAAATAAGATGGGTTATATCTTATTTTATCAACCAAAGAAAAAGAAATAAGGAATCAAGCTAGATTTTTCTATTAGTCATTCTCAATATGGTGTGATAAAGCCAAATACTATTTTCATGAAAGCTCATTTTGATTTTGATTACAATGTGAACAGAATTATATTACCTTCCAAGCAATCTTATATATTTGAACAACCACATTAAATGGCAGAGCAGCTTGAAAGAAATCCCTTTTCCAAGTAGTGGTAATGTCCTCAATATAGTCATAAATATTCAGTCATGAACTGGAAATGTGTCCCATCCTCAGAGACTGCACATATTCAGTTACAGTAGTTGTTTAGCAGTGCACTGATCAGTAGTTGTAGAGACAATATAAGTGCCAGTAACGTGTAATAACAGCACGCAAACAGCAGCAGTTTGGAAAGAGCCTGTTCAGTGACTCGCACTTTCATGCTTACAGACTCATTTATGCATCAGATATGAATTCTCAGCTTATACAGAGCATATTCTTGTTGTATTGTTCTCATTAATTCACTTCTATACATTAATTTCTAGAAGTCTTGGGTGATATTCACAGAGTTCAGCTGTAATTGTTAACTAGTTCTGGTAGGAAAGCAACAAAACCGTCATTTGCACATGCTATTGTGGAAATTGTACTTAATATCTATCTGCACCCTCAGGTGTTTAAATCTCTTGATTTAGGCAGCTGTGAAACGCTCGTTTAAGGCTTAATTTGCTTGTAGCCTAACTATAACACTGCATAGAAGTACAAAGCTATGAAGGTACTCTTAACTTCTTCTCTAGACAAATGATTGCCCCCTAAGACCTTGTAGTAATAGTATATATAAGATTTAGGTATCTGTTTCGAAAGAGTGAACGGTAAACAGCATGCCAGCTCTTCATAGGCACACAGGATCAGGAACATCTAAATATTTTATGTCAATTACCCAGAGCTTCCATGCTGACATTGCAGTAGAATTCAAAGGTCTTATTTGTACATCTGGTAAGGGACTTTCTGACGAAATGACTTTTTGCTGGATTTAGTCCATCAGAACCTGAACTTCTCATGGAAGCATGTCCGTACTGGTAAAACTTTGAATAGGTCAGGTAAATTCCAATTAAAGCAAAAACATAAATTACAGGAATAATTCTATTAGGAGAAAATGAACAGAAGACTAAAATTCAGCAATTTTAGTCTAGGGCTTGGATAAAAAGTAGCTTTGCTTTTGATCCAGAGGTATTTGCACTTGCAATATCTTCAGTTTCAGCTCTGAAAAGAAAACCAAACCGAAACACCAGGATCAGAAAGCACCAAGTCTAAACCATTTACATATTTCTTTTGAGAAAAGAAAATTGGAACACCAGACAACAGGGACACAAGGCCCACAATATGACTTTGAATGAACATATCCAGTACTTCTGAAGGTAATTTGAAACAAAGCATCCAGAAGAAGCTATTCCAGCCTTTATTTGATCATTTGCAAGTTTTCCTATATGATAATAGGCATTCATACAATAATATAAGTTTATACATGGAATATTTTATATTTATTGATCTGAATAGCTTGGCTTTCTCTAGTTCTGAAAGGATTGGTTTTAAGGTTCTTCACTTGTCAGTAATGAAACTGAATGAAAAGATAATCACATTTCTTATTAATGAGAATATGCAATTTTGATTAATGCATCTTGTAGGTGACAGCTGAATAGGCTTTTATAATCACTGTGCATATAAGTATTGCATCAAGACAATGGCTGAGTCATTTTACCAATTTTTTAATGTGATAATATGGCACTGGTTTTATCTTAGTTGTAAATTTCAGAAACATGATACCACTTTAAAAAAGCAATAAAATTAATTAAGGGAAGATTTCATCAATAATGTAATGTTTTCTTTTAGTAAGTTGACAGAAAATTTTTCGAGGCAGCTTCTTTAAACTGAAAGAATACAAGCAAGAAAATCTTTATACAAATTTGTGTATTCAGATAATTCTGTATCAGTAACTTCAGCAAGTTGATTACAAAAATTATAAAAAATTAGTATAAAATGAAGAATGATAAATGCAAAAAAGAATAAAGTAAAACTGAGTTACATACATTCATATTGAAATTTTATCCATTAGGATAGACAGTTCTGCAGAATCTTTAGGCAAGTTATTGGTCAATTTTGCTTATTGTCACTGAACAACTAAACACATCTTCCAATATTTCTCTATAAAAATAGACACAGAAAGAAGACAGAAGACCTACAGAAGTCCTATCATTAGGGAGACAGAAATAAAGCTGTGGAAGTTTGCTGGTATTTTGATAGACAGAAAATTCATACAAGTACAACAGAACCCACATCTTTATATGCTTTTAGATGTTCATAAATGTATACATATGTGCTTTGATGTTCATAAACCTGAAATGCATTTACTCCTTTTTCTTTATGGCTTGCACATAATCCCACTGAAGTCATTGAGTTACTTGATTGACCTGAGTATGCTGTCTAGGAGATTTCAAAATCACTGCCATAAGCTCAAGTGGACAAGGCAGTTAAATAAGCAGAAGTAATTTGAAATATCTTTGTGCTAAATAGTCAATAACACACCAAACTCCTGACCAGTCTGGCAGGTTTTTGACTGTGTGTCTGACTTGTCAGTAAATAAGAAAAAGTCATGAAGAAAATATTTTAAATTACTTTTGCTCTCAAAGACTTAGAATGTCAGTTAATTTTAAAATAGAAACAAGCAGAAAAATACTTCTCCAGTAGTGAATAAAACCATTTTTTTACAGTTTTCATATTCTTTACATGTTTGTAAAATCTTAACTTATTTTTCTTTCACATATACAAGGAAGCCCCTGATTTCCAAAACCAGCAAAAAGTCATCTGCCTATGCTAAATACAGCATTTTCCTTTGGTATCAAATTCTCAGATAAAACACGTCTTGCAATATTCTGTTTGTAAATGACAAGTCAGACATAAATTTGAGATAGAAATACTCAATTTGGAACTCCTGAATCATTTACATGGCTAGAACATTTATAGTATTGTTTGTCCTTTCTAAAAGAAATACACTTCAAAGGGTTGTTTGTTTTTCTTTTTAAGTATATAACTACTTTGTGATTTTTACTACCAAAACCAACTCACTTAAAATTATATATCCTTAGCTAGTATGCAAAACTGATTTCAGAAAGTTGTTGTTGTTCTTATTCTGTATAATTAATTGCAGTAGCATCTGAAGCATGCCATAGACGAGAAAGTCCATTCCTCCTTCCTTCCTTCCCTCCTTCCCCCTTCCTCCCATTGATCATTAAAGTATTATATTCATTTTTCAACCATATTGTCTATCAGGTATATACACATAAAAGAGAAGTATAAAAGAAAATGAAAAAAAATATTTATCCTTCATATACCTCAATGTCGTATCCAGTAAAATGGGATTAGGCACACTTGTAAAAAGGATGCTAAATTATTCAAATTTATAATTTTAGACCACATTAAAATAATCAAATAAATTATGTAGCACTTTTATAACTTTTATTTTCATCACTGACAAACCAGAATATTGGAAACTGACAATCACTTAATGACTTGAAAACTACTACTTAATCTTACGGAGGTGAATAGTATTGTTTCTTAATCTGTGTCCTCTCCAAATCAGGGTGTCTTTCAGGAACCAAATCATTCATAGACATATTTCACAGAGTCTTACAAAATTCTTCAGTATCATGTTGACATTTCCTTGGACCTCCAGAATAAGTCAGTATCAATAAGCCAAGCATATACTTTTCCAGGAGGGTGGGGGTAATTTTATCAGGAAATCAAAATATGAAATAGGTAGAAATTGACATTTCTTATTACTTTACACTACAGAAACCCCTTCTTTCATGAGAAGGTGAGATAAGTGTAGATGTCACAAAAAAAGGAGAGCAACAAAATACAACTGTATTTGAAGATAAAGAAGATACAATATTGCAGAAGACAAACCTCTGAATGCAAACTCAATGTGGTAAAAAAATTCATCTTTCACAGAAGAGAATTGGAGGAAATCTTGCAAGAGCAACTCAGGTTGTCTAGGATCTTAGAGATCCAGAGAATTGTGGAAGTAATATACATGTGCTCTGCTGTTGGCTGAGCCTGGGTGCCTGTCACCAGTTTAGCACCTCTGTCTTGCTTGGGCTAGTCCCTGAGAATAAACATAGCAAGTCAGGCATGTGGGAATAGTCAGAATTATTCTGCGGGAAGTTTTGTGGAAAACCTAGGAGGAATGATGGAACTATAGAGAGATTGCTTGATAAAACATAGACTGTGTAGCATTGGACAGCACCCTTAAATTATTAATATGGTGACCTGTAAGTAAATCAGATTGCTTCCGAACAACCTCATTTATTCTGCAGACACTAAATTAGAATTTACAGTACTTCATTAAGGCAGTTGGTACATCTGTCCTGTGCACACCAGCTAAGTCCAAGAGAACAGATTGGTTACTAGAGTATGTCAAAAGCCTGGAGAGGGCTGTTCGTCCAAATCTCATGCTTTCTAAATTACATGAGACATCAAACATTTGAAATCAAAGTGTGCTCTGCTAAGCTGCCAGCAGCTGGTGTGTACAGACTTTTGCTGCTTCTGCTGTAGAAATCATCTTAATTGTATATATATTATATGTCGTGCTTTTAAAAAGTTGTGCAAAGGAGCATTAATCCGATTTTTGATAGGACAAGCTGATGTTTTTTGAATTAATAAGCACTAAAGATAGGCTTTGGAGGAGCACACACAGATGCTAGGTATATAACACCCATTGACAATAATGAGAATTATGTATTTTTGTGTTTTATAATTTTAAGAATATGTTTCAAATCATGACTGAAGTTAATGGAAAGACTCCCACTGACTAACAATGAAGATCTCAAAAGCCACTCAGATATTCAGATATTCAGATTATAACTTCACAAATTAAAGACAGGTCTCTAGCCCCTTTTCCCTCCCTCAGTGGACTAAAACTTTTCTAATCAGACACAAACTAATAACAATCAGTTGAGACAAACTGCTCAACTTTTTTTTACAGTATTGTTTTTCATCAATGACCAAAGGTTGAGGGTTTTTTTTTTTTATACCGTAAGCAGGATTGTGGTGTGTCTTGCAAGAGGTAGGTGAAACTCTGAAAAGTAAAGCTGTGGCTCAGAGGCAGCTGGGTCTGTCCTTCTGAGGCTGAAAAGGACAAGGGAAGAAAGGGTCATAAGTTTAGATGTTCAGAAAGACTCAAAGATTTAGAAAAAATAATACTGTTGGTGGCATAAGAACGGTTTTCACAGAGAGAAACTTGCTGAAAAGATAAAGGGAAAACCTTTTCTGTACCTCCTGGTATAAGAGAAGTAATGAGTTTAAACTGCAGTAAAGAATGTTTAAATTAGACACAGGGGAAAGCTTGCTAATTTTAAAGACGTTTAAGAATTCGAATGGCTTGCCTAGCCAGAATGCTGGAACCCTTATGGATTTAAGAAGGGATAAAACAAACATCTGTCAAGAATGTGTTAGGAAGAGCTGATCCTGTCTTGGGAAAAAAAGTTGATTAAACTCTCAAAATTTCTTTCAACATAACTTTATCTGATTTCTTCTTTCCTTTTTCTCATCCAGAAGGACTGACTGTGCAGAACAGACTGTGCCAATATTTTAAGTTCTCGTAAAGCTGCTCATGAAGTGTGCATTCAGGTAGACAGACTGACAGTAGAATACACTTAAACAGCTGTTTGAATTCCCTATTTAAATAGAGCACTTCTCTGAAAATCTGAATTCAAGGTCATTTCCTTCCATAATTCACCCTTGCTCCCCAGTTTCAGTCAGGAATGTCTTCATTTAGTTGGGTGAAATTTATTCTTCCACATGTTATTGTATTTTTTCTACTTAGGTTGAGCTCAGAAACAAAACGTTTCAAAACAGATATAGTGGGGATATGTAGCAATGACAACAAAAAATACAACTTTCATTGTTTTGCATTTAATTCTTCTGAAGCACTTTGTTTTGCATGTAGTAATTGCAATAAGTGATTGTATTAGAAATTCTGTTGCATTCTGCCCGACAAACTTTCTACATCTTGGCTTTGAATGACAAGGTTGTTGATATATTTGTGCAATTGATAATAAAGGAAATAGGAAGTTAGTGAGCCACAATAAGTGAATGATAACCAAGATAAGGTCTGAAAGCCTTGTGACCAAGCAGACTGTAATGCATTATGGCAGAGCTCCTTAGAGATGCAAGAATATTTTCACTGAAATGTTAGAAGGGAAATGGTCAGTAACTGTCAATACATTTGCAAAAGTTCAGTAAGACACAACATTTTGGGGCAGAGTCTCAGGTATCCCCTTTTAAATACTGTATTCCTGATATGAAAAAACATCAGCACGATATAGTGCACTGAATAATCAAATCTTTTTTATGTGTACAATTTTGTTTTGTCAGAGAGGGAGAATTCTTTTACTGATCATAATATTACTATGAATTTACTCTCTATATCCATGCTTTTATTTCAAAGTTGCCCATTACCAACAAGACATGTAAGACAGAACTTACTTGTTTTACTCATCTCCTTTAGAATAATTTGTTACTCATTAATGTTAATAGTATGTTATCAGGTCAATTAGTATTATAGTTTTATAAAAGCACCCTGACATTGATTAAACATGGGAGTTGCAGTAATTGAAAATGGTGAGATGGAAACTGTTTGCTTGACAACAGATGGCCTTTCAATCCTGAATATGCCTAATGTCTAAGAATATCTGGTATTACAGGTCGCTTGTTCCTTTGTTTTTAATGCATTTTATTTGGCGTTTTCTGTTTTTTTTAGAAATTTGACATTTTATCGAGCAATACAATGTGAGAAAGCATTGCAGTTAAGATCTGGATTTAATTCCTCTTCTTCATTTTCCCAATTTTAAATACTCTCATATTATTTTGCCATAGCAGACTGTATTCTCAGAGTACTTAATCAGCTGAGGAAATCTTGTATTGCCCTTCCCACGGACTGAATGAGACTCATATTCCGTGGGAAAGTAGGACATGATATCACGTTTAACCTCATCAGAAGGTGTCTAATCAACTTCAGATCTTGTGATTGAGATCTTGTGTGTGTGTCAGACTCTTTGCAGTGGTGCCCAGCAACAGGACAAGGGGCAATGGGCACAAACTGAAGCATAAGAGGTTTCAGTTGAACATGAGGAAGAACTTCTTTACTTTGAGGGTGGCAGAGCACTGGAACAGGCTGCCCAGGGGGGTTGTGGAGTCTCCTTCTCTGGAGATATTCAAAGCCTGCCTGGAAGATGTCCTGTGTAATACGCTCTAGGTGAACCTGCTTTAGCAGGAAGGTTGGACTGGATGATCTCCCGAGGTCCCTTCCAACCCCTGCCACTCTGTGATTCTGTGTGATTCTGTGTGATTTGCAGCTTTCGTGTATTTTAATACTATTATTATTGTTGTAATTCAAGGTCCCTCTTGCTATGCTACTTATTCTTTCTTTTTTAAAAGAGAACAGGACAAACAATTGCAAGCAGCAAATTTATGTTCACACAGCAATTTTAACTCAGTGTCCTTCTAAATAAAGTGTATTCTAGAGGGAAATGGGTTTTTCTTCCTCTCCTGTACCTTTAGCTGTTTGTTGTGGTTTAACCCAGCAGACAGTTAAACACCACACACCCATTCGTTCACTCCCCACCTTCCCAGTGGGATGGGGGAGAGAGTTGCAAGGAAAAAAAAAAGTAAAACCCATGAGCTGAGATAAAGACAGTTTAATAGGACAGAAAATGGAGGGATAATAATAATAACAACAACAACAATAATAACAATAGAATATACAAAACAAGCGATGCACAACGCTATTGCTCACCACCCGCTGACTGATGCCCAGCCAGTTCCTGAGCAGCAGTCACTGTCCCCTGGCCAACTCCCCCCAGTTTCTATACTGAGCATGACATCATACGGTCTGGAAAACCCCTTTGGCCAGTTGGGGTCAGCTGTCCCGGCTGTGCCCCCTCTCAGCTTCTTGTGCACCCGGCAGAGCAGGGGAAGCTGAAAAGTCCTTGACTGGTGTAAGCTCTGCTCAGCAACAACTAATCCATCAGTGTGTTATCAATATTATTCTCATACTAAATCCAAAACACAGCACTATACCAGTTACTAGGAAGAAAATTAACTCTGTCCCGGATGAAACCAGGACCCTGTTTGATCCTCCTGTTCCCTTGTACTGTTATG
This sequence comes from Egretta garzetta, assembly GCF_000687185.1. NCBI lineage: Eukaryota > Metazoa > Chordata > Aves > Pelecaniformes > Ardeidae > Egretta > Egretta garzetta. The sequence continues at coordinate 1,305,524 of NW_009259694.1, read as the reverse complement.
TTAATTTCCTTATTAAGACATCAAATCACAGATGGGAAAAAACCAAACAAACAAACTCCCCTTCATTTTTGCCAGGTGACACATCAGTTCCTTGGTCTGAGCTTCTTGTGTATGTGCATGGGCAGAGGTGACAGCAAAACAGAAAGAGTGGGAAAGATGGACCATTTATCTCAGTGACGGTAGCGATCTATGAAGGAATAAAGTAGCTGTATAGACGTAGCTGCCACCCACATGCATCTTTAGTAAGGCTCACATCTCTGGGATAGATTGCATCCAGATGAGAGGGTGACCTCAGGCCTGGTAAAGGAGCTGGGAAAGAAGAAACAGTACACACTGCCATTAGACTCCAAAACTGTTTATCAGACAGAAGCAAAGGCTCAGGATATAGTGAATTCTGTTCAGAAGAGCAAGGCTGGCTGGTAAAAATGCCTTAATTAGACAAGAGTCACTAGTGGAAGCTCAAACATCTCAATGGACTGTGGCTACAAGAGCAAATTGTTCACCTTCTGTTGTGAATGAACTGAATTGAACTTTAGGGTAGCAAAAGCAAAATGTCTGTATATTCTCATTTTATCTTGATCACAGTTCTCATGAAAACCTTATTATGAGCTCCTACAGTGTTTTGGATATCATCAAGAAAATTAGACACTTTAATTTTCTGTAATTTTATGTTCAGTTCTGAATTTAGATTTAATTTTTACTTCCAAATTTATGTAAAAAGTCTCCGGCTACCTCTTTCCTTCCACTTGTAATATCCTTCCTAGAAATTCAGCTATTCTGTTGTATATAATCCTACACTTCCTGTGTGCTTTGTATCTTTTATTTACTGTGGTAGCTCATTAATCCTATTTTCTTGTTTGTTAAGCAAAAGAAGTTAAGAAGGGTGTGAAAGAACTTTCTAATTGCATTTTCCACTCCCACTTTATTTCCTGTAAACATGCTAGATAGGAACATGAAAGGAATGCATATCTTTAAAATTGAACTTGCTCTTTTTTAAGGGAACTATTTTGAGAAATACCACTATCGCTGCCAGTTCCTCAAACATATGTTCAGAGCCTACCGGAAGACTGTCTTCAGAGTTATGCTAACAATCGTAAAATGATGCTGCAAAGTACCCACTTGTGTTTAAACATGCAAACAGTCATTATACATACTTTCTGACTCTGGTTCATAATATCATTTGGTTTCTGAGGAAGATTGTAGCCAGTTAATAACACATTCATTCTTTATAATGTGAAAACCCAGATGGGAGAAGGTTTCTCTCAGTGATGATTGCCATTGTGTGCTTATTAAGTATAGCAGAAAAAAATTCATTAATCAAAACATAATTTGACAAATTCTTGATTATACCAATATGACTAATGGGAAAATAACAGTCATTGAGGAAAAAAGGTACAAATTTAGAATATGACTTTGCATATTTGATTGTGGTTAATAACAAGCTCAATATAAAATCAAAATACAGGCTTTGGAAAGCTAGATAATTTGTGTTAGTCTGCATGAAAAGCAAAGGTATGTTATGGTAAACAGTGATAATATATTAGTCAACACTGAATAATCAGAATTTTTTGTCTTCTGAGATTTGCATCAGAACTTCAAGTGCTTGAGCAAAAGACTTTGCAGGATATTGCTTCATAGGTTAATTGTTTTCCAACAGTGTTATTCACAGTGACATTACCTCTGTATGTCCCTACTGGTACACCCTATTAAAGTAATTTTTTTTCATTAAATTTGCAGAGATAGAACTGTCTATGTTTTCTATTGAAGCATTTTCATTATTGTCTACAGATTTGAAAAAGTCTTCTTCTGATGTACTTTAAAGTAATAGGTGAGGGACCCAGTTACATGCATTGTTACTTTCGCTCCCGGAGAACTTTGACTCTGGTGGTAAAACAGTCTTTCTTGAAGAAAGGGGAAAGAGGTGATTTAAAACACTCAATAAAATTATTAATTGAATGGTGTAAGAAAATTATTAACAGAATTATCTCAATTCTATTGGGAGAGTAATAGTACATTCTGCCATCTTGAACTGATATTTTAAGGAAAAGGTCCTAGAGAAGAGAAATGCAGATACATTCCCAGAGGTGTACAGCTAGATTTAAGTCTGTTTTGTAGTGTGGTAACAAAACATTTCTGGGAAAAGAAATTAAGCAGAAAGCCAGAGGAAAAAAGGTGAAAATATTCTGCTTCCTTCCACTTTTTTATCACTTAACATGCTCTCACAAATATGATCTCATTTAATACTTTCTTACATTTCATCAAGATTAATACTGATTATTTCCAGTCATAGATGATGACCTTCATTATATTTACATATGTTCAACTGTTGTACATTTTGTCTCTGTAATTCATAAAAAACATCTAATTCTCAAGTGTTATTTGGTATCAGTTAGAAAAGCTGCAGCTTAATCCTTCACACTTTTCTGTGCTTTGCAAGGCATTTCCAGTGTGAAAAGTTGAAAGGATTAAAGGTTGGTGTCAAATACACTTGGTTACATTTTGTACATTACAGAGTTTATAATTTGTTGTATTTTTATGAATATTATATAAAGTTCTGGAGCCCAGTTGGCCTGGCTTTTCACCAAAAAAACACAGCAGCCTAAAATCAAAAAGAGTAGGTCTCAAGCCCAACATTTTGATTTGGCAACAGAGCCACAGCAGCCTGTAGGAGCTGTAGGGCAGATGGCTCCTGTCTCCACTGTTGTCCCCAGGAAGGGTGATATGACTGTCTGGGAAAGTGAAAGCCCAGTCCCCAGGCAAAAAGGAAGCAGGAGGCATCATGGCAATGAGACCCAACCAGCGCTAGGAGTTTGTTGGTTCACTGAAAAATTAGAATCCTTTCCCCAGCTTTTCACTGTATCTCTTGACTTCCTTCACCATTTTTTTTCTTTTTTTCTCTTTCCTTTTTCAGTATATTTCTACATACTATCAAAAACCACATGGAGGAATGCTTAATACGGAAAACAAAACAATTGTTAGTTAGGTGTATCAAGTGTCTCAATATGCTGCATTTTCTGTGGTAGGTTGGCCTATGTCTTAAAAAGTCTTAGTTCAAAATGTCAAAAAACATAGGTTTGAATTGGCAAATTCATTAGCAACTAAAAGATGATGAAACTATTCCATGTAGCAACATGAAAAGAGCTAGAGCTGAATTTCATATGACACTACCAAAAGTAGCCTTCACTCAGACTCATTTTTTTGGTTAAGTATGGGATCTACAAACAGTCTTCAGAAATCCAGTTTATTTTAAATCTTGTGAACTTGATTTTAGACAAAATATGACCTAACAAATGATTCATTGCAACAAAAGGTCAGCCTGAACCATGTGCACAAAAATTCAGTTCCATGAAAAATTCTGTCATTTGCATTAGTAAATTGGATTAATGTAAAGATTTAGGGCCTGAATACTTGTTTGTTCATTTAATGCATATGTATCTTCTAACAAGTAGGCACAATGAATCAGGTATACCTGAGCTGTGAGCATTGGAGAACACATGTAGGTGAACTACATATGTACAAACAGATGCAGTTGTCCCAGGTACATACAATAGCTCAATTTGGGGGCTTTGGTTTTTTGTGTTTTGATACTTATTTTTCAGTTTGTAGATGTAATTATGAACAGACCACTCTGGGCATTAAGAAACCTCTGCCTTTTGAGACACTAAAATCTGTTGGGCAGTACTTCTGTATCCAAAATACATGCTAGCCTTGTGTAAATGATTTTATAATGAAAAGTCCTCTGGAGAAGCTTATGTGGAGGAGCTTTTCAGTTGGACATCCAGAGTCAGGAAACCTGATTTCCACAGTATTTATGCATACAAATATCATTTGGTCATGATGTTTTTCCTATGTCACATTCAGATTGTGTACTTTTTCCCTTGATTGCCAAAGACTTTTGAGCGACGGGCTGGCCCTTCTTATGTATCAAATTAATTGCTTGGATGACTACACAAAACATATTAAAAAGTGCAAGGAAA
>NW_009259694.1:1298545-1301534 GCF_000687185.1 Egretta garzetta | reverse complement strand
GAAAAGTTTCAGAGGAGTTGAGTGCATTTCTGCGGATTATCATAGTCTTTCTTTTACTTTGAAAAGGGTTTTCATTCTCCACTGGAAAATAGAACTTGTGATACTTCCCTAATTCGTATACTAATTTTTTAAATAAAAAAGGATTGTAGGTTAAATAAGGTTTTGATACTGTGATTTGAAATTTTAGGAGGTACATAAAATTTGCAAAATTAAACAGTACATTTAATTTGGAAACCTAACAGATATTAGAATTTTTCACGCAACTTTGCAAACATTTTAAAACCCCTAATATTGCTAATTCTTTGATAAATTCATATTAATGGAGGAAGAGTATTTAGAAGGACATTGTAACACCTCTGGACCATAGCTGATCAGTTCTTGCAGCTATAATACTGTTATGCAATCTGTATAATTAACACGAAGAGTACTTTTGTCAAGAATTTTATTTATGTCTGTATTTATTTATTTATGCACCAGGCTAAAAACAGAGGACATAAATTACTATATCCAAAATATTTTACAAATTATTAGGGGCTTTCTTTTTTAATTTCAAAACCACTTACTTTTCGGTAGATGAAAGATGATTAAAGTTTTAAACATATTTTAATAAAGTCCTGAAAAGGAATAATGAAGTTCAAATATTTTTGGCAGAATCTTTTCTTCAGATTTGTTTGTTTGTTTTTTTTCCCCAATACATTGCTTGTCAAAAGAAACTGTGGTACAGGTCCTTCACTTACCTACAGTTAGAACACTGAAAACCAAAACCCTCTTTTCCAGGAATTCAGGCAGGTTAAGTCGCAGTGGCTGTGGAGTACATTGGCCTGGCCCTAAATAATTGACTCAAGGCACACAGAGAAAAGAATCAAATATTTTTGCTAGTCATTCCATACCTACAGCAGAGGGAAAGATGATTTTTTTGCTTGTTTGTTTGTAGATAGGGAAAAAGTTTGGTTTACCACCTCTTTCTGAATTTCTGAAGATCTGCAGATCTACAAAAACAGATGTCTAATAATGATAAGTTTATACTTGTTATATTAATGTCAACTCAGTTACTTACTAAAACTGTGAACTTTTAATTATTCACAGGAATAATCTGACTTACAGAATGGGAATTTTTTCCTGAGTAAATTTCTGGTCACTTTTATTTCTTAAGGAAACCATGCCATAGGTCATCCTGCACAGAATGACATAGTTTAAAAAATCCTTTTTCTTAGAAGAAAATTGTGAACGAAATCAATAGAAACCAAACAAACTTATTCAGAGTGGAAGATAAAACAAAAAGGTTTTGAACAGAGCAGAACATGGAAAACCAGCTAGTTGGGGCCCAGTAATAATGTATAGTGTTCCTGAAAAAATATTTTGGTTCTATTCTGTTCTCTACTGAGGAAAGGGAACATCTTTACACATTCACATAAAAAGCAAATATGATTTTTTTCCCCAACATTTATTATAGTGTTCATTGTAAAACATGCATTGGCTAAAGAAATAAATGCACCTGAAATTGCATTTATTCCAGTACTCCATTTCATAGCTGGTTAGCATGAAGGAATGATAAAGTTAACAAAAATTAGGGCCTAAGGTCTAGCCTTGGGGTTTTGTCTATACGTAATCATTTGACCAATATAACAGAATAAGACACCAATTTAATTCAGTTATCTTACAGCAAGTCTGAGCTTGAATATTAAAACTAATAATTATCAGTTTGCTTAGTGAGTTTGGTACTGACTTCAGTTACTTTTAGTTTACTGACCTTTTTTTTTTCCAGACCAGAACTATCTATTCTCAGTTTTGATGCTATCCTAGTCTTGGAGTTTTGACATTTAGTTTTGTGCAGGGGAGATGATAATTCTTAGGATCTCAGTAAAAAGGGAATGACACTCAAGGTTGGTTAACTGGTTTATTGAATAAAGGATGGAAATTATAGAGAAGATGTTAGCAATCGTACATCCATTCTGGTGCTGGGAACCCTGGCTGTTGTAACACCAGACAAGCCCCTCCTCGTAGATTGCAGCACGCTGCTCAGATCCCATCTACGGTGAGGTTCTCCAGACTCAATGTTCTTCACATCTTTATAGCATTCCAACAAGTGAACAGAGCTATCAGTCTTTTACCTGTACAATGCTGAACTTTCTAGATGGCGCACCAAGGTTCATGGAGAGTGTTACACTCTTACACAGCTCCATAGGAACAGTTCTTACATGTACAGGTGGTATTGTTAAAGACAACACATGCTCATGTCACAGCGTTTGCTCAGGTTATCTAGCAGTCGCTCACACTAACAATACAGATCTCTGCAACCAAGGCCTACTGTTAAACTGCCTAGATTCTGTGTGAAGTCACTATCTCCTACTGCAATATCTTCCACAGTGGCCCACTATACATTTGCTTAGAATAAAACCTTTATTCAGTGAAAATCTTTCTCTGATGACACATCTTAGAACCTTTTGCCTGGCTTAGCTTTACTCTGATTGTTTCCCTTTCTTGACAGTTTTTAATAATTGCCTTTTGCTACTGTCTTTGAAAATTCCAAACTGTTGTCTAGAGTACCTTGTGGTCTGAGAGATTATCTGAAATGCTTTTAGCTTAACACCACTTTCATCTCTGGCCTGCAGCCAAAGGAAACACTTTCTCCGTGCGAGTTTAAGTTCATCATTCTTTCAGCTTGCATGTAGCCATAAATGACAGGTGCCAACATGGCCATGTAATATATGTACCACAGTTGCCATATCACCCAAAACTTTTTGAATTTTCAGATCTTTTCCTCACTCTTTTTCCTATTTGCTGTTACAAAATATCCATAATTTCTGTCATTTCATCCATTGATGGGTTTTCAATGCTGTATTTGTTCATCCATCCGCACCATCCATTAATTTTCTCTGGAAGACTTTCAGTGATGTAGATCTACTACATACTATTTGTAATGAGAACTTTTGAGTAAGGGCACAGCTAATGAAAGCACAAAAAATAGATTCTCCTTTTATGCAATAGG
>NW_009259694.1:1297324-1298535 GCF_000687185.1 Egretta garzetta | reverse complement strand
AACCCAGATATTTTTATTTCTGGAAGTGAGTACAGGTTACCTCTAGTGCTCTAACTTTATGCCCTTGTATATACACTTGGTTTCTTCCATAACCAAAACTGCTGTATGAGAACCTCTGAAGTGGAGGTCCTCCTTTAAATCCCGCATCTAAATTGGAACATTCATAATTGCTCCTTGCTGAATTCCAGAGGAACTTTGGAGAAATAATTAATTTACGTTAAGGAGAGACTCCCTTGACATCTTATGACAGATATTGCAAGCAGTCCTGAACATGTAGCTGTTTTTATCAGTCTTTTATGGTAAGATCACAGCACACATCCTCTCTTGTATCTATTATCTGTTATCCCCAAACACTAGCTGAAGTTTTCCACCCTCTCAGCTGCACACACAACCACACTGCTTGTGTAATCCCTTCAAGTCAAAATAGATTCAGTTACAGAAAGAATTTAATCCATATTTATGGGAAAATCTGACTAACTTTGACTAATCAAAGTAGAAATATAATTTACAAGTAGCCTAGCCAGTAATTCAAAGGAAGCTGGTTGCTGTATGTCAACCCTTCAAGCAAAGATACCGAATAAAGGTTATGTCTCTGCATGATACTTCACGGAGGTTAATAATGTTTTCTAATTCTACTTCTAAAATCCAGGTTGTTTCTCATTTCCTGTGCAACAAAACTACAGAAGCAGGGAAAGGGCCTCTAATAGCCCCAAAGTGCTTCAGTTCTACAGGTGCTAACTGGGGTGCCTGTTTTGCTGGTAGGTGTTTGACTTTTTGAAGGCTTTATCAACGGACTTCTGATGGGAATTGAGCAGTAGAAGTCCAGGTTTAGATGATGAGACAGCTCCTCAAGACCCTGAGACCTGTAAAAATAACAGGTCCTGTGCCCTAGCAAAAAGCAAGCAGCACATTTAGTAATATAATTTTCAAAAAGTGTTTTACGGAGCAGCTTTAAAGGTATATTCTTCTGCTGTTCCAGACCAAAGAAGCAGGGAGGATTGAAAAGAAGAGTTCCTTTCTAGTAACCTGTATTATTATCTATAATCTACTTCAGCTGCCTGTTAGATAACAAATACTCTGCTATATACTGGATTGCTCCTATATTGTGCCACTAGGCTGCAATGTGTCAAATACTTTATTTGATTTTCATATTTTGATGATGGCAGAAGCAAATTAATCTAGTCTGACTTAATTGGAAATTCACACTCTTT
>NW_009259694.1:1265622-1297310 GCF_000687185.1 Egretta garzetta | reverse complement strand
GGTAGTATAGATGAAGCTGTTTAAGGATTTTCTGCCTGTAAAATGGAAGGGGGAAAAAAGATTATAATTTTAGTAAGTTACATAATGTTATGAAATAATAAAAAATGATCTGTCGTTGCGTCAGTCTTGTTATATTTTAATTAACAGTTGAAATGAGCCCAGACTGTCTCATTTATACCAATCAACCTCCTCCACTTCATTCCTGAGCTGAGTGGTTCAGGAAAACAAGACCCAACTCTAACCAACGACAGAGAAAAGGAAGTATGTAAGCAAAAAGTAAGCAAACTGATCAGTTAAGTTACCCTACAGTTATGTGGAGTGAGTATTGTCAAGCCTTTGTCTTCAGAAGACTATTTAGCATGCAGGCCAGCAAGCTGGGAGCTACTTAAAAGATCATAGAATCACAGTATTATAGAATCATAGAATGTTTTGGGTTGGAAGGGACCATTAGAGGTCACCATGCAGTGAGCAGGGACACCATTAACTAGATCAGATTGCTCAGAGCCCCATCCAACCTGGCCCTTGAATGTTTCCAGTGATGGGGCCTCCACTACCTCCCTGGGCAACCTGTTCCAGTGTTTCACCACCCTCATTGTAAAGAATTTCTTCCTTATATCTAGTCTAAACCTACCCTGTTTTCGTTTAAAACCATTACCCCTTGTCCTGACACAGCTGGCCCTACTAAAAAGATTTTCCTCATGTTCTCCCTTTAAGTACTGAAAGGCTGCAATAATGTCTCCCTGCAGCCTTCTCTTCTCCAGGATGAACAAAATTCATCTCCATCCAGTGTGATGCAGGATACTACACTTAGAGAAGCCTGTTCAAAGTGTTCTTGAGACTTTTGAGGCCAACAGGGTGTGCTTTGGGAATTTCAAGTCTGATGAATTGGTAACCCATGCCACGTTGTATAGTGTCATCCTGATTCTCTTTTCTGACCTAAATATATAATTTACTGTTGACAGTGAAAGAGAATAGGTATGTCTTAGTAGTGTTTAGGAAAGTAAAGAATGGCCAGGTAGAATCAAATCCATTTAGTTTAGCATTCAGAAGTGGCCATTAGCACATGCCTAAGAAAAAGTCAGAAAAGTGTGACAACAAATAACAATTCTTCCTAATGCTAGAAATAAACTTTCCTGTTTTTTTTTTTAGTTCAGGAACTTCCTGGAACAGGAATGGCAAGCTTGGCAGAGGGTCGATGATCACAATTCTTGAGGCTTTCAGTTGTTTTTGTTCTAGATTACATGGGAAAGGTATCTGATGATAGCTGTGGGAAATGATAAGAACATCAGTGTCATCTAACACTTGGAAACTATAGTTTTTTCATACTATGTTCTATGCATAAATCCAGAGCCTGCCCATTGTGTGAAAAAACTGAAATGAAAGACAGAGAGATAATAAAATGAAGTAAAATATGGGTCTGCTATGAAATTAAGAGGTGAACAAAAAATTCTGAACTTATTCGGATGGTAAATGTTTCTATTTGGAGTCAAAGTTAATTTAAAAGACAATGAAAAACCATTACAACTGAAACATTGCCCTTTCAGCAGTCTCCTAACTTTCATACTATCAAAAGTGCAGTATCAATAACATGAACAAAGGGACTGTAACACTAAACAATAAAAAGTATTTTGAATTTATCAGATTGTGATGTAAAAAGAAAAATAAATTTCAAACACAATCATTTCTCTCAAATGTGAAATAAGTTCAATTTTTTTTTTTCTGGCAAACATTACTTCCAGTAATTCAAATAATTATTATGAAAACTATGTATAAATCCAAATGCCTTTGTAGAAGTCTTTGCAAGGGATAATGTTTGTGTTGGGAATGATTTGAAATGATTAATACCTCTTTGAAATAAGCTATTCCTGTTATTTTTAACATAGTAAAATTGTGAAAAGCATAAAAGTCCACTAGTGAGAAGTCTAAAAGGCTTATAGCAATTAAAAGGCACAAGGGCCCAAAATTTCTGTACCTAATAAAATGGGATTTCTCCCACACCTTCCCCTGCCACCAGTAGGTGCCATAGAAAATAGCCAAAAGGATATTTAAGGTGTCTTTCTAAACTTTAAACAAGTATATATATATAAATAAATAGAAAACAGAAGAGTTAGGTCAGACTACAACACTGCTCAAACTTATGTCACACAACGTGGGGAATAACCAGCAGTTAACCCAGTTTAATTTCATTTGAACTTCATTATTGATATTTCTGGTGAAATCGTTCTATTATGTCTATTCTGATGCAAACCTCACAGGAGGGAATTAAGCAAGACCATCAAGTGCTGAAAAGCTTTGTTGCCATTAGTGGTGACATGTCTCCATAATCACATAATAGAATTCAAAAACCAGGGAGCCCCGTACTGAACTGTTAATTGTTACCTTTTATTGTGTAACCAGGAAAAACTGGTGGGGGGATCTTCCTTCAAAATAATGCACAGATTAAAGAAGCAATTAACTGAGCTTGCTGTATTTTTATCTGAAACAGATTTTAGAATAATTGCACAATATATCACTCTAAGGCATTTTTAACTCTTTGGTATTTGTTTTGGATATCCTGCATGGCTCTAATTCACTAAGTTCTGGAAATATATATCTAATACTAATTGTCCTTTTATTGAAGTGATTATAAATGGAAAGCAGAGGTTTAGTGGACAGTCCCTCAAATGCCCCTCAGGAAAAGGTTGAAGGAAAGAATAAAAGAAGGAAGGGCACAGATCAGACCTATAGCTGTGAAGTCTCCTGGCTTTTCTACTGACAGTCAGTGCAAGATTCAATGCACTGAATGCATTTTTATGTTTTAAAAGGTTTACTTCACTTTACTTTTAGGTAAATAGAAATAGATTTAAGGAAAAATTAGTATGCATCGTTTGCAAAAAAAAAAAAAAAGGGAGGGGAACGTATGCGTTACATCACTGATGAAAACACTGGAGATTGCTATAATACTTGCATTTGTTGTATGTAATATTATTTTATTTGAAGTTATCTGGAACAAGCATTTCAACTGACAGATTGTCTGAATTTTTATGTTTTCTTTAAAAATATTGCCTCGTTTTCTCTTTTTCTATTAACTTGTCAGTTCCTTTACTTTCACTGGGGCAACAAAATGGACCTCTAGTTATGGATTTGTTTTCTAATTAGCACAGGAAACAAGGAAAAATCCACTGGAGTAGTCAGAGACAAAGCAGAATAAAGAAGTTATAAGACTTTATATAAAAAGTCCATTTAAAATCAGATTGAATCATTAAAAATTTTAAATAACTTTGCACTTTTTAACAAGTATCTAAGTATTTTCCTTTCTCAGATATATTTTGCATAAGGATGCCCTTATTGCTCTGTGCTACAAAGGTGTTTGCAGCACCTAAAAAAACCCTCTTAATTCCTTCTAATCTTTTTAATACTGGAAGTACTAAATTGGCCAAACAAAACCATTTAGTTCCTATTAATCTTTTTGATGTAAGAAGCCTATATCGATACCTTCAATACCAGTTAAAAAAAATAAATATAGTATCTAAATTTATTGGTGATCAATAAACCCTTCTTCCAGACAAATGTTTATGCCTGTGATTTTTCTATAGCTCAGTGAAAGGGCCTTGAAGAAGACCAGCTAGGATCTCATCCCATATAATTAATAGGTGTCTACAACAAGAGGGATTAATTTTTCTTGGAAGGTATCTTTCTGTCTCTGTTGGCTTCAGAGGGAGCCTAGATCACTAGGTTAGCCTAGACGCCTCAGCCAGTCATCATTTTAATAGCTTTGGAAGGGATGAGCTTAATATTAATTGTATCTATACTTATCAAAAGAAAATGACAGCAGAGGGCATTTTTGTTTAATCATGCAAATCAGATGAAAGATCCCTGGAAGGGGAAGCAAGACATCCTCTGGTCCACCTGCCTGCTCCAACTCCTGCACAATAACATGTCCTGGTATAACATGTCATGTATCTCAGCGACTGTATGTATATTCACTCCTGCTGTATGTGTCGTGGGTCCAAGTGTCAGCTGGGACTCTTGCTGGACCTTATAATAACCTCTGTGCCTGGGCTTTGGCCAAGAATCTGTAGAACATTTCAACAGGTCTCTCTCTCCATCTGGTGTGTTAATTAACCTTTGTTCTATGACGGGCTGCTTCTACTGCTTAGTGTTATCATAAGCCTAAGGAGAATAAAAGTGCTAGCAGTGAAGAGAGGCCAGGGACTGTCAAAGATGTGTTTAAGTTCCATAAAAACATGAGAAAGGACTCTCATAATAAAATCTCTGCCAGTGTGGCTTTATCACCACAATCTGTCACTGCTCCTGGTATAAAATAATGTTGAGCTTTTACAAAAACAGAACAACAAATTGAAAAGTAAAAGCAGTTTCATTTCTATCTGAAATAATTGTATTTTGTCACAAAACAAGCTTGGATTAACTTGGAATTCATCAGACTCTCACACAAGCAGTTGATAACCCTGAAAAGTGAACACAGAGAGGAGAAGATACAGCGATTTTTAACTCCCTCTAATTTGTCAGAATGTTTGCAAGTAATTTTCTATGCACGTTGCATAGCGGCAAGTTGAATAAGGAAATATCACACCAGAGTCTTGCCTGTGTTATCCCATATAATTATCTCTAATATAATACTACACAATATACTATGAGTATACAAATAAATAATAAAATATAATAACAATTATATTTAGTTTATTTATTATTTGAAAGGGAGATAACTGGTATATTTAATTACAAGTTTAGAAAATAAATCATGATGTATTGCAAATCACTGTGAGAATAAGCCCAATACAAGAGGATATTATAAAAGAGAGTTTTCACACATGCGACAGGAAACAGACTGATGGGTTTGGATGAAAGAAGACATTCTGGTGCTAGCTAGAAACATAATAGCATATCTTTTGTGGTTTAACACTAAAAATTTTAGGAAAAAACCCATTAATTTTAATAAAAACAAGTTATGAAACTTTGTGCCATATCTAGGCACAGTGCCATATCTAGGCTGAAAAGAGCTGAAAATAAACATTTACAGTGGTATTCAGAACACCTAATTTTAGGTGACTAAGTCCTAGATTAAGAAGCTAGTCACACATGCTGCATATAGAAAGTAAAGAGACATAATACTGCAGAGGAAAATCCTAACTTAGGTCTGTATTGCCATCTGCCACAGTCTCTCACTCTTTTTCTATTGAATATAATGGGAACATAAAGATTATGCTTCTAATTTCATCACTTCAGAAATTAAAATTATATGGAAGAGAATAAATCCTCAAGGTTCAAAATTGTCTGCAAAGCAACAATTAAAGGCTCTTATTTTCATTCTTCTGAGGAACAGAAGATTGTTTCTTCTAAGATTTATTCTCATTAATACAAATAACAATGTCTTTTCCACTTGGCTCCATTGAAAAAGAGAAATGCAGAATAAAAGTAAAAAAATTATAATACTAGTGTAGACTTTCATGGTTGTAATGACATATGGAAGCAGACTATTCAAGGAAAAATGTGGCCTGCGTATTCACAGAAAAGTTAAAATATTCTTATGAATGACACATGAGACTACAGCAGAGGTTGAACAGTGAGTTAAGTGAATTAATACAGAAGGCTCAAAGACATATATGTCATTGCTGAGGCTCAACAAAGGATGATCAGAGATATATACGTATAAAGAAAAATATTTTTTGTAAGTATGATAAGCTTGTTAAGCTTTGGAGTGAGAGGAAATAAATACTAGACTGTATTTAAGTGCCAGAAACAATTTCTAAGTAGTAAGATGTGTTCAGTGAAGATATATCGTGACGTTGAAGTCCTTTGCTGTCCAGATATGAAGTAAGGGATCTCAGTATTGTATATGAAATTAGTGGAGATGCAATTGCGTAGGTAGTGCCACTCTGCTAAGGAAAAAGGTAGAGCAGAGTATGGGTGAGGAGATCTCATACTTTATTTCTACTCAAGACTTTTTACTATTCTTTTCTGGTTGTTTATCTATAAAATGTTTTGGGGTTTTTTTCTGCACTCATCAGTATAGGTAAGAAGTAGTATATGACAGTGAATTCTTTTTAATCTAATTTCCTCTTAACTCTGGAGGGGTTGGTGCATAAAATAGAAAAAATTTTCAGTAGTACTGAAGTTCAAGGAGTTGATCACCACTTCCTTAACTTTTTAAACACATTAAAACATGAAATTAGATCTTATACTAAAATCTTAAGTGATTACTTTTCTAAAACATTGAGTATTTAGTAGCTTCCTCTGAGGTCAGCTGAAGCTTCTCAGTTCTCAGCACAGAAAAATTTTGACCTGGTTTCTGATCCACTCCTATTAACATTTGCAAGGAAAAAAAGGAATTCTGTTTCAATTATTTGTCTTTCTGTACATATCTTGAGAGAATTACTGCTAAGGAAAAAAAAAGCAACAGCAACAACAAAACCTAGCTATTTTTATATGCACTCTGACTGAAATAACAATTTCCCTCCTTCCCCCCCCCCCCCCCCTTCATTTTCTTTTGTTGTCCTTCAAATTTGAGAGAATTCTTTGTCTAGTTGGGCACAGACAAAAGTTTACCTACTACTGAATCCAGTAATCACCTTCTCTGGTTTGGGTCAAAATGTTCACATTTTTGCACTGAGGTCTCACAGGCATTTTAAGACTCTTGAGCTATTTTCTTTCCTGAATAGGTTAGAACTTGTGTAGCCAATACTGAGCTCCTTAAGCTCAGTTTGACAACAATCAACACAAATTTCATGAATGTGCTTCAGTTTTCATATCAATGGAGAAATTTTGGTTTGAGGACGTGTAGAAAGCTGAAGGAGGAGATTCTCCTTGGGTATATTATTCTGCATTGCACAGAATAAAGCAATCAACTCCAGTACCTCAAAACTATTCTGCAGTTCTCCACATATATGTTAAAATAATAGCATTCTCCATCACTGTTGAAATATAAATACGCACCATTTTATATAATTTTTTGTATCCAGTTCTATATATTGTCTTTAGTTTATAAAAAAGACCAGTTGACCAATATAACTCTAAACAGGAATTGACTTTATGAATACACATTTAAAAACAGAGGTGCTTTATGTCATACCCTAAAAAACCATAGGATTACTGCTTATCAGGCTCTGAGGACAGCATATTCCAGAGATAAGTGCATTTCAATACAAACGACCTCCACAAGACATTCCGATTTTGATATAATCATCATGATTTTCCATCTTGTTCTGTACATATACAGTCATTTAATTTTGTAGAGGGATAAAATTCTTCATTTTAAAGTAATTTTAAAGCATTTTATGCATTTGGTTAACAAAAGAATAGTTCACTAGATGTCAAAGAATGGAGAATTAAATTAAAACCTATCAAATATTTCTATTAGTCTCAATCATTATGGCAATAGGTCCTACTTTTCCAGATTTTGTGCTTGATTCTAGGAAATATGAGAATATTTCATATCTAAAATGCACTGCATGAAGTTCCACCAACACTTTCATAAATGAAATGAGACCAACAGACTGAGTAAACAAGCAGGTGTTTTCTCATTGCATTTTATGTCTTATGGAAAAAATCACTCCAGTCTTCTTCCTTTTAATCTGAACTATTAATTTGTTCTCAGGAAATGCCGTCCCAGCTTTATTTAGCTTTCCATAGTTTGTATTAATGATCAAAGAAGCTGATCAGAATATATCATTAGTACAGAACAGAATGACCTATTTATTTACTGAATAAAGTTTTCCTTCAGAGAAGTCTGCGGCTCATCTGGGGATTAACAACATAAACAGAAATGGAACAAAGGTGAACACCAAATTTTATAAAATGCATACAGAAAGCTTGTATTGGGTAGGATGGGGAAGGCAGAATAGGAGCTGCACTCGCTGCTGTGAGTTGGTTAATTTACCATCAATGCTTTAAGATTTACTAAAACATTGTATTAGCTATTGGTTTTATCTTGCTTACTTGTTTAATTGGGTTTTTTGCCTTTCAGTGGGCAGCTCTTTGGGGCAGGGCTTTGTGCTCTCTGTGTGTAACTTTCCGCAGTGCTTAGCAGAATGAGTCTCCAAACATTCAGAGCCCCCAAACCACAACTGCTATTATAAATAATCAGTCAATTCAAGCTTCTCAGCAGAATATACAGCACTGATTTACAAACACCACCTCCACCACCCCCCCTCTTTTCCTGGAGTGAGGAGAGGAAACTAAAGGCTGATATGGAATAAAGAAATGAGAGGGCTGGTTGGATTTGGCACTCCCACGCTCCTTCAGGGAAGAAAAAAGTTGAAGGTTGTGTTTATAGCTCCCCGAGTAGGTCCTGCTGCTAAGCAGTGGTTGCCCTCCCTGTACAGCAGTTTTCTTCCTGACAGCTGAGTAGTAAACCTGTCTTTTCACATTTCTGTCTTGGCCAAGCAGACAATGGGACATGAATGTTCTAAGTGAGCCTGTGAATTACTTAGTAGCTCTGTAAATAGTAAATAAAATGATGTGTCATATCACATTATCCTGAAAATTCAGGGGCAGCAGACTTGCAATATGCATTTTTTTTAATATTTTTTTGAAAAAAAAATTAGTACACAAAGATGTTTGATACTTTCTCCCCAGTCACTGGAATACAATATAGACATTTCATAACTTTGTCACTTTTAGATTGTTCCAAACTCTTGCACAACCTTAGGAAGGAAAGGGTAGAAAGTCTTTCCTGTGTTTTATATCTCACTCCTCAAGAGCTTGGAAATTACAGGGAGAACCTTGTTTGTGATTTTTAAAATAACTGTGAAAAGGAGAAAAACTAGGAGACAATGCTGAGCCATTACATTAGCTCTCCTTTAGCAAATTGTATTAAGAAAAAGAATCAGGCACCAGGGAGCTGCAGAGAGGATTTTCTTCCTCAGATTTGTTTTTCCAGTTTCTTTACTGTTGTGTTCCCCTCTGTTATGATGAGGAAGTTACTTTGTAAAGAAAGTAACTTCTAAACTTCTAACTTGGTACTTCTAAAGTCTGAAATAGCATTTTTGTAAAAATAATTAACAACTACTGAAATTATGTTCACTGTACAGAAAGGGCAGTATATCCTCACTGCATTTCAAGAGAATACATTTTTATTGTGGTGATGATGATTACTGTTATCTACTATGCACTTTTTTTTTTTTTTCCTGTGGTTACCTAATAGGTTTCATATAAGAAATTAACTTGACCTATACCCTATGCTCTGTTTCAGCATCTTAATTTTCAGATAAGGCTAACGGGAAACCTTTCCTTATTCTTTTTCATAGAAAATATATAAATAGGTTGATGGAGTGTAAAGACAAAAAATTTGAGTTAGAAGACAATTAAGCTTAATGATAGAAAACTTTTCCTAATTTCACCTTGGATTCCTGAAGTTTGCTGAACAATATATAGACTACATATAAGCAATCATAATGAAAGGACAATTGTTTTGAACAAATGCATCCAACTTATTCATATTGTTCTCTCTTTTTAGAGATCATCAAAGTTGATATTTTCATCCACAGGTCAAGAAGTAATTAGTTACATATGAAATAAAATCTTGATTTGAATTCATATTGAAAAAAAAGAAAGTAGCTAACATTTAAATTAACACCTTTATTGGTAACTTAAGGATTTATTTCATTTATACATAACTTTTCTTTATCTTAGGTAGTAATATTGGACTAAATTACTGATTATTAGTTTCAATACATCCTTAACATTTTCAATTGTGGACCATAAATTTGAATAAAATTTATAGTCAGAATAAGTACTTTGATTTTTATACTATGAGACAACATCTTATACTTTATAAAATTAATCTTTAATGTTTTAAAGCTATAGCATGTAACCTTGGAAAATTGTTACTCTAGAGGAACATGATTTTATTTCTTAGAGTAAACACCAAAGTTTCATTTCTTCTGTTTGGAGTTGAATTTTATATCTACCCCCAGGGTCTTGCAGATTAGAACAAACATTGGACCTTTATGGGGACATAGACCTACACAAACTTAGATTTGTAAAATAAAACAAGAATTGTTAAAGTATATATAACTCCTATTTGTAGATATATAATATGCTACTATATATCATGCATATTTCTCATACATCAGAATTATTTAAAATGCAAATTTTTTTAGTTCTACATTTTATCATCAGTGGAAAATCCTTTGTTATACATATGTATCCCCACATATATATCTTTTATTAAATGGTAACAGACATCACTATGAGTAAATAATTACAGTGTTTAGTAGTTTTATTTGTACAGATACGAATGCACATGCCTTACCTACATGTGCCTGCTGAAATCACACTGAAGATCAACAAAAATTGTCCACAAATTTCAGGACTTCTTTGTGTGTTCGTGTCCTTATTCACGGTGCTTCAGTTTTCTGCTGAATATGAGTCTACCCTAAGAAAATGCTAAATGCTACTCAAGTGGGTATGTTACTCTCAAAATTTTAATTACACATTTATTTAAACATGCTGCTACTTTGCTCCTAGATGAATATCTTTGTGTACACTGTTAATCAGAACGGTGAGGGCTTTACTGTCTTACATTAATTTCCAAAGGAATTCAGATTTCTTGCAGGTAAATTTTACAAGGTGTTTTAGAGAAATATTGTAAAAATGTCAGTCCCATGTCCAAACCTCACCTGGGTGAAAATATGGATCAGCTATGAACTCTGACATACAACAGGTAAGCTGTAAACTGTTACTGAAATCAAGAGTTAGGTGACAGGTGACAGTTATCTTGACATCCAGTGGCAGAGAGTTTTAAAAACAATTTTTTTCTTCCTGGTTAAAAACTAAAATTATGTTAGTTTTTCAAATCACAAAATATTAGCCAGCTTGCAATTTTTAATTTTTCATTTTCTTATACCAACTAGGAACAGTATCCTTATAAAACTTAACCTCATAGCAGGTGCTAAACTTATTAAGTATTAAGGAGATTTAAATAAATCCATATTATAGATAAACTTAGTTCACATTTCAGAGATAATATCTTCCAGTATTCTTCTCCCATATTGAATAAATTGAACAGACCTTCATTAGAAGCACTCCTGGCACTAAGCCAGAATATTGATTGTTACTGAAACAATTAAAAGCAGAAGGATTAACATTTGGGTGAAAAAAGTAAAGAATAGGAAAAAAAAAATTGTGACTCTCTCCAGCATGATTTTATGTTAATTTTGCTTTTAGTTTTCACCAAAGACGTCAAGTATCATTAATGTAATATTTCATTATCACTAAAATATATAAACCATCTTTACAAACATACTCCGTCTATTAATCTTTCTTTTTTTTTTTTTACTTAAATAGAGCAGTTCAGGAAAACCAATGGCATAAGTTTTTATGAAATTGAACGGTCAGTAAGAGATATTTTTCTTATATTTTAGGGGTTTTTAATCAGAGTTGTTAACAGTGTTGTTAAGAGGATATTGAATATGCTGCTGCAACTTGATTAAGTTGGTATAGTGTATCAGTGGCAATTTTTACCCATTGGGCTTTTTCCTGAATTGCTGCAATATCAAAAAGCCACCTTAGCACGTAATTTGATGGTACAGCTGTGCAACCTAAAAGCTAGCTGATGTGGAAAAGGGCAGTCCTCTCTCCACTCTTCAAGCTAGACACACATTTCCCCCTTTCCCCTCTATTTTTTACCAGAACAAAAACTTGCCTGAATGGCTGCTGAACTGTTTCAGGAAGCTAAAAGTGGCATAAAAGGGTTTTTTATCTTTTTTGGGTCGTAATAATTTTGCTTAACGCCCTGAATGGACTCACTGAAGTGTCAGACCAGAGAAGAATTAAGGAGCAGGAGAGGGGAGGGAAGAAACTGTCTTTTTTAATAGTGGGAACATTGAGAAAAATGGTTGAAAGAGACCATTGACCATCATCTAGCCCAGCCTTCCACTCATAGCAACGGGCTGGGAGTAGCTGATCAGTAGATTGGCTTAACTGTAACATCAGTCCACACTTTTTGTTAAAACAGCACAAAGTGGTTGTATCAGTATTTGAGAAACTTGTCTGGGTGGCAGACTGACCATCATTAAATCACAAGGCTGCAAGTCCTGCTTATGTAGCAGTTCCATATGAGACATAGTCTGGCTGCAACTGTACGGATTCAACTATATATATTATATATACCCTTCTATGCGTTAATGCATCTGTACAGACAGAGAATAAGCAAGGATACTGAGAGGGAGACAGAATATTTTGAAGAAAGAGCTAACCAACCTAAAAAGGAGTCCTAACAAGAAGTTACACCCCATCCATTCACCACCATTTTCCCCTTCTCGAGGCAGCTTTTGCAGGAGTGAGCAGGGGATGCCTCTGGTTAGCTTGTTTTCTTTCTTCAGGGCATTTGCATGACAGCTATGTAATGGGAGAAAAACCCATAGCCATTATCTCTAGGATTATTTTCAGAGAAAGGTTTGGGGTTTTTTTCATGACTCAGAACAAGCTGTGAAAGTTTAGCTCATGTATGAGTCTTCCTTATAATTTATATCTGAGATAACTTTGGTGTTAATCACTAATTCTCTTTTTTTTCTACGTTTATACAAGCAACCTATACAGTAGTGATTATTCTATCTTCCTCCCTGAAGGAGGATACAGATATATATTGAAATAAAGTGTATTAAAACATTTTGTTACAGATGGAATATATGGAAATAGTTTCTAGTGATAATTAATCTTTTGTGCTATTGTGCTGGTACAGTATATGGCCTCTGTGATTATACATAATGTATCTTTAAGGCATAGATCATTGCTTCATTTTATTTATGTTCCTCTCAGCCTGACTGCATATTACAAGCACTCTTTCTTGCTAATTAACTCCAGTGATCCCTTTAAGTCCTGATTAAGTTCTATTATGAAATTATTAAGACCTTTCCCTAGTGTCCTAGGTTTTTTTCCTCTAATTTTAGATGACTTCTTAAAGCAATAAATGTTCTTATGAAATAATTTTTCTCTTTTTTTCCTATGTACATATTTCAAGACTGTCAGGCTGGCAAAACATTAGAGTTAGAGCTTATAGAATAAGAGATTTCACATGGAATAATTTTGAAATATGTTTATGGTGATATTTTCATATTCTAAGTTTTCTAACATTATCCAATGGGTTGTAGCAAAGTTTTACTTCCTAGACACAGAAGCAAAAAACCTGAAACCACAAGACCTCCACAAAGAAACCTTGAACTTACTTCCAAATGCACGGAACACTTCATGCTGTAAAATTATTTACTGCAAAAGAAATAAGATTTTGAAAGAGAGGTGTTTATTGCACTATGGTTTCTTTTAGTTTTTCATGCTTTGTTTATTCAATGTCTTTGTAGAAAGCAAAGGTTTGTATATATGTTAGGGAGGAATAAAAGACACAAGCATGGTATGAAAGTGCTCTCTCTCTCTCTCTCTCACACATATATGTACATACGCACACACACTCATATTTGCTGATACTCATATATCTTTGTCAAATGTAAGCAGAATATTGTTATCAAATTTTGATTTCTTTTCTCTCTACAGTTGTATCCAATAGTAATTTTATTCAATACTCTAAATAAAAATACCATTTTGAAAGCGAAAATCAAAATATTTTTTCAATAAAATATACGCATACAAAGCTTTTGAATTCCATAAGCCTCCTTTTTTTCCAGCTGATACTATTTAGTAATTGAAAGTATCCAACTGTGAATGTTTTCAGTTAATGCAAACTATTTTTTATGAAGACTTAATCCCTTTCCAAAGATATTGTTCATTTTATTTTTGAGTCACTGCATTCAGTACTGCTTGATATCAGTAGAGTTCCACAGTCGTTTTCAAAGCAGTCTGGGTTGTCTTTCGTGGTTTAGGTTAAAAATTGGCCAGGAGGATAATCTGGTGATGAGCACAGCCCTGCAGAGTGAATTACGTTATTTTATTCATTGAGATGGACAAGCAGACAAACACCTTTCTTTCAGAAAATAGAGTCAAAGAGAGATTTGGGGGAGGAGCAGGGGACGGTGAAAGGAAAGTCAATAAATTTTAGACTAACAGCATAACTCCTTGTATATAACAAGACTCCTGTGAAAGGTTGCTTTTGATTTTTAAGGGTTGCTTTTTATTAATAATTATTTGGACTTCCTGCAGCATCTTTATTATACTGAATAATCTGTCTTAAAACACCAACTGGAATTGATATATTAGTTTTACATCCATGTCAAAAAAACTAAGAAAATTCCTTTAAGAACTGCTGATTATCTGGTTCTTCTGTCTTCAAATTTTAGCTTCAGCTCCATTAAATGACCTGCTGTCAACTCTGGGTTTTGAAGTCCGAGTTTGCCCTTGTGAAGTAAGCACAAATGAAACTACATGTACACATTTAAAACAGTAATAGGATGTGACAGCACAACATGATTCAATCATGTAAGAAGATGAGAGTTATACAGAAGGATTGGTCTTATATTTTCTCAGCTTTCCAAACAGCTGTTGCTTTTAACAGTTCTTTCATTGAAGGAGGTGACCTCTAGCCTCATACAAAAACAGATGGGAAGTCGGGGGTATTATCCAGAAGAAGCAAATTCTGGTCTATTGGAGTAACTGGGACTTAGTGAGGGCTAAATATGAGTAGTCTGAAAAGGTATAAAACCCACTGTAAGGAATAACTTCCTAATTATACAAATCATAAAATCTGGAACATTACTACACTTAAATACTTATTTATCTCTGTCTCTTACTTCTCTCTGGCTCTTTCCCACTTTTGATTTTATTTTTCATTATTATCTTTAGCTTTGACCTAGCAGTCATGCAATACCTTTAATCAGGTTTAACAGTCTTGCATTATATTCAATAATTCACACTGAGAGTTCAAGTGACCAAGACTATAAAAGCTGAACACACCTGAAGTAACCACAGGAATCATTTCATTCCCTCCGTAATAGCTCCCTGGTTTACACTGTGGTGGTACTTTCCTGCTGGTCCACACTGCAAGGTGATAACACCTCTGCAGTTTAGCAGTGAATTGTGGATACGGGAAACTAAGTTTCATTTGGACACCCTTTGTCTGCTTCAGGAAGGAAGGGTTAGGAAATTAATGGTTTATTCAGTGTCCTGTCATTATTAGCCCTCCCAACCCAGGAAAATTCATAACCTGATTTGCAGCCCAGACATTTTTTTTATGGTACGGTCATGAATTAATTGTGTTTGAATGAGGATTGAAGCACAAGCTGATAAAGAACGAGTGAAGATTTATTGAAAAAATGTACGCTTCTCAACACACCCAGCTCCAGCGATCACGCTGAAGATCAAAAGGGCATAACATCCTTAATTTACATAAGAGAGAATTTATTTTCCTAGACACTGCTGAAAAAAGGAATGGTTTTCTGTAAATATGTTGAGCTGATAGAAAACCATGTAGAAAATAACTTTCATTTCCAGAAACACCAAGTTTTATGTGAATGTCTTGCAAAGTGCTTTACAGTGATAGAAAAATTTTACTCATAAAAACCCCCTGACATCTGCTATTACAAAATAACAACAAAAACATTAGGTAAGCCAATGACAGGAAATAAAATCAAAGAAAGGAAACAAAGTATAAATATACTTTGGAGGAGGGGGGAAAGTATATTTTGGGAAAGAAATTGGGAACATAAACAATAAAACTATGCAAGGTCTAATCTTTTTAACTAGAGAACAATCTATTCAACTCCTTTGACTGCTTTACATGTGTGAAGTGTGGCTTTTGGAAAGCAAATTTGCTGCAATTTTTTTACTTTTAACACATAAAACCAATGAAGTAAACTACTCCATGTCACAGACAGATTGTATTGGCTTCAGCAAAGTTCTACTGGGAGTAGAATGAATGAACCTCCCTGGATCTATAATTACTAACATCCTTCTCTGTAAATCCCTCTTTCAGCCTTTTGGGTTTACTTTAACCTTAAAATTGTTTTATCTTCTGTAAAAGTTAACACTATGGTGAACTTTCTTCCAGATCCTGAAGAACATGATTTTTTTTTCTTTTTTCCTTTTCTGATTTTATATTTAAAACTTACTCTTTTGAAAGCTTCTTTGTATTCCTATAGAACGCAGAAATAATTCATTACTGGTCCTTCAAAATGTCCATATAGTTAAATCCGCTTTAAAAAAAAAAAAATCAGCTGTACTTAAACATAACAATAAGTAAAGTTGGTAACAGTTTTCATTTGGGATGGTCTGTTGCACTTATGTCTCCATAAAACTTTTGTTGGGAGCAGCAGAAACTACTTGTTCTCAGTAGAAGCAGCTATTTTCAGCTGGTTTTGGTTGAGACAAATACGGGAGACCACACGTGTGAGAGCATACTGCACTCTGTTGGCAGTTTGTACTTTAAAAAGAATTTCTTCCTACAGGTGTCAAGCAGATGATTTTTTTTAAGTTCCCATATTTTCATAACTGAGAGTGAAAATTCTGGTTCTGGGCCTGGATTGAAGAATTCTGACCCAGAAACCAATTCAACAAATAAGACTTTCTAATAGAACTTTTGAAAATATCTCTCCTACAAAGTATTTTCTTTTGTGAGATGTTAAGATTTCGTTTTATGCTTCAGTTTCCTTTATTAGACCATATCATGTCCCCACATATTTAAATTTGGGCCTGAGCTTATGGAAGAAAATCTTATAATGGATGGTAGTTTCAAAATTTGTTCTACCAACCTGAAGTGCTTAAAATATCTCCAGCAGGAGTTTTAGCCTATGAAATATCTGAACTGTCCTTCTGAGAAATACACCCGTCCCTACTGGTCATAAGAGGGTCCTAGGCCAGTTGCCTGTACCAAGAACATAAATTTTGAAGTTTGCTGTGATAATTGAAGTTTTGGTATATGCAATCATAAACTAGGAGTGCAAAATTTTGGGGAGATTTTAGGGATTGCTTAAGCTGAGAAGTTTGATAATGATTGCATTAATATACTTATTCTATGGTACTGACCTTATCTGTTTACAGAGAATTATAGGAGTAATAGTGTAAATCATGCTGATAAGGAAAATCTTTTATGTTCTAGAGGGTTTTTGTGCTAGCTCTAGGATAAAGCTATAAAACAAAGTGGAATCATTCTGGCTTGCCCAAACTGTGAAGAAGATGCCCTGTATTACATAAAGGTTACCCCCAAGGCAGCATATAAATTCATTCTAAAGCATAAAATGAATCAGTTTTGCTGAATTTAGAATTAATAGAGAACATCTGTTTTCCCACAGTTGAATGGTAACACATGCTGGCTGAACATAATCATGAAGCAAAACCATGTAAGACAACTACAGGCAAAACTGCAGAGGTTTTTAAATTCACGCTTACAAGTAGTCTCAGAGGCCAAACACAGCTAAGTGCTTTACTGTGTCGTTTTCATTAATTTATGTAACCCAGTACCTTTCTTAAGTTTTGCTTGTGGAAATGATGAAATTATATGTTTGACTTTGAGAAAAGTAGAATCTAATGAAGACGACTGTAAAATCATATAATTCAGAAGCGCAAGAGCATTGGGGATACTCAGTAATCTCTTTTTATTACTCTTTACATTAACATTCATTTTAGCAGCAGAGATATTCTGGCATAATATATTCCAAATTGTCCGACTTGTTACAGCTCTAAGAAGTTGTGGTTATACCAAAAATTTCTCTTCCAGGAAACATAGCTTCCTTTTAGACAGTGCACCCCAGGAACAAGATGTACTACTAGTATTTACAACTACTTCTTGATTTTTTGAAGGAGGTTTTGAATAAGATGACTTTGACTTTTGTTCTTACTATTTATTAAGCCAGAATAATAAATGCTCTGTAGATGTCCATAGTTCTAAGGGTACTGCTAAGAGAAGAGAAAAAAAATTTTCATTGGTGGAATAGTTTGCTTGAAACCTCCTTGAGAGCAAAAACCTTCAGCTTTCCTTCAACTTCCTCCATTACAGGTTCAAGGGTTCTGAAAAATTTCAGAAGAGCAATGAGACTTTGCTTTCCAGGTTTATCTCCTGAGGAATACATTTACACTGAAGTTAGGGACCAGGAGGAGCACACTGTAACACACCCTATGTGCACAAGTTTCTTTGGGGAGAAGCCAGAATGTCTTAGAAGAAAAAGTGGAGATTTCTCCTTGAGCATTTCCACATCCTACTGCAATCTAGAGTTAGGATATTATTTCAGTGTGTGGGGAGTACTGAATCCAGAAATGCTTCTCAGGCTGTTTCTTTAGATGCATTGTTCAGTTGAAGGAATGGTACTTGAAACAGTAGTTCTCACACGGACTAGAAGAGAGATGCTGGAAACCCCGTTGACACAGCTAAAGAGCGATGTGCATAGGTGCAAATTAATACATATAATATTAATAAGGTCAGAATCACACATTCTTTACCTTCAGTGTAATGGAACATCTTTTCATTGCATGTATCTCTGGCTGCTGTAGGTTTTTGTACCTTATCCATAAAATGCAAAAGACCAGAAAAGGGGTGTGTTTAACCAACCTAAAGGTCCACCATTATATATCTAAATTTCACGTTTGTACTCATCCAGTTGGATGTGCACATTGGCTGATACAATAACTGTGAATAAGAGGAACCCATCCAGAAAATATTCTGGGCCAAGGACATCTACATCTTACCTTTTTTGTACTTCTTACATAATAGGAGATGAATCATATTTTGAAAACGTGTATTCCTTTTCTTTGGCTGCAATAGGAAGCCTAGAATGACCTGCTTATATATTGAAGTTTACACTCACAGAGGAATTTTAGTTTAGGATGTAGTCTGGCAGCATTAGTCATTAAACTTTTGCTGGTGTTCACCCAAGCTACTTTTTTCACTATTAAATAAGAAAATAACTTGTTTGCCTAGTCCTAGAATTTTGATCAATATCAATTTGCTGAGGTTTCCTGGTTAAATTTAATTTGTCTGCTTAGGTTTGTTGTAGCATCATAACAGTGTCTCCTTTTCTTTAAAAGAATGAATTATTTACTTTGTTTTTCTTCAGTTATAAAGTTACATACTGATCAGAGCTTCTGTTGCTATATTTTTGAAGATTCAAAGCATATCAAATCTTATTCTGCTTTCACTTCCATAGGAGGACTTTCCTTATATTTGACTTATTTAGGATAACACTTCATTGGGATAATGTTTCAAGATAATTATATGAGTTGGAAATTTTAGAGATGCTTTTTCCTTCAGTGGTACGTCTGTACACTTCGGTTTGTAGACAGAAATGTGAAATTCTTGGCTTTCTTTGGTGTTCTTTACTGGGTACTTGGATTCCATAATCACAATATTCTTTCATGTCTGCTTTCTCTTTTTCTTCTCTCACACATCACCTATGAAATGAAATAAACTGATTCTCACCTGATTCTAAGCATTTGCCTATTAACAGATTGACATTATAGCGTATTTATGGTTTCAGCAAACTGATTTAATACACCCTGTACTGTGAAGATTACCATTCCTTTTTATTATTAATTTCAGTTAATGAGGTCTCACACACCAAGATGAGCAAAGATATCTCAACCTTTAAACTTAAACAGACAATAATGACTTAAGAAAAGACATAAAAATACTATCAAGATGTGATGGCATGATGAAAGTTATTACATCAGATGAAGTTCTTATGAAAGCATAGATTTTAAATATTTTAAAATCAGTATCAAAATCTTCACATTCAGGGTTACGTGAAGTAACCTGCTGATTATGTCAGTGCTAAAACACTGGAAAAAATAAACAAACAAAGAAGACACTTAAGTGAGGAAATATGTGAACAGGTCATTTTCTTGCTGCTTCTTAGAAGCCCCAGCATAGGCTAAAAGGTCTGTGACTTGGATGCTTCATTATTTAGCAAGAGTGTGGATCTAGGACATCTTGTGCTGGATCACACCATTGATGTAGCATCTTTTGGAAACATCAGTGCATTTGGAAACATTAGTATTCCAATCCTATAATGCCTTTCCTGGTCTGAATTCTAGTTCCACTTATGTCCCAAAGTCATAGGGCATCAGCAAGGCTTTTCTTCTTAAGATGCCTATGCAAATTATAATACCAGACCTCAGCTGATTAATAGTTCTACTACTTCAACTGACGAGAAAATCCATACTTTCTGATGTCTTACATTAATGAAAGTCAGTGGGTGTCCCAGGGTGCACAGAAACAGTTGAAAAATTAGAAAGCAATTTCCACATGGTTCTCCTCCTTTCCATAGAGCATTGAACAGAATTTCCTTAAAGCATACATTTGGAAAAGAGAATATTGCTCTTCTAGTATTACAAAAATTGCTAGCTTTCACAAAACTCCAGAAATCATAAAATCTTCCATTTAAAATTGATTTGGATAACATATCAGTCATAGTGAGAGAGTGAATGTCTTTTCCCATCTTTGTTTTCCCCTACACGTATAATTTCCACAAAACTGTAATAGAGAAATAGACTCAAATATTTACTTACAGAATAGACATTAGTAGATCCAAAACTATTCCCATTTTTCCTGTATTTTTTCTTTCTCAAAACTGTAGATTATTTCAGAAGGAAAAATATCAACAAATTCCATGACTAAACACTTTTAGAGCTGCTTTTGGGCCTGAAGAGAATAGACAATTGTCCTAGTTTCCTCTTCAGCGTGCCTCAAGCCTGTGCAAGGTAAGATGTCACCAAATATTCAAGTACAGAGGAGGTAGAATCTCCTACCTTACCGCCTTCTTGAGTCCCCACAAGTCTGTTGTAAACTTTGGTCATTGTATATCATTTAATTAAAATTAATATGAAAAACATAAACTTTTGTAAAAATAGAAAAATAGCAGAAGTTAGAGAATACCAAGAAATCACTGTTTTATTGTCAGAAAAACGCATTAGCCTAAGATTCACCACAAGAACTGTGTGGCCTGTTGTCATTGTCCTTGTCCTTGTAGAACTTGGGTATTTGTTTGTTTATTTTTTTAGCTCATGATCTTGAATGGCTTTCCCTTCACATTGTACAAAACAATGATGTGGTAAAAAATACTTGTGCAAATTCTTTGTTGACATGGTAATAGGCTTTGATTACATTCATGACCTCAAGAAATGACTGTCCCATGAATGTCCCTGAATTTGTAACAACTTTTTTTTCTTTTCCTACTGTAAAATTTTTTCTAATGGCTGGGGTTTTTTAAAGTAATTTTCTGAATATTTATATATTTTTAGAGTGCTTGCTTTTACTGCTTTCAAGTGCTCTGCGTTTTGTATTTTCTTGAGCTTCTGCAACTTCATATGAAGATAGCCTTGATTTTTTGTTGTTTCCCTGAGTGTCTCATATTTTAGCTCACTGAGTACTGCAGAAGCCAAGGACTACTGTGTTTTATTCTGGAGCTGAATCTAGAGTGCAATTGCATTTCAGCGAGTTTTATGAAATGTCTCACATACTGACTATATGCATGCTACCAAGTTATGCCCAGACCTAGAATGTGACACCTGAAAATTGCAAGGGTCACAGATGTTTCCTAGGGTCATAAGAAATGTGCAGAATATCTGATACTTATAAAAGAAAGCCAGAGAAGAAAAAGCAAGAGAGAAATCTCTGGATGCTAATTATCCATGCTGTGTAATGGTTAGTTGTCTCCTCAGTTCTGTCTTTGAAGTGCTGCAAATACTTAAATCTACCACAGGGGTTAAATTAGCTCTGAGCACCACGGACGTGAGCCAGTTGGTGTCATTGGGTCTTGACCTTTCACTCAGCAGAACAGAGGTTATCTTTTGTAATACTGTCATTGTTTACATTGTCATCAGGCTTGCTCTCTTGCTTAACAGACTTTTTAGACAATGAATGAATGAAGAAAAAAGATGAGTCTCTCAAACTATAGGGCATAGGACTATTTTGTACAAAGCATGAGGAAAGTTGTGTGACACTATTCCCATTCACAGCATGTGCTTCAGCCTTGATTTAGAAAGGCCCTTAGGTACATCCTTAACTTGAATCCCTCTGAAGTCAATATATTTACATGTGCATAATGTCTGTGGCTGTTATTTGGCAAAGTGGTTTTTTCAGTGCATCTGAAGGACGTATGCTAGGAAAAAAACAGAGCGGTATCTACAGAAACATTGCCAGTTGTGTCTGTCTCAGACCGACAGCAGCAACACCGCACCGAATGTGTTTGCAGATGGCACATGTTGTCTCCTAGGGGTTATCGCTTAGAGAGCTAATGTCCCCATTCTCTCCCAGAGGCTGCGGTGCGTGACTGCGTGGCATCTACCAGGAGCAATTCATGCCATGGCAAAATCATATCCCCGATTGTGTGCTCCAGAGCTTGGTGCCACGTAAGGCGGCGGATGCAACAGCACCATTCCTTCCTCACTGTGCTTCGTGGAGCTCATGCTTTGTCAGGCATGACATGCTGCAGCCTCTGTGCCCCCCTTGTAAATCCCTATCTCGAAAGCTAGGTTTTGCCTAAAGTGTTTTGCTTCAGGGGTGCTCTAATCGGATCGCTTACTTTTTGTATCCAGTGTATAAACCACTTTAAAGCTGTTAAATTTCAAGTTAGGGACCTGGATTTTACCCCATCTTTCCACTTGCCCGGTGCTCGTCTCAGACATGGCTGTGTGAGTATATGGTAAAGGCACAGGAGCTTCCTGTGACTTTATTACTTTATACTTCAATATATACGCTGCTTTTATTACTAATAGGAGGAAATTACATCTGGTGAATCTCCATTAACGGCATTAGTGAGGGGCTAATTTGGCATTGTAATTTTCACTGGGGACCTGTTGAAATCAGCACGGAAGAGGGTCCTGTTGTTTAGCACTGCTTTGAATGTCTTTGCTGAAGAATTAAGGCAAAGCCTTTCCTCCCCACCCTGATTTGTTTTTGCTGTGGGAGGAGTAGGGATGTTTATTGTGATCCATGGAGGTTACCGCTCTAGAATGCTACAAAAGAGCATTTCATCAAAGAAAACAAAGGTATTTGTAGAAGCAACAGTGAAATTAGATAACCTTTTAATCTATTTATCAAAGGGCCCACAGTTCCCTTTCAAGGCAGGTGAAGGAATACTTATTGAACCCAGAAAATGAGTCTACCTCCACAGAACTGAGATAACCGAAAAAGGAGAAAGAAATCAGTGCAAAACCGTTAGCACCTGCCAACTCTTATTAAGAGATTAGAATGCTTAAAAAGACAGAGAGCAGCTCAATATTTCCTTTTAAGTTTCTCCCGGCTGATTTCTCATGCGTGCTGCTGTGCACCGCAGTGAAACAAACAGGCCATATTTCAGCTCCTCAGGGCCACGAAAGCACTTTATGATATAAATAGCAAGTAGCTTCTCTTCAGGCTTTATAAGATTTCCTTAAGCAATCTATCTGTGCCTGAATGATTGACACTTCGGAAACTGAGTGAGGCTAACAGTTGGCAAGAAATTTACTTTCGCAATGTGACAGTGGAGTTACTTTACACATGAATGCTGGGTGATTTAGGAATTGTTCTGGGTTACACTGCAATATCCTACAATTTCAACAAGTTTCTTCTTTAATCAGTAGAAAACATGGTTTACGAATAGGCTTCTTGTGAAACAGTAATGAAAGCAGCACTGCTAGTCATGCAGATCAGAGAGCATAAATCGCAGTGAAGCTGACAGGAATACGGGCACATGCTCTAAAATGGACAAAGCTATTTCTGATGGAAGCAGGTGGTCCACTCCACCTGTGAGATGCTAGAACTCGCAGAGGAAAAGCCAGAGATGTCTGCAGTTGCCGGATTGTGGGCCACATGCTGCCTGTGAGGGGACACTCAAATGGCTCACTGAAGTTCCTGCTTCAGCACTCTTCAGTTTAATCAGAAGCCGGGCCAAACATGGTTTGGGGGAAGCTGCCAGATTGACAACAGAACAGGGTTAGTGCTTTGAGCTGCCTGGGGGCTTGCAATTTATCCCTGGTGGGGAGTAGAGGGGGATTTAGGGGAGCAGTGCCACCAGATAATAGAGAAGTGGGGTTTGCAGCCTTCTGATAGCACCCATGGCTGGGGTGGGACTGGGAAAACCTGCAAGGCTGTCATCCTCAGATGGGCAGGGAGATAGGAACCTTTTCTTTCCCTCTGACATGACCAGCCCTAACTTTCATCACATTTGTCCCATTTAGAAAATAAATAGCTGCTGAGCCTGGGAGAACAGTGATTTTCCTGAACAGCTCTTCCTTCCACTTCCTTGTATTTTTATAGTGTTTACATTTTTTTAACTCTGAAATGACATGAGTTGTTTGGTTTTCCTTGAAAGCGTAGATAATAAATACAGAATATGTAAGACTGACTGATCAGAGGTCACGTCCAGGGACAAAAACGCACTTGCACAGAAAATGTAGTTGAAAGAAAAAAAGGCTACAGTGCAAACAGAAGAACTCTGCAGAGAAACAATAAAATATTTTAAAAGTAAATGTTTTGAAGCATCCTGACAGTTCTGGGAGTTGAAAGTAAACCATTGTGGTCAAATTAAGAAACCAATGTGAAAACAGATTTGGTATAGATGGCATATATGACGCAGATTAGCTTCAGTTCATTTCCCTGGTTCCTGTTCTATACTTTGAAGCTGTACTACAAAAGAAGATTTAACTCTCAGCTTTCTTACTGATCCTTTAGGGCTGAGATAAGCCAAAATACAGGCCACTTTAGGAGAAAAAGTGAACATGATCTTCTTCAGAATGGAGACAGCACAGGGGACAAAGGAAAACATTCAGTAACTGCATAAGTCTCCTGAATGCATTTACACAAATGTCCCTTTGCACACTCTGAAAAATAGTTTGAATATACTGCATAATGATACTGCATATTCCTTATAGGATTTTAAAAGCTTCTCTGCAAACATGAGAACCAGCCCCTTTAGTTCAGGCTTTTTCAATGGGAAGATATTGATCAGCACCTGGACATGTGTTGCGATCCCATGATTGGATAATGGCCAGAATATAATGTGGTCCTCAAAGCCAAACAATAACACCTTATTTATTTCCTGGCATGTCTCATTCTTTATTTAAAGCAAACCCATATTTTACCACAAGAATAATCTACAATTAAGCATTAATTTAACATACATTATTGATCTAAGCTCCAAAAGGATTTAGTGAATTTCTCTAAATTTGTTTTCAATCACCTTGTGCTCATTTTAATTAATAACATTGTGTGCCCTCAGCACTTTGGTCTTTAATTAGAATACAGCAGAGAAAGATTCTGCTTTAAAATCTTGCCTTATCTCTTATATGCTTATTTATGGAGAAGCTTTTATGAGCAGATGTGGAGCAGTTCAGACACTGTGAATGAAGTAGAAATAGGCCCCTTCTTCGTGTGTATATGTACTACTTTAATGGATTAATATTAGGCTCCCATATTTACATTTGTTGACCTTTTACTCTCTACTACTGTTTACATGTTTATCAAACATTTTTCCTGTCTCCCTGTGGGTGTTGAGAGTTGCCTGGTGTAGACAGTGTCTGTGAGAACTGTGAATTTAGAAGTATAAAGTATCTCTACTGAGCTGTACTGTGCTGAAAATTATTAACATTAAGCAGTTATCATTAATTTCTGGGATGAAATTATGCTTTAGAGTAACAGCACAATATGGCTTATGATTGTTAGGAACAAAGTTTTTATCCTTGCTTGTCTTTTGCCACTGCTGGTTTCTCTGCTCCTAAGAAACTTTCCTTCATAATTTCCACAGAAACAGGAGAGGAACAACTTTTGGAAAAGACCATATAAGTCTAGCACATCTTGTGACAGTTGCCATATCTTACAATTTCTATCAAAATTCACAAAATGTATTGCTTTATTTGAAATCTGAAATTATACTGGTCTAAGATCAGTCAAATCCTTTGACTAGATAAGAATATACTCTTTTGTTAAAAAGCAGTCTATTTGTAAATTACAGAAGAGTTTAGTGAATTTGTTTAAATTTGCTTTCTATCACCTCAAGCTTAGCAATTACATTATATGAATTCAGTCCTTTTTTTATCGTAAGGAGGAATTATTTTTTTTTCATTTCTAAAAAATCTATAAAGAAACTGATGGAACGAGCTAAATGTTTATCAAGCCTCAAACACTTTTTCTGAGTGTGACTGCTAACTTATATGTAGGAAAGAGCAAACCGAGTGATAGCGTTTCCAAAGTTTAGGGGGTCTAACAGCAATCTAAGGGTATCTGCGGTGAGGTCATGGAGAAGACAGATCCAGGCTCTTCACAGTGAGAAGATAACAGACATAAATTAAAACAAAAGAGGTTCCAAAAGATTATCAGAAAATACTGTTCCCCCATGAGCACCACCAGCAGTGGGACAGGTAGGTTATGCAGGTTCTGTCCTTGGGGGTGGGGGTGGGCTTCAAGACAAAACCCTAAGCAACCTGCTCTCATTTTGCAGGTAGCCCTGTTTTGAGCATAAGGGTGCTCTAGAGATCTCCTGAGGCCCTTTCCCACCTGGATTATCCAGTGATCCTATTCCATAATTCTCTGGACATACTTCAACGTCACCACAAAAAATAGCCTTTAGTTTCCATTTCTTCAATGAAAGCATTTCACTCAGTAACTGCCTTGTACTTTTTGCTCACAAAAATTGTTGTTGAAAACAGATACTCAGTTTTATCCTTTGTTTTGTGAAGATGAATCCTGAATAGACTGTTTTATAAGAGTGCATAATAATTAATCTAGATTTGTGATTTCGTCAGTCTCAGTCCTGGATTTTTGAGTGTTTGGAATAGGTAATGTTAAAACATGACCTTGCATATACTTAAAACCACACCACTCCATGATAACACTGTTGTTTGTTAGCCAAAGGAAACAAAAATAAATAAATGAACAAATACTTAAAACAAACAAACAAACAAAAAAATAAACAGATAGAGTCAGTGATTTGATCTGTAGTCCAGTAAACCAGGAGATTAAATGATAATGTCTGTAGAATCTTTGAGAAGTGTAAAACAAATTAAAATTAGCAAAAAGTTGAGGAATACAAGAAAAATAATTAATGATAATGTAAAGCAATTAATCATAGGTATCAAAGTATAGAAAAATAAAAATATTGTTCTTGACTTTTCTTTAACATTTCCTAGTAATTTTTCTTATGCATTTAGTTCTCACCTCTGCTTCCTCATGTCTTTGCTTATAGACTATTTCACCATTAATAAGAACAGGATGAATGAATGAATTTCCCAATAAAATAATAAGAGACATGTTCATCATTGCATTGAAATTCATGTTTGTCTTTGCATGTCCTTCAGGGAAAAAAAAAAATTAATCAACTGTCTTCATTATAAGATTTGTCAGCATGGTAGAGCTAATATTAATGCATTTTAAATTGAAAATAAATAGCAGGATTGACATTTATATGCAACACTAGAATGTGACAGGATACTGTATGCTGTGATGTGTGTCATTGGCTGATGCAGACTGAACGCATTATCCGCAGCATTCTATTTGTGCATAAATCAGTGTAATTATTTAATCTTTAATTTTAAACAACTGCCACTTTGGTCTAGCTCCAGGATTTCATTGTACGGGTGTTAGATGGACAGTAGAATTATTTCTGCATCTCACAAAGAGGACTCCCTGATGGGGGAAATTATATAGCAAATTTTGACAAGAAATTACTTTGCACAGTTTGTCGTAAAGTCCTTGGCCTGTCTTGTAACAGGTCATGTTCAATTCAAAAGTAGAATTGGCTGCCAAAAAAAAGTTATTCCTGATTTTGTGGCTACAGCACTTTTTGGAATTAAAGTTTACCAGTAACATTGGTACTGGCCAAATTCTAACATACTTTTGAGCTATTTAGCAGAAGGTTAAATTTACAGACAAAAAATATGTATCCACTTCTCTCCCCTGTGTCCAGACCTAAATCCATAGAACACAAAGCCTACTTGTCTGTATGGATACATGCTCTTTAACAAAACAATCAGATTTAAAAAAAAAAAAAAAAAAATCACAATGGCTAATTTTCCCTATTATAAGGTTCTTTTTGTAGGGAGAATGCCACATTTCCCAAATAGAGACATCTCATTGCATTCTGTGATTCATTCACTCCATGATCTGTGGATGTAAGGCAAGACTCCCCAGTAAAATCAATGTTAATAAACTTCCTTTACTTATTTGGGCCTATTTCCCATCTTTAGATTTAGTAGCAGTTTATCAATAGAATGGGAATTACTTATACCCCCTAATATAGGAGTTTAGATTAGGGGAGGATAATCTCTCTAAATCTCTGCATCCCTAGCATAGATAGGCAGGCTCTTTCAGTGAGTCACAGTAGGAGTCAATGTGTCTCCATTGATTATACACAAACCACAGAAAAAGACAACCCTGGCACCTGAAGTGCCCAGCTAGTAATGCTTCATTAACATTTAAACCGTGTAATACAATTACATCCTTGCTCGAGCTAAGAGTACGGCTTACTTCTAAAAATTGAAGGCATGAATTCCACCTACATTTCCCTTTCCCACAGCTAAACCAAGCCTAGGATATTTGGTGCTGATAGGTGTTTGAGGCAGCAACCTTTCACAAAACATATCAAGAGAGATCCACAAAAAATAATTTAATCATATTTGACAAAACAGATCCAAAATGAGGGTTAAAAATTGTGTAGAGACTTAAGTAACTAAAGCTTTAAATTAGCATATGAAAAAGAAAAGTCTGTTTTGTTGTTCTTTGTTTCTGTTTGGAGTATTTTAGACAACAGAAGTAAGGTGACATCAAACCAGGTAGAATGGAGGTAGGAAAATATATCTATATTTTGGTGTTACGCCTGCAAGGAATTGAATATAGCTGCAGGGAAAGATAGAGGTCATCACAGGTGCTGCTATATTTTTTAGGTCTCCCCAGCCCCTTGTTTCTCCTTCTCTTTTGCATCCCTCTGTCTAATTCTGTTAACAAAACATACCTTTTAGCAAAAACATATTAAAAATTAACTCCTGGTCTTGACAACTACATGTTTGGATTCAGTTCATGAAAGACCCTTCACAAACCAACCCCTATAGGATTTGCAAATCCTACTTATTATTCAGTTTGCAATAGCTCATACAAAATCCTGGCACCAAAGACTGTTTTACTGACATAGAAAACAGTGATCAGAACAGTGGGGGTAACAAGTTTTCTTTCTGAAGTGTATCCCAGGATCCTTAACAGCTGAGCTGTTGTACTGATAGTAGGCTTCAGAACTTTCCATCTTGTATTTCATACCACACTGAGTGGTAAAGGTATAATGTTTCAGTATTCACGCCAGATAGAAAGCCATACAGAAGGACATACAGTGTCTTTAATTTTGACACTCTGACCAGGTCCCATGGCCCACCTCTCTTTTGTAGACTTGGAGTTTGCTACAGAGAAACATGCCCATCTCTTCAAGCTGTTTTGAACCATGACTCTGTCCCTCCACACTGTTC
Organism: Egretta garzetta; assembly: GCF_000687185.1. Lineage (NCBI taxonomy): Eukaryota > Metazoa > Chordata > Aves > Pelecaniformes > Ardeidae > Egretta > Egretta garzetta. The sequence goes on along the minus strand of NW_009259694.1, from coordinate 1,268,009 downwards.
CTGTTCTGAGCTTTTCCTCTCCCTCAAAAGCACACAGACCTTTTGGCTCCATATCGTCCTTTGACATTCCAAACTAAAATTTCCCACAAACAGGATTTTCATGAAGGTTGATTAATGCAGAAGCTACTTCCTTAAATATTGTTCCTGGTTTTGCTGGTCCAAAGAGTGTGCAGATACAATATGGGACAGAATTACTCTATGAAAGGCATGAGAAAATAGCGCAGAAATTCCTTTAATCCAGATAACACAGGAGTGTCAGAGAAGAGTGGCAGGTTCCTGTTCTGGTAATATCCAAGAGAATGGTTTACTGAAAAATATTCTCAAAACAGATTATCACGATTCTCAAAAATGAGGCTGAACTGCACAACTCCATTCACAATCAACTGTGACTACAACACAGTTTAATACCCCACATCATTGCATAATGTGGCTGTGTATGATGAACCGCTTGTTTATTTGAAGAGTAGCAGTTTTGGAAACAAATATAGAGGAAAAAATTTTTATTTAGCATCACACAGGCAATTCTTTTATTACAGTGTCAAGACTACACCAACAGCAACAAAACGGGTATGTTCATGAACAACAGTACCATTGAAGCTTGACTTCATATCTGGGGTTAAACTCCTGGATGGCGTCTTTCATATTTAGTAAGGATTAAGTTTGTATTTTGCTCTCTCTCCCAGTTGTATTTCTTCACTTGTATTCAGTCATCTACTTTTACAAACTTGTGGGAATTCAGTATCTCTGGGGTTTCTCCCCCAGTTTTCCCCCATCATTTTAACTATGTAAAGGCTGTTTCCTATCTAAGAAAACAGGAATTATCAGTTCAATTGCAGTCAATGAGACCTGTGGTGTTTTAACACCCATGAAGACTAGATGACTGAAAACAGATTTTATTTTTAAAACTTCAGCCCTAGACTTGTCAGTAGTCTGCTTCAGTGTTGGATTTTGCCTGTCACAGTTAATTCCTAAGCAATGTGACCAGGCCCTGATCCTGAACAGGAATTGTGTCCCCTAGACAAGGTTGTGAACAAACAGTAATTAAATATGAGTGCATTTAGTGCCAGTGAACAAGCAAAAGAAATTAAAGCAAAATACAAGGTAGAAAAAAAAAATTCAGATAACACAGCATGGTTGGGAACTAATTTAGTATCAGTAAGTCAGTGAGAAGGAAAAAAGTAGACGGGAAGATTTGCTGAGTTTCCAAGCAGCTTGTTAGCATTCATGAGAGTGGATCTTTAGGAATTATCATGTCACACAGCTAGTTCATAGCCTAGATGAAGGATTCTGTATGTCAATCAGTAGAACTGTAATCACCCAAAAAAAGAGATGTCTGAGGCTGGTTTCTGAGATTAACAAACTTTGAAGGAATTTAGAACTTTAAAGGCAAAGGAGCACAGGAGCTTAATGTATTATTTCCTCATTCTGCTAAAGAGGAGAACTTTTTAAGAAGACATGCAGGTTTGCTGTGTAAAGATCATTATTATCAAGGGTGAGACTCCCAGCATGAAGAGCAGCTGAGAGCAGAAAAAATGGATTTGTTTCTATGCTCTTTTCCCATTCTGTATTCTACAAAATACCATTGTATACAGAACAGGTTGACAGACTATGCTGCCAGTGCTGACTTTCCAAGACGTTTTTGATATTCATAAAGACAACATCTTCATTTAAAAAAGGAATAAAACCTGTCAATATGAGAAGAAATACTGCTTCATAAAAGGATAATTAACTAGGTCACAGGCTAGCAAAGAAAGATCTGCAATTATTATATTGAGTGCATTTAGGAAAGAAGCATTTTGACAAGAGTCACAGCAGAGTTTCCAGACATAACAGGGTTTAAGGAACAAAAATAATCACAAAATGACAGTGAAAACTTAAAAATAGCTATATGTTCAAAAGTTTTAGGGCATCTAAAGTTCCAAACAGAAATTTAAAGATCAAAAATAGCCTCTGGCCTAATTTTAACTGAAGAGGTGTTAATGCTCCTGTTTAAAAAAGAAAAAAAATATTGTTTGTTGCTATTAAAACATTTTGATTACATTTTCTTTGTTTTTCTGCATTTTTTTGTTCTTCAGTCACTGCTGGGGGAATGTCACACAGGAAACATGGTCTATACTTCTGATGCTCCAACTGGTCACAAGCCATCTTAAAGGTGCAAGTTTAGACTTCATGGTCACCTTAAGTCTATAAATGAGCAGGACTGCACAAAAAGACATAGACCTTCCTTACTCCTCATTCCCAGTTAGTCTATTCTCCTGTGCTTATAATTCACAGGGCTGGATCACAGGTCTGATTCAGCTGAAAATTAAGTCAGTAAAGAAGACCTGGTCTGCTTTAACATATGGCTGCACTAATATTATTGCCAACACAAGAGCGGTAGCAGGAAT
>NW_009259694.1:1193992-1265604 GCF_000687185.1 Egretta garzetta | reverse complement strand
AGATGTGGGGAGGTTCAGCTACTTTAACAGCCTGTATTTATGTTGACTTGCAGTCATCATGGAAACAATGTGTAAGAACCAAGGTAATTAGAGAACCTGAGTCTAAACTAAGGACTTACATTATAAAAAGGCTAATCTGTTTTCTTTTGTAATTTATCCTTCAGCACTTTTTTTGTACTACACATTTAAGTTTTCCTTTTAGTATAGTGAACACATATCTTTTTACCTTTCATCATTTTATTAAACAGTGTGGACAAATCATAGCATGCATTTCCATTGTCCGCTTTTGTAGGGTTCCCGTTGGCTTTGGAGACAAATACGACTGTCCAGTGCTTAGTCAGCAAGGCGTAGAAGCCTTCTGAACCTGTCATGTGCTTCAGGTACACATCAATAAAACTGGCAGATGATTTATTCACTGTTGTCACCCACTGAAATTAGGAGCAATTCCCTAGGAGGCAACTGTCCACAGGACAACTGTCGCTTGCAGGACTTTATCAATATGCCATCACATCTATATTCTTGTTTCCACAGTAGTCAGCAATAGACCTTGCATAGGCAGAAGCCAGAAAGTTCAGAATAAACAACTGCACGGATATTTCCTAATCATTAAATCTGAAAGTTGAGAGATTTTCTTAAAGACTTTGTTTCTATTTGTACTCTTTCTGTTAGCACTGTAAGTTATCCAAGCCACCTTGTGCACATCTGCATTTTAAGCGTCTAGTGCAGCAGCTCTCCTAAAGTACAAATGCCTTTATATATGCAAAAGTGAAAAATGTCTACAGGTTCTTCAAAGAAAGAGCCAGTACACCTATACAAAGTATCTAAGGTGGGCACAGTTTTGCTCCCTGAAGGTCTTCAACAATCTTTTTTCCTCTATTAACTATACAAAGGAACATATGACCTTACCTTAGAAAGATCATTTTCTGAATCTTAGTTTCATGTTCTCAAGAAAATGTTATGTATGACTGCCAAGTCTAAGCATTATATGGAAAAATATTTCACTCTGTTAATTCAATAGTGAGACTTTTCAGTTTTATTACTTCTTTACTCCCTAGTTCTGGGACATAAAAAAAAGAGATCAGAAAATTTTCCCTCTTCTCTACAACACTCATAATTTTAGACACCTTCTCCTGCCACCATCTCCTTTCTGAAGTTTCATAGTTCAGTCTTCCAATCTTTCTTCAGAGGTCCTAGTGATGGCAATGCTGTCTGCTTTTCTCTAATTTTGTGCCTCCTTTTCAAGGTGGGGTTATGCGTTTCTGTGTATAGTATACCAGGTGAGCATGTAGCATTGGCTTTGCAGGAGACTGTTTCTACCTCATTTCCCAGCATTTGTGCATCCACTTGTCTTTTCTGGCTGCAACTGCGCAGAGCTCACTAAATAGCAAGACCCAGGTTATTTTCCTGGACTCACATACTAAATGTAAAATCCCTTATGGTACACAAGCAGCTCAAATTTTCTTCACAAAGTTTCATTTCTTTCAATTCTTCAGCACTGAACTTCACTCTCTATTCAGCAAGTGTTCAGTTCTTTTGAACTTTAATTTCTTTTTTTGGACTTGATTAAATTTTTCTTTCTGTACACCTGCTCTCTTGTTATTTAGCCCTCTCCCTAATGCACTAATACATTACTAAGCAAAACATAGCATATATGAAAACCTGAGACACCCTCCTTTTAACCTTTTGTACTGATGAAATTGGATTGTTTTTTTTCCTTCCTTTGTTTCCCCTTACCCAGTTCGTATACGTGACTGTATACTACTCTCAAGCAATAATAATTTAATTTGTTTACTACCTTTTTTAGAGACTTTGTTAATGGATTTTTGAAGGGCTAAATAAATTGTCACCAGGTTCACATTTTCATTTTTATGCTTTGGAAGAATTCTAATTCATTAGAGAGAAAATTTACCTTTGCAGAAATCAGGCTGATTAGCCTTTCTCATCTTACCATTATATTTTGTTTTATTATTCCACCTTGAAATATTATTTTAACCAACTTATTAGCTTCCAAATATGTCTGTGGTTTACTTGTCAGAGAGTGTCTGGATGAATTAAGGATTCATTCTGAAATATAAAGTAGAATATTTTCTACTCTCAACCCACTTGGTCTATTAACTTTTCTTAATGACAGACTGTACAATTTTTGGTAGCAGGTCTGGTGTTTTATTCTCAAGCTCTTTGGTAGTCTTCCAACATTGTCTTTTATTTGCTGAACAAGCTGTAGCAACAACAAATGAAAGTAAATTTGAAGGGCAAAACTCTGCATCTCAATATTTTCCCTGATGTTACTGACTTATGCAAGTTGTTAGATGTGTCAGCAGATAGTTGCATTCAGACTTGACCCCATGTAGCACATGAAATCATCTTAGAAAAACTGCAATGAAGTAAACATTTGAAAATCTGAGGGCAAACAAAACTTTTGTTCAGCAAGTAATAGTTCCCTCTACAACAGTTTGCATAAATACTAGTTTTGCACAACTCAGGCAATCCTTTATGAAAAGAAAGAGGGGAGAAACGTGTTATTGTGATGGCAAAGTTAAGTACATATAATGCTATAAAAATCATGTGGTAGTGATTTAGTGCATTCATTACAAGCTCATCTTGTTTCATTTGTGTGTAACTCTTCCACAGTATCACTGTGGAAGACACAGTATCTTTTTGGATATCATTATTGTATTCCCATCAGTGAAGGAACGCAAACGAAACATGAAAAATGCTGAGCCCCAAATCCCCTGTTTCTCCCTAAGATGGCACCACACTTAATAGGATGCCTCTAAAGGCACGTTTTAGCTGTATGTTTGCCCATTGCAAACTGACTTGTAGTCAGCGGTCCCAAGATCTTCCAGGGAAGCTGATTAGACACTTTAAGGATTATTCATATGTTTTATTTTAATCTTTTGAACATTTTAATACAGTGTCTGATTAGATAGAGTACTATTAAGCTCACAAAATCAGAAGCTAGTGCCCCCTTTTTACTTTTCACCAGACTACTTATTTCTGTAATGACTTATCTAATTTTCAATTTCCTTTAAACTCACCCAAAGGGATGTTTATGATCTTCAAAAGAAAGTTTCTTTGTGATATTAAGTAAGAACTAAGACTGAATTCTAACACAGATGATGAGTTCAGGTTTTAGGGTACTGTAAAACAACAGTGAAGTTAATCATTATGATGACCCCAGTCATTTGGTTGGCTAATCACCAGAAAGACAGGGCTGGTGGATCTGTTTTTTGTACAACTGGTTGTTGCAGAAGCTTAATTTTTTATTTTGGCAGATACAAACATTATAGATCTCTTCTAATTCTGTGTCTAATTTCTCTTTATGTTTACCAAAGTGACAGTGAGACATTGATGCCATCTCCTCTACAGTAATTTCTCCATAATCAAAGAAACATGTTTGTATTAGGAGCTGGCATATTTGCATCTTTCTGGTTGTCTTTTCCAATATAAACAACAAAGATGTGAACAGAACAGCTTGTCTTTCCTCTAATTTTATTTGGCTAAAAGAAGTCTTGTTATGGAGTATATGAACTGAAGCTAAGACCAACAGTGTTCTGGCAAATAAATTTCAACCTTGGTTTACCTTTCCTCTATCTTCAAATAAAATAGCATGCATGTCTTTCAAATTAAATTATTCATATAATAGGTAAAATAAGGAAAGAAACAAGTTTAACTATTTAATTTACCTTCATTTAGGAAACGCTAAAAGTTTTTGTCTCTTAATACAATAATTTGTATTCACTGGCATCGAGATCTTCTGTATAAATATTAAAATATTTATCTTATGATATTCCAACCATGCAGATATAGAAAGTATTCATTAAAATATAATATAAATAAAATCAAAGGTTAAAATAACCAGCAGACAGATGTGTTTGTTCCCAAATTACTGTAAATTTCAGGCATAAGTTTCCATAATACGAAACAGACATTCTCATTTCCTGGTGCAGCCTTTCAACAGAAGGAATTTTAAAAATGCATGTAGAATGGAATAACTAGAAGATATAATGTCTGTTGTACAGGAAGCTCGGATTGTTAATATATGCTCATTCTGGATTAGATTTTAAAAAAGAAAAAATCAAAACAAAAATGAAAGTTCCCCAAAAAACAAAAAGGGGTGTGTGTGTGCATGTACAAAGCAACTTCTCCACAAAGCAGAACAACTTCAAGTCAATATTAATGTAATAAATCACAAAAGAGCATGATGTATATTTAAATGAATGTTTTATGAAGTTGTGTTTGGCTGTATAAACAGTTTCTTTGGAAAAAAATGCTTGAACTTTATTGAGAAATATTTCCCCAGTCAAAATTGTTTGATTTTGATAGTGTTGAAATAAAATGAAAAATATATTTTTTTAACTCCTGTTCATTGAAAGCATGTTCCTGTGAAATATCTTATTTTCAGCAACACACATACTTGAAAGCCATTGTTTTGTAATATGTTTTCTACTGCGTGTAATAAATAATGTTTCATCACCTGACGGTACCACTGACTCTCATTGGCAAAGATGCCTTATGGAAGATTGATCCCTCTTGTCCATTCACTATTTCTGCACTATTTGTGTGCTTAGCCAACCCGATCCTGAGGCTGCCCACAGTCTCAGAATGGGACTGGGAATGAAGGTCATCAGAAGAGAAATGCCACCAGAAGTCCCGCAGCTCTCATGGACAGAAGGCTCTCCGTAAGAGCTGGTTTTTATTCCATAATACGCATGTGAAATGCACATTTCCTGAAGCCAAAAGTCCTTAGTGCTCAAAACTGACAAAGTTCCTGGTGGAGTTCACATTAGTAACACTACCCTTGTCAGACTCAATCAGATCTTGTACCAGTTAGCCATCTATATTTTCGTTGTGTAGTCTATATAAAATACACTTGTTAGCTGTCTAAAAGACATCTTTGCTTGTACAACATGATATCTCAGGTCCTGATGCATGAAGCAGACACTGAGATTGACCCAAGTGTTTCTTAAAGAAGGTGCACTGTCATTCAAATCAACACATAATACTCTGGTGATCCAAGTATAAAAAGCCTTTTAGAGACTGCACCGCACAGACAGTGTTTTAGTTCGTAGGTGACAGTAGCTATTTCTTCTCTGCTGTACAGCATGCATAAGATTTAAAGTGAATTTTACAGCAAAAGCTTTATCACTTTTATAGTGATAGGCATGCTCTTCTGAGGTCCCTCATTGCTGGCATGAAACCCATAGTTACATTAAAATCTCATCCCCTTATTTCCTATATATGTATATGGTTTGATATATTCATCTTTGCCTGGCCAATGTTCAGGCACAGTTCAGAGTGGATGAGTGGATGTCTTTGCTGGGGCAAGTGAAGGTTTAGAAGGTTTTCCAGCCTTCACCGGTAGCTTTTGTCCAATTGTGTTATTGACATCTCAGCTCATGAAGAGAACTGCTACTATTTTTAACTCCCTAATATACCTGGTGACCCTACCCTTTAAGGTTATGGGGTAGTAAAACAAACTAAAATGAAATAAAGGAAGTTAGGCTGAAGTCGGTACTTTAAAAAATTTTCATAGAAAGGTTGAGATGGAAACTCCAGAAGAGACATCTTTATGGATTTTGGTAATGTCACAGAATAACACACAGAGGCAACAATTTACCCAGATTTAAGAAAAGCAAAGCATAGGATTTAAACATATACTCTAACTTTAAACACACATATAATGTCTTTAAATAATTAATTCATACATTCATAATTCTATGAATCAGGCAGAGATTAGACATCACCTGTTGCATATAGGCAGTATGTTGCATACTAGAATCTTTAACATTACTTTTGGCTGCAGAAAATCATATGCTGAAGCTGAAGCTGACAGGAAGGGAAGGATCTTGCTCTCCAGCAGCTTATTCACTGTTGTTGTCAATGAGGCAGCATGGGCTGGGGATCACTAGGGTAGAACAGAGGAAATACTTGAAGGCCACATCACCATTCTGCAACCCAGAAATATTTTTTTTTAAAATGAATGCTGTTTCTGCGTCCAGTTCTGCTGAAAAAACTCATCTTACATAATAAGTATTCCACGAATATTCTTGGAAAAATCAACTGATTAGTCAGTCACAGCCTGAGGTACTACTCAGTATACATATACTGCAGAGTTTAGCTCAAAATACTTGCAGGCTTTGAGAGAAGTTGAACTGGAATCATATCACACTGTCTCAAGGCAATGTTGTTAATTCCTTTATCCCAATAAGGTACAATTACCTAATGAAAATTTCAGTGAACAAAGCACTTCTGAAGTTCATGAGGGCCCTCTTCCTTTTCAAATGGGAGGTGAAATTATTACATTGTTCTCTGTTTGAAGAATTAATTTTCATACTGCATAATGAATATGGCTGAAAAGCACCAGTGCAAAGCAGTTAAAATTTAATTTGATTCAGGAAATTTTATTTTGTGACTTCTGTCTTTCTACTATCTTTCCCTCCCGCCATCCTCCACGTCTACACATTAAGATCTATTTGATGTTTTCTAGGTTCCTTTTCGTGTTATTATTTTGACAATCCAACCAATAACATCAAATTTTGGTTCAGTGAGAAAAAAACAGTCATTTTCATAGAGACTAGCTGGAGTAAGTACTTCCAAGAAATTTCACACTGTTCATTAAGAACTGTGATGGCAACGGCAGTTGGGAACGATGGGGGAAGGGGCAGAAAAGAACTGAATTCATCTCTTGAAAACTATGAAGAATTGGCAGCCGCAGAGAATGAAACTGATTGAGCTTTCCTATTCTGCTCTACTGATACATCTCATGCAGTGTGACTCAGATGATTCAGGCTACGTACTCAATCTGTTTTGACAGGAATTAGGTTATTTAGAATCACATGTATTGTGCATGTATGAGTGAGTGAGGAGAGGGGGAGGGAGAGAGACTGTGGGCACGTATCCATAGTAAATACGACTTCATCTTCCCATAATTTTTGCAGTCTTAGTAAATACTGGTTGTACAATTAAATTAGATTTGTGCAGTTGCACAGCCAGTTGCAAGTCAGCTGGTGTAATGACCGGGGCTGTGGCCAGCCAATGCGCTGTTCTACCTGGTGATACTGCACACGTTGTGGGCAGCAGCTATTGGCTCCTCTCTAGGCAAATAATGCAGACATATTACCTAATAGTTCTGTCTGATGGCCTTTCGGGACCAGAAAGACTAACTGTGAGACACTGTCTAACCTCACATGTGATATGAGATGCAGAATAGCCTAAAAAGAGACAGTATCTGGACTACCATTTCGCACAAAGAGACAAATATAAGTGTCCTTCCTGATGTCCTGAGGGGAAAAGCACACACTGTGCTGGTTTAGTTTCTCAAAATTCTCTACACACAACCTCACTTTCTTCCTTTTAACTCTGAATCTATTTATTATCTGTGTATGATTTGACAAGCAAATGCAGTTTAGTGTCTGGTTTGTCTGTGAAGTGTTCATTCCTTGAATTTCTGAAAGTGGTTGTTTGTGATGGGAGCTCGGTGACTGAAATCCTAAAATATTTTTCCCACTTCCAGACATTGGCTTGAAACTTGTACAGTAAAAATAAAATGAATGCCAAATAATGAATTAGGTTGCCTAATTAATAATATATTATTTTCATTATATTATTGATCATTTACAAATGCCAAGATTTTGATGATGATCATTCTGGCTAGGCACCCATGCATGTGAATACAGGTATGTAAAGCCACCATTGATTGGTGCACTTTGCAAAAGTATATTTTTTCAGGATTTTCCTACAGAAACAAGGTAACGTAGGTTTAATTTATTCAGGTGAGCAAAATTACCACTAAACCCTTCTGAAATTTTCTAGTTATGCTTCTGTTCATGGAAGATAACCTTATTCTTATGTGATACTATCTTTCCAACGTAGTGTCTTGTCTAATAGCCAGGACTGCATCTCCTTCAAATATAGAGAGCTTAAAGTTCTGTTCATAGTAAAAAGATATTTAGCTATATACAGTTGTTTAATGTTTATATGTGGTTGCCATGATGCATCAATAACCCAATTTATCTGATTACTTTCCCTTGGTAAAAAAAAAAGGAAAACCAAACCCAAGGGAACGATATGGTTTTTTCCATTATTTCAGATCAGTCTGCCAGATTTCTATCAGCAGCTATGATTTTTCAAAGGTTTTCCCAAACCAGCTGAAAATACAAGTCAGTTTTCATTATTTTTCTTCATTACATGCATGCAGCATATATACAAGATCATAATATGTAGCAGAAATTATAAATTTAAGAAATCCAAAATCTGTGTTGTGTATTTGGTTTTGGTGGCATGACTTAAATTCACAAGATATCTATTAATAAAAATTATGGTTTTGTCTTCTGAAGTACTGATTTTTTTGTGAAAATCACTAGATTTCCTCTTGTTTCTTCAAAACCTATTGATAATTGTGTATTCTTATATTTTCTCTATAATTTATGTATCTTTCCCAATCTTACAAACCAGTTTAATTCAGTTCATGTTGGGAGTTAGTTTTTAGTTTTCTTTAACTGAGGAAATATTAAAGTGAAAGCCTTGTGTGTCACTTCCACAGCCCCTCTTTGCTTTCCTTGAAATGTAGTCCAAAACATTTGGTTTAGTGACTTGAATCTTGAGAAGGTGCATGTTTTGAAGGACCAAGAATTTTGTTCTAGGAAACTTTACTTTATGGAAAATCTGGAGGATTTTCCTGCCCTCTGGCTATTTAACACGTGGTCTTTGCCTCACATCCACCTTCCATCTTTTCTCTGTCTTCAGAGAAAACCCAATATAAGTGCAGAGAATAAAATGAAAGAAGCAGCCAGAATACAGTGTCATAATATCACTTAGAACTGCAGTGAATGCATACCATCCTGAAATAAAAAACAGAAAACATATGGCAGATAAGGGAAAACGGTGTATAAATATATGCAATTATGAATTTTTCATTGGCTCCCACTTTTACAAATTTTCCTGTTCAGAGCAATTCATATCAGCTACCATTTGCAATACAGACTCTTTAAGCTTTAGACTGTAGAAAAGAGTCTTGGAAACCTGGTAGTGAGGCACTTTGCTCACTTGTGAACATTTTCCTGGGCTTTATGAGGCAGATTGACCCTGTCCCCTATGACCACGCACACACAAAACCTGTTGATGCTTAGACATGACCTTTTTCACATGAGAGGTAGTAGCTAACGGTTGGTTACAAGAGGTGTTATCATTCTAAATTTAGTGGTTTGTTTGGGTTTTTTGCTTATTTTGGTTTGGAGCAATAACATCTGCTTAAGAAGGAAAGCTGTATTTTGGCAGAGATTATGCCACCACAGGAAGACAAAGATACTATTGTACCAATGTCCTCAAACCAGATCTTCTATACCCTTTGTCAGTGACAGCTAATTTGGTGAAGCTGCATTAAATACTCCCTATACATGCAGTTGAGTTACACTTAAGAGAAATATTTCTTCTTAAGAGAAATATTCCAGAAATGAGAGTTATTTTTGTGTCTCATTATGCCATAGTTTATGTGAGAAAGAAAGAGAATATTCTGTTAATGCTTGAGAGGAGGATGTATTGTTTGCTAGGTTGCTAGGTTGCAAGGATGAAGCATTGATGTGGAAAAAATGGCAGGAATATTTTATATTTTAATAAAAAATATCCTTTCTTCAGTTTTTAAAAGACAGTGTGGGAATCTTGCCTTTATTTTTCACAGATACCCAGGGATCAATTCAGCTCAGCAACTGATATCATGCAATTCAGAACAGATGTGAAATAAGGGGTGGGGCATGGGGTGTTGGGGAGAAGCCAGGCAGAAACAATGTTTCATTACAGGAAAAGCAGAAAGTATTTTCATTGATAGCTTCAGGCCTTGTTATACAGTGCATGTTTTAAAACTCTGGAAATTGGCATTTGGGATTCGCTATGAGATACAGCAGAATTCCCAACCAACCAAAACCTGTATTTTCCTGCATATAAGAAGAAATACTGACTGATCAAAGGCCATATGTCTGCTTCGCTATTAGGAAAATTTCAAGATATTTCAAAACATTTCAGTTCCAAATCACAGGCTTCTAATATTTAAGCTAAAGAAGTCACCTTTCACTATCATTGAAACAAAGAAAAGACTTTGGACTGCCCTGGGTCTACTTACTCAGCTGGGTCAGCTGTGGGACTCTTGCAAAGGCTGCTGAGCAGTGAGTAGTATGCACAAATATGAGCTCAGCTCTTATGCTTTTGTAGTCTCTCTTGGGTAGCACATCCTCAGTCACGAAAGCAAGATTTCTGTGTAAAATCTTTGGTGCCTAGAAAGTCTAAGATGCCCAAGAAGGGTAGGACAGATTATTTGGGGTCTTTGTTGGGAAAGTAGGCACTTAAATCACATCTGTACTGTTAAGTGAGAGTGGAGAGGGACTACTCTCTGGTCTACCAGCTGACCTAGCACAGCTCATCTGCAGACATCTATATTTTTTCCTTTTTCTCCAAAGAAGAGCATGGCCATATCAAAACTGCTTACTGGATGCAGTGCTTGGAATATGCCTTTTCCCAGAGGATGGCTGGACACTGTCTGGAAATATATGAGTTAGCACAGCCAAAGCTCTGGAGGCAGTGGGCTAACAGCTAGGCACTATGGCTGAACCTTCTCTAGTGCTCAAATCTGGATTTGATCTTTTTCTTTCCTTATCCAGATGTGACTTTAAATTTCACCTCAGCTCTACTATAAGTATTCAAGTGTTAAATTGGTGCTTTTTCATGATGTTCACTCCTCCAACTGCTGAGACTTATTTATGTCAGTTCTCAGGCCTGAAAAAGACCTGGAAACATGGAGGATCTTTGTGGGAAGGGCTGAAGACCAGCATCTCCTATCCTCTAGGCTAGTTTTCAGGACACTCTGAGGGTTTCACCTACTAAGTCTTGGACATCTTACAGTGTTCTGCAGAGGTATCTTGTCCCACAAACTTGAAGTTTCTTTTGAATAAACCAGAGCGTGGGGATAGGAAGGATTATAAGTATCAGCATCTCACCCTGAAGTGGGCTATGACCTAAGTTCATATCCAGACAGAACTCTGAAAATCTTGGTTTCCATGTAGCCTTACTGGCCAAAACAGCAAAATGGGACCAGCATATTAAAAATCTCAATATAGACTGCAGACAAGGTTGAAGGGGGCTGCAGTAAAACAGGTACAGAGTGGGAGACATGTATGTGAGAAATAGATCTCAGGAACAGCTATACTCATGCATTCTTCAAAAATACGGACAAGAGTTCAAATTTTGAGCCAAAGCGGAGGACTTGTGAATCAGAGAAGGAAGATGATGTGTATGAACTGATATTGGATATATAAATACGTTCAGAGAAGCCTATGATTGCATTATTTACTTCTGTTCTTAAATAAACGTTTATTTCCTGTCTTGCTTAAGTAGACACATGGGTTTGCTTGTCTTCTTGTTACCATGTATGGTGTGCTGTTCAATACACTCCCTATAAACTGATGTACATTTTCAGATATGATTCACAAACCAACTTACTACTCTTAGATCTATTCTAGGAAGAGTAAATGAGGATTCATACTGAATGGATCTACAGTATTAGTGATCAGGAAGGAACATCTGCGAATATTTATCTGTTGTGAGAGCCAACATTCCTGTCTCCAACCAATAGGCTATGCTCTCTGACTAATTAAAAATATAAAACCAATTACTGTATTTCTCTTATTGTTGCAAGTGTCAATACAGAAACTGAAGCATTAAAACTTAGATAGGGGACATAGTCAACATTGGGAAAACCACTTGTTGTTTAGAATTTTGTTTAAGAACAAAAAGTACACACATTGCCTAGTCTTCCTTCTCATTAATCATTTACTGTAGATGAGAAACCTTTGTAAACATTTAAAATTGAATTTGTAAAGAAAAAAATCGTGTTCTGCAGAATGCAGTAGGCAAAAGCTACTATAAAGAGACAATCACAAACCATAGATTAGTGATAAAGGTTTCATTTTATCACCTAGCAACCTTACCCATATCTGCCACCATTGCAAACAAGCTAAGATAAAAGTTTTGTGATTCTGGGACTAATACATTGAAGTTAATTATACAATTTAAGCTGCTACTGACACTAATAAAAATTATAACTGATGAGATGAAGCATACTGAAATCAAACCAAACTCTCAGCTAGGTTGCTCTTTTCAGGTGTCAGTTTTTGAATTTTCAGTGCTTAAAAATTTAATCTATGTTTGCTTTTTTATTAAAAATAGGTCTAGGAAAAAGGAAAATAATCATCTGATATATTGCTTTTCAGCCTGTGATAAAGGAAAGGTAGTTACTAAACTTTTCAGATATTCTGACTGAATACAAAAAGGAAATTTTTGTTGTATAACAACCTAGATAGATAGCAAGTATCTAGCCAGTAAATAATGTACTTTGAAACAGATATGTGGAAAATACAATGGGAAACAAGCAAACCTCTCCGTACTCAGTCATACAGGTTTTTCATCACTTTCATAGCCTGGTGTTTAATCTATTTTTTGCACGATCACATGTGAAACTTTTCTGTGTCCAAAAGGCTAGTATAATTCTCATGACAAAGGTCATTGCTCAGAAGAGAAAGGCAAAAGAAACTGAAATCCACGTGTTTATTTTGCTTTTCTGTATGAATAACGGTAATAATAATTGTAATATTCAAAGGTCCTACACAGCATCAGATGACAGCACCTTTAATATGTTCCTTTTAGTTCCCAAATGTAGACATTGGTCCTCACTATTGCAGATTTATCCCCTAGTCTACAGCTGTTGACGTTCAGGAACCCTAATGTGTGTTTTAATACTGTGGATCGGATAAGGGTTTTTTTGAAGGGAAGCAGCACCATCTATTGCGACCTGGTAGCTTAGCTCTAGATGATATAAAGAACAGAGCTGGCTTGAGCCCAGATGTAAGCTCTTTCTTGCACTTACTTTCATATGTTTTTCCCAAACCAGCTTCAAATGAGGTTAGGATCTCAGTTTGTATATGATAAGGTACACTGACAGTGGTGTGTGGTGTGCGTGCACGTGTCTAATGAAAAGGTGCATCTAAGAGACATTATCTGTTTACAAACTAAGATAAAATAATAGGATAAGCCTAGTCCTGACTAACTGTTGCTTTTAGGTGACTTGGCTGGAGTTTTCATTTCTGAAGTGGGAAGATAGTCAAAAGTTAGGAGTATGTTTTACCCAGGTGATATTCTCTCAAAATTTGCTTTCAGAAGCAGTGTTAATGTAGGTGTGTGTAGTACAGTATGTTCTTCTAATAATGACAGTGCTATTGTCATCCATCTATACTTCTGCTCCTTCTCTTTTTCCAGACTGTCTACAAAGCCTGGCTCTGTTCCCAGTATTTTGAAGTCACACAGTTTCACTGCAGCAACAGAATTCCTTGCAAGCAATACTGTTTGGAGGTTCAGACGAGGTGTCCCTTTATATTACCAGACAATGATGATGTCATCTATGGAGGACTATCAAGTTTCATCTGTACAGGTATAGTATAGAAAAGCTAATTTCAATTGTTTTCATAAGTCTAAATGTGAAGGAGAGCGTGGATAATATTTCCTCCATTAGCTCTAACTAGGAGAGCCTGAAGGCATTCTTCATCACAAAGATTTCTCGGAGGTGCTAGGATTTGAGCCCACATTTAGTATTGCCCGTTTACGCTACAGCTTGCCACAGTCACTAACTTTACAAAACAAACGTATTAGAAGAAATTTGTTCTGGTTATTTTTTACACTTAATAATTTGGCGGAGGATTTTTGTTGCTCTGTGTCATGCAGTACTCAGGAAAAGAGGTTCTGTGTCATGCAATATTCAGAAAAAAGAAAAAGAAAGGCAAGTCCAGGTTTTAGTATATTCACCTTTGTTTTCCTGCATTCTTATGTCAGATAAAAAAGGATCTGAGACATAGCATTCAAAACCATGCAGCAGCTCTTGGAAGGTAAATGTCTAAGGAAAGGTCTTTCACTAGTAAAGAATTTTAAGAATCTGTTGTTCACCTGTGAAGAACTGATCTTTTGGTCTCTTCTCGAGTCTTGTTAAATTCTGTGAGCATTTTAATTTTAAAAGGTATTGCTAATATAGGTCTACTACAATTATTGATTGATAAAATGGTTTGGTTCCTTTTACATTCCATTCTGCTTCAAACGCTATCCCAGAATGTCCAGCCAGGGAGGACATGGTAGGCAAGAAATACCTTTAGTACGTCTCAGGTGCCTCGGATACTTTTTCCACCACTGGCTGGGAGTCATACACTCAAAAATTCAGCTTATATCAATGTCATCTGCAGATTTCTGGTGCCTAGAGTATCATCTGAGAATCTTGAAGATATTTAGGCAACTTATTCCCACTAAATCAGTAAAAAGGCATTTCAATACTTAGATCCTTTGACAGCCTGGTTCAAATATCTGAAATTAGAGAGCCTCCAGCTTAAATTAAGGCTGCACTGGAAAGCTTGATACTAAATGAGTTACCCAAGGTAAGCTACTTGAAACCAGAGTAAAATATAAAACCCCATAAATGCTCTATACCATCTCAGAGGCAAGCATAACATTTGCCGCAACTCACTTCACCTTATACCCTGTGTTTGGATTCAGGGGGGTTCCGGTAGCAAGATATTTACTGTATTTCTTCTTGAAGGTTAAACCTATTGCATACGATCAAGCAACATCCATCCATATGCAAAAGACAATATAATGAAATGTAAGCTGAGTTACAATTTGGTAGTCATCAATAAGATAACAGTGCTTAGCTCCTCCATGCATTTTGTAAATATTAATAGCCTTCAAATATGTATACGCAGTAAGCAAATGAGCATTATTTTCCAGTTTAAGATAGGACAGTAAAAGCTGAAGTGAGAGACTTAGGACATTTTTGTTTACATGTATACAATATGTATATGTGTGTGTGTGCATATATATATACATGTGTGCACACTGCAAACAAGAAGCAAAACCATCTTAGTAATTATTTCAGAAAATCTCTTAGGAAATACATATCCACATCTTAATTTTCCAAGTATATCCCCAAGTCTCCATTCCTAAAACACACAAAATAGATGACTTTGCAAAGATTACTGACAGTTGGTATCTCTGAGTTTGGGATGAAAAGCAGATTTAGGGAAGGATTAAAGTCATTTTATTGCACATATTTTTAGTGCGGCTATCTACACATAATCTCTTTGACTAAGCCGTCACTAGAGTCACTGAAGACCTGGTGTAGTCAGTAGAGCTGAGAGCTATTTAATTTGGCCTAAGCAGGCATCTGCACCCGATGAGCTGAGCAGCTCTCTATGCCCCGCTAACAGTGCTGGGGACACACTGTTTGCTGTAGCTGCTGTTAGTCACCAAGGTCTTACTGCAGACACTTTAAAGCAGGGTGACCTGACTCTCGTCTCAGCAGTCCACTAACTAATATTTGGCTGAACTTTTTGTCCTCTCAAGTCAAGACCTTCAGCATCAGTAGAGAGAGCTTGTATTCACGGACCCATAGGAGCCAGCGTGCTGACACTAGGCAGTTGTGTGCAAGAGAAGATGCTGAGGAGAGGTACGAGGCTGCAATTCAAACTTTGTCTGGAATACAGGCCCATTGTAGCCCTGTTATTAATCAGCAGCTCATGTAAGAGCACTTCCTGCCACTAAACAACAAGAAATTAGACTAATGTCTGCTGTGGGACTGAAGAATTGCACCTCTCTTCAGCTTAGTGAAAACAAAATTATTTCATGCGAAGCACAGCGAGTTCAACAGCAGACAAAACACTTTTCCTCAGTGTAGCTTGTGGCTTGACAGCTAACTTGAACTCCTTTTGCAGAAAAGCAACTGAAAGCAGGTCACCCACGTCTTGAGGGACCTCTTCTCCTGCTGCACCTTCTGTGAGTTCCTGTCTGGCAGACTTGTTCTGGGGTTTCTAGCTACTGATCCTGCTCTTCCTGGAATGGGTGAAATTCATTGGTAAAACCCAAAAGAGTCAGGTCAAAGGCATTTGACCGTTTGATATTCAGGTGTTCTAGCTGGTTGTCTGGTGTTTCCATTCAACCTAAGTTCACTGTAAGGCTGGTCACCGTTGAGCTCTGTTACAGGAAACACAGCAGGAGCAAACTTTATGTTCAGGGTTTCCTCATGGATGGCATTTTGCCAAGTCCCATCATTCATTTAAATTAGGTTTGAATATCTCTGTTGCTCCTGACTCTGAAGGTATCTTATGGAGAGAAATGCTGCACATCCTTTTTTGAAACTTTAGCTCACATTTTCAGAGGAATCCAGTAGGAAATGAATTGGATTATGTCAGTATGATTTTTTTTCCCCCCGTGAAAGAAGTGAAAGACTAGCTGGCTAGCTAAGGAACACTGTTAATTGTAAAATATTGTCTGGAGAAAAAAAAAAAAAAGACCCCCTCTGCTTATAGGGTGATTGATGTCTGAGAAATGTCAAGAATTTGTGGTTTCTGATTTTCTTTAATCATGTTTTAGAAGCAATAGTTTTATAATAAGGGCTTCCCTTCCTCCTCTCCATGGTAACAGACTATTTCCTCTAAGGTCCGGTAGGGGAACAGAAAGGCAGGGGAATGATTTCTATAAAACCTTTTAATACACCATGGAAAGCCAGTAGCATGAAAATGTGTATCGGCGATACCTGTTTCTATTTGATGTTGACGACAGCACAGAGCACAGGATGCACATAGAAACATAAGATGCCGTTTCCCAGTTGCAGTAAGAGGCTGGTCTGCCCTGGTGCCACCGGCAGCTCTGGGAGCTGCTCCTACAGAGGTGCCGAGCTCCCGACTCCCTGCACCACTGCCGGCCCCCCGCAACAGCAGGTGGGGCAGGGAACCCATGTACTCTTTTTTTTTTTTTCTTTCAGGGCAGGATTTTCTCCAGGTTAGAAGGCTTTAAAAAAAAAAAAAAAGTACTGAAGGTTGTAAAAAGAAATAACACCAAAGGTTTTTTTCCTTCCTTGGGAGGGCCGTGTGATGAGAAGATGGCATAGGACTGGATAATTTTTCCCCAAGAAATTTTGCAGTCATTGTTATCTTAGAATTCCTAAATTGGTATTTTTTAAAACGCTTTTAAAAAGTAAACATGGCTATATAGAGAGTCATTATAGGGAGCAGGCTGGAGCCATAACTCTGATTAAGAATCACACAGTCCTCTGAGACCATCAAATAAAAAAAAAAAAGTTGTAGTCTATAATATGTGTTAATAATGACTTCTTGGAAATTCCTGAAGGACAGGTATAATGAATAAGCATTCAAGCCTGAGAATGTCTTACTTGATTACCTCCAATGAAAGCAGATAGTGGGAAAAGGAGAGGGGATGCTACACTAGTTGTGTATCCCTGCAACTTGTCTCTTGTAGAAATGCGTGTGAGGATGTGGGACAACTGCAGTGCAAAAGAAAGTACTTGGGAGATTAATCAAAACAATCAGAATCACAGTGTGGTTCTGATTATGGAAACATGTGGTTAGCTAGAAAGAAGTTTGTATTACTCTCTTCCCCTTTTCTTCTATGAAATAGAAGGAAAGAAGTTGGTCTTTCCATTGGGCACTCTTCTGGAACATACTGTTTTTCATATTCATTAAAATTGAATGGTTGCTTTCAGTTTAGACCTTTGGAGCTTATATCCATATGATTAAAGTTTCCACTGATTTCGTCTAATGTTTCTTTCTGCAGCTCAGATGTCTAAATTGCCCATGCAAAACAGAATCTTATTTAAGGGAGATAATACTAGTGCCTAGGCATACATACACACACACATGGCAGATTACAATGAATGAATCACATGCAAAGTTCCAGGTCAAGATTTTTAATTGTGACTCCTATTAAAACAGTGTGCATACCAGTGGAACTGTTTCCTTTCATAGTCATATAGTCATCTTTTCTTTTTTTTTCCCTCAGTGTGAATGGAAGGTGTGGAAGATTTCTTTCACACACGCTCTTTGAGAGTGAAAAGAGAGCTGAAATTTGTATGACTTTATGTATAGAGCACTGGGAAGAGACTGGTAATACTTCACAACTCTCGCTTTTCCCCTGCCTTCCAAAGTAGTGTGGTCCAGCATCTAGCTTGGAGACTGGTCCAGCCCCTGAACTGCTTCTGTTGGGCTTGCTGCCACCTCCCAACAGAGAAAGAGAGAGGATGCAGAGGCCATAAATTTTTTCTTCACAGCCAAAATTATCCATTCAGGCCTTCAGTTTGCTCAACCAGCAAACTTGAGAGCTCAATTTCCACCAAAAGAGCAGCAGAGGTGCCCAAAGAGAAGGAAGAGGAGATTACGTCCCCTCTGTGCACATGACCCTTCCCTGAGCAGCCAGGATATGCCATCAACACCAACGCTGCAGATGCACCTGCTTAGCAAGATAACTCAGGAGTGTACTTTTGAAACTAATCCCCTGCTCATACTATTTGCTGTTTGACTTGCACTGGGGAGAGTTCCTGAAGGATGCAGACAGGGTTCCTTGGGATTAAACTAATCTAGATGTGCTACAGGATCATACCTAGCACATCCTAACCACTAATGCACATTTGGTCTACAGAATCAGACTAGAGCTAGAGTGAGGTAAAAAAACCTCAAATGCATTCAGCGTTGACATGAGATACTTAGCACCAGCTGTTTCGTTATACAAATCTTCTCCTTTTGCCCAAAACTACTTGTTAATACAGACATAGCCTATTCTGGCTGCTGGGAGAATGGTTCCAAAACTGCTCTCCCTGTGTCAAGTCTGGACCACCTTAGAGTGCAGAATTAGACTACCTGTGTTGCTAAGGGCTTTCCTTGTACTGACCAACACTTATAGCCTCTGTGCCTTGTGGCAGAACAGGGTCGTCACCCAGCAGCAAATATCAGGCAGGAAACCCCAGCCACATGCTCACACTCTTTACTTGTGCAATAGATGTCATGGAATTTAATGGAGCACTTGAGTTCCTCTGTGATGGAAAAGAAGGGAATGTAGTGAGCAGCAGTAAGGTAGAGATGTGTTGCATTAGCCTCTTCCAAAAACAGTATGGCACCCTCTGGTATTTCCTAAGAGCAGTGTCATCAGAGCGAGTCTACTGCCACCAAGAGGAGAATCAAATTTGTCTATTCTGTGCTGAGCAGACTTCTGATAGTTTTCAATGTAGGAGGAGAAAGTAAGGGAAGAGGTAAGAGGACGGGTGATTTAGGTGCTTTGAATCACTTATATTTTTCAATTCCATTCATGTTAATTTAGGCTCTTAATTTCATGTGTTCCAATTAACATCTCAGTTGCCTGGAACGCATGGTGTGAATATTCTCCCATACATCAATTTTGTGTCAAATAATACTAACACATTCATGTGATCCATGAAAAGTAGCACTTCCTCAGAAACTCCTCCTCCTTTAGAGTAAAGAACAAGATTCACCAGAAAGGGAACTGTCAGTCATGCTTCATAGCACAACACTAATGTTTCTAAGGATGTAGTGAGAATTATTACAGAGAATTCTCACCAATCTGTAGAAAGGCTTTGTTGACTAACAAAGGTCAGCAAAGGTATTGGGAACAATTCTTTTAACTGCAGCTTCTTCTCAAAGGGCAGATGTGTGTCTGGGTTTCACCAGCCGGTTTAGCTGTTTCAAAAGAGACGGCCTGTTTTCAGTGAGATTTGAAAAGCAATTTCCTTGAGAAAATGTGATATATAGAATGCATCACAATCTATCTTTTCTTTGTGAAACAACTCAAGAAGAGAAAATATCTGAATTCAACCTGGTTTATATTCTTGGCAGACTCCAAAAAATATATATACTTGATCCAAATTCTTACCCTAAAAATAACTCATGATAATGTGTCATTTACCTCCTGCCTACACTTCTTAGTAGGTCCAAAAATATCAAAATATTAAGCTTACATAAACAGCAGGACAAATCCCATTTATGTTTGATAAGCATGGTTTAAATTGTTGCTCGCTATGGATCAGCTTACAAGGAAAATTTGACATGGTTGTGCAGCAGAATCTATCAACTAAATAGCTCATCTTTTTGAGTCCAGTGTTCTTCTAGTCTTGAATACTGGGGCTTTCCCGTGAATGAGGTCCCATATTATAGTACGTTTATTAGCTGCAGAGGTTATTCTCCTATAAAAAAAACCCAGGCAAATAATCTATTCATATCCCTGAACTTTCTATGACAACACAGTACTTGGATATGCATGACCCTTTCCTTTCTTATCATGTCAAAGTAGTAAATCCTTTTGATCAAAAATAGTGGGGTGGGGGTGGGAAAAGCCAAACGCTTGCAAGGGGCAAATTATCTCACCTTTATCCTGTATCTCAACATAGCAGAGCTAAAAAGGTTCATTGTATAGCCTTGAGAGTCACCTATTTGCTTATTTTCCCGACTTGCAGCAGCTCAGTCAGTTGTACAGGAATAACACTGATTTACACCAGCAGGAGGAAATTGGTCCTACATTTTTTAGGGGAAAAAAAAATCCATGCATGGTGAACACAATGAATTTTTCTTAAATATGGATGCATACACACAAGAAAATATTCCAGAGGCAACTCTCTGAAATAGTCACCAACATATACTGACAAAACAAAATCAAAACACAACAACACAGATCTCATCCAACAATTGGAATGGAGTCTGAAATGCAACTTAGTCTTTTCAAAAGAGCTGAACAGCCATATTCACCAGTTTAAGAATAGTCTATTTGACTAAAGAAAAGTTTATTTATCTTTAAGCCTTCTTCTACATTTCATTTTATTACTTTTAATAATATGAAGGGTATAAAATACATGTCTAAGCAGAAGCACCATAATGTGTCACAGGCACAGTAATTTAGAAATTGAGAGGACCATCTGGATAAGATCAAAGAGAGCTGGCTTCCAGATCAGATGTAAGCAAGCAGTGAAATCTAGTCATATAATATCTAATGTGTTCTGTTGCCTTCTGTAGTTGGAAAATGTTAATATTTAAATCTCAGAAATAATTCCTCGGAAAGAGAAATGTCATGCAGAGTGTTGGCACTCACTGGTACAATGATGTCACTGCTGGATGGATCACTCTTGGCATAATTATTTACTTTGTGCTTTACAATAAAATGGAGCATTTGAAACTTCTGGTATACTACATCCACTTATCTGGTTTCTTCTTCAAGTTCACTGTCTTTTCTTCAAGCACAAGAAGCTTGGTATGTCTCTCAAAATAATCAGAAATCTCTCTTAAAAAGGACCACAGTTTATAGTTATACAGAGAGAAAATGAGGAAAAAACATAAGATATCAGAAAATCTGTTTTATTTCTGTGGATCTCCAAAATACTTACCTAATGACAACAAATTTATCAACCGGACCAGTTTCCTTTGATGGTGACTGGAAGATGAAGAATACTATGGGTCCATAGCTCTTTCCATAGTCAAGAAACCAAGAAGTGAGCCAAGCCAGACCAACTGCTAAAAATCCAGACCCACAAGTATGACACATCCTGACAGTGTTGCGGTGAGATGTGGACATGCAACCACCTCTTTTGCTTGCTGGTTCCTGTGCGAAAGAAATGCAAGTGTTCAGGCAGAAATGACACCATTCTCTGAGTTAGCTGGTGATCTAGCTGATCAGCAGACCATGTATACATAGGCAGTCTTCATGATTTTAATTCTTGTATAAGAACATATTTGCAGTTTGCTGCTTTTGCTTCAAAGCTGCTTCTGCACAAAGTAAATATGATGCTCACTCCGTTTTCCTTCAGTATGATTCAGCTGAGCAGGATACATGGGATTTATCTACAGTCATGTCTCCATTAACATAATCTCAGTCAAATGAGTAGCCTTAGTTCTTGCGTCAGCATTGGTAACACACGCTCCCTACAGATATAACTGCTGTGCTAATCATCAAAATGTTATCTGTGTGTGAAAAAAAAATATCCAGTTACAAAGCAAAAAGATAGCTTTTACATGACCTTCATGAGCAATAGCATATCTGTCTGGAGAATGGTTTGATGCCAAAAAGAATCCTGGCAAATTCTAGATCCTTGATTAAGATCAAGGTCCAAGAACCTCCATATGGACTAAGATTTCAGCTGATGAAACATAGGTGAGTGCTGTGAGAAGTTGGGAAATGAAGATCCAGAGCTGAGAATTTTAAGTGAAAAGTGAAAAGCAAAGTAGGTTTTGAGTCAGTAACAGTTAGTAAGTTGTTCTCAGAAATACGATTACTGAACATCCAAGTAATACAGAGTAATGATGTCTACAAACTCAACGATAAAGACAGAAGAGGAAGAGGGAAGCCTTGGTGGTTTGGTGGGTAAACATATCCTTTCTATTCCTTATCCCAAATTCTGTGTCTATACAAAATATTTCCTTAAAAGGACAAAATAGGGTTTTTTTCTCCATGGTTTTCCAACACTGATGTAGCCAGCTTTCCAGGGTTTCTGGTAAGTCATGGGTTTGTAACCCTCTGACTGAGTAGACTGACTGATTAGATCCAAGGGGCCAAGACTGATATTCACGGCTACAAACAACTATATGGTGAAGCACAATTGTGAAGTTTTATTACTTCAGTGCAAAAGCTCTCACTGAATTTATCTAAATGTTCTGCAACTGTCATATGAATAGTGGTTCCGTAGTTAATTGATTATTAAATATGTAACTGCAAATTCAAAATCTAAATTCAATTGCTGAACTGAAATAAAGAGGAAATGTAATTTTGCATTAAGGAATGAGTTCAACAGAGCTTTGAATGTGGAGTTGCCTTCAACTTATTTATAATTCAGTAAGTGTATATAAACTATTTAAAAACCTTTTGATTGCCAACTTGTATATATAGGCTTTGATTTCAAAGGAAGTCTGAGTTTTCCTATAACAAGAAAGGCAGGAAATACAGTTTGAATAGTAAACAAGCCTCAGTGGGATCAAAGCATTAACCATTCTCTGTGTCTCTTCAATTACCACTAATAGTTTGAACTACTGCAGTCACAGAACAGATCGTATAATTACCTGCTTTGGGAGGCACTTCCTGTATGTTACCATGTTTAAAAACACACTTATGCACACAAACACCAAAAGATGAGTCTCAGAAAATATGTTAGCAGTTAAGATTGCTTTATTATACTTGCGATAAACGACTGTCCAAAATGTTCCAAAATGCAACAGAAATTCTTAAAAAATGTGAAGTACATTCAGTGATGATCTGAGAGAGAACAAGTATTTTCAAGTGTTGGTATGCTGCCTTAAGTATCTGACTGTGTAGGTGCAAAAATGGCCTGATTTCCTACAGAGTAAACCCTGACTTTACAGAAAATCAAACAAGCTGTTCTCATTCCTGCATCCTTAAAAACTTGTTTCAGTCCAAAAATAGATGTAACTTTATTTGGACTCGTGTAACATAGTAGAATGTTGTGTCAGCTATGTAAATATGTGCTAGTCTAGGTTTAATCTGCATTTTACATGCCCAGAATACCTAATGCACTTTTGGTTTAGTTGCAGATCAATATTATGGAAATAGGAACTAAAAAGTTCAGTTTTATCTTATTTTAAGGTGTGCTGCTTTTCTTTACAGGTTATTAAAAAATTACAGGCAGTCTGGTGCCTGAACCTAAGAATGTTACACCTAAACTTGTAGGCATTGCTTTTTGAAAGTAGCATCGTTGCTGTGATACTTTAGACATGTCGTAATTCTTGTTCCAAGAAGTGAATTTAGTTTATTGTCATGGTTTAACCCCAGCCAGCAACTCAGCCCCACCCCAGCCTCTCTCTCGCTCCCCTCCAGTGGGACACAGGAGACAATTGGAACAGTAAAAGTGAGAAAACTTGTGGGCTGAGACAGATTAATAGGTAAAGCAAAAAATGTGCATGCAAGCAAAGCAAAGCAAGGAATTCATTCCCTGCTACCCACCGGCAGGCAGGTGTTCAGCCATCCCCAGGAAAGCAGGGCTCCATCATGCGTAACGGTGACTTGGGAAGGCAAATACCATCGCTCCAAATGTCCCCCCTTCCTTCTTCTTCCCCCAGTTTCTATACTGGGCATGACCTCGTATGGTCTGGAATATCCCTTTGGCCAGTTGGGGTCGGTTGTCCTGGTTGTGCCCCCTCCCAGCTTCTTGTGCACCTGGCAGAGCAGGGGCAGCTGAAAAGTCCTTGATTGGTGTAAGCCCTGCTCAGCAACAATGAAAACATCAGTGTGCTATCAACATTATTCTCATACTGACTTCAAAACATAGCACTATACCAGCTACTAGGAAGAAAATTAACTCTGTCCCAGCCAAACCCAGAACATTTATAAATTATAGCTGCTTTCAAAGACTTTATCCTAACATTTCAACACAGATAGTTTTTTTTTTTCTAGTAAAACCTAGCACTAGGAAAGAGTAATTATTTACTGCAAAATTTATTCCAAAATCAATTTAAATGGAGAAAGGGTGTTTGCGCATTATATTAGACATTCTTGCATTTGACCATTAGTTAAACAGGCTAAATTAGGTTCTTTTAATTTATCAGAAAAGATATGTGAGAAGTAAACAAAGCACTCTGGTTATGTTAGTCTCCTATATATTAATGCAGACAGTATTAACAATATTCAAAAAGGCAGTTGTGTCTTTTGGAAAAGACAGAATTCCTCTAATTGTTCAAAAATTCATAATCAGATCAGGCTGAGTAACTCAATAAAGCTCTAGACGCAGAAATATCCTAGATGTATAGTCAGAAATATCAAGAGATCCAGTAATGGCAAGATTGTTCTCATATCTGGGATATGCCAAAGAGAACATTCCAGCTGGAAGAACACATCTGAGGTAGGGTAAACAGGTAGATTCCGAACAGCTCTGTTCAGAAGCTGTTCCTGTGAAGTTGTTGGGTCTGTATTGGTTTGACAATCAATATTGTCAATATTGTCAGTATATCAATTATTTGTATTTAATGCCTATCTTTTCACAGGCGGTAGTATTACTGGTATGCACTCTCAGACTGAGGAAGAATTTCAATATTGTTTCAAATTTTGTGGAGATATCCAGTTTGATTAGTTGTAACTTCATTGTTAGTTGTAACTTCCCAAAAAGAAAGAATTCAAATATTCTTATCATTCAAACATCAACAATTACTTTTTAATGCCATTTCTTTACATCACCGTGCTCAGTGTCATACCTCTGTTGAATGATCTTTTGATGCTGCTTCCTTTAGACAATGCATATCCCTTCAACAACTCCAATTATACAAAACAGAAGCGTTTTGAGGGCTCAGGATAACTCAGAGATGTGGATTTGGTAGCTTAGACAAAACTGTCAACTCTTCCCTTGACCTACCAACTTCTGCCAATCTTTTTGTGCCTGGTGTTTATTTTTTCTTCTGTTTACCCTACAGGGCTCTACGAAAACTATCCAACCAATGCAGAACCAGAATGCTGTGATGTCAGATGGGGACTATTATCAGATCATCAATCCAAAGGGACTATAAAAACAAGTGGCTCAACAATGTGTCACAGGACATCGCTCACAGTTTCATCAGCATCAAGACTGTGTAACAGCAGACTTAAACTGTGTGTTCTTGTATTGATTCTCTTGCATACAGTACTTACAGTCTCAGCAGCACAGAACTCAACAGGACTGGGTTTTGGAGGCATAACAACTTTGGAAGATAATTCAACCAATGAGGAATAAAAGAAAGGATTCATCTTATATGATAGAAACACAACAGGCCCAAATGACTACAGTCAAAAATAGCAAGGACTGAGTGCTTTACCCTTAGATCTCTTCTTGAATGACCTTTTGGGTAAAACGAAAAGAACGGGCCATTACCCAAACAACAAGGACACATGAACACAGCTTTTTATTGACTAAAAGGCTGTATGGTGACTTAAATTTCTCACACCATTTTATACACTGTGTTTTAATGTTTGGAGTTTCTTTTTTGTTTGTTTTTTGCACTTGTTAATACAGGATTTTATTTTTGGGACGGTTTCTCAAAGCTAAATTAAGTCTTTTCTCTGTCAATATATTTCTAGTCATTGTGTGTGTTCATCTGATAGTTCTGTCTTTTATGTCCTGTCAGTTTCTATTAGAGGAATGACTGCTATGATTCCATGACATAGCAAAAAAAAAAAAAAAAAACCCAAAAAAACCAAAAAACAAAAAAAGAAAAAAAAACAAAAAAAAAACACAAAAAGAACAACAAAACAAAATTTAACAAGAAAAAAAAAAAGGCAAAAAAAAAAAGCAACCACAAAAAAACCCAAACCAACCTAACTGTCCTCTTACCCATGGGAACCATTCATCTCCTTTCCCCTCCCACATCCCGTCGCAGACAACGTACATTTGCTTCTGTCTGTGTAATCACAATGAATGGGTACACAATTCCAGTGTGCCTCTGCCACTGTTGCACAAACCAGTTGACTGAGCAAACCCAAAAGGAGCATGAAGGGGGTTCCTTTTAGCTGAACAAACAAGTGCTCTCCTTACAAGGTGGGATTGGACAGGTAAAAATTTAAAGAAATATATAACAAACTGTTGCTCCAATACCCGTTTTGAAGAAGTCCAGTCCTTTCTCACTGGTCAGTTGAACAGGAGCAGCCTGTTTTAGATGTGCTATGTAAAACCAGTTACGCTCAGCAAGTTGAGTAGTGGGGAAGCCTTCATATTGGAGGTGAAGGATTGGCATTCATTGTGAATTACGTTTTGAGTTCTCCAGCTGTCACATAACCAGCAGGCTTTCCATAAGGAATGGGAGCAAAGAGCTTCCAAAATTGAAGTCTTTTTGTCTCAACAAAATTACACTAGAAGCCTTTGAGCATCTATAATACAAAGTATCTTTTTGGTTTTGATTCCATTGTTTTTCTAATATCTACGTGTTGTTGAAAGTTACTCTAGTTATTAAGGGTGCACAAGAATGTGTTAGCACAGACAAAGAAACTATTTTGTTTTAAATATATAGGACAACCGTTTTCATAAATGTGCAATAAAACAGTAAAGTTATACTAGGAGATGAATAGTCAAGAGAAAAGATTGTAATCTGATTGATGATTTTTCATTGTTCGGGGTGGTCTTTAATTTGTTTACTTTTATTTTTGTGGGAACATTTCACCTGCTGAGTGTATGAGAATTTGCTTTTTAAAAAGGCTTTTTAGAGTTTACAGTAGAATCAATGGAAGGAAAAGTTAATAAGGGCTGTTTTTAAAAACTTTACATTCCTTCCTATTCTCTAACTACACTTGGGAAGTGCACTTTAGAGATGTTTGCTGTGTAGCTGGGAGATGAAGGAAAACTATAGGAAATGTTCTCTTAGGAAATAAAATATAGTTATCTACTTTCTAGCTATGAAATACCCCTTGATAAATATTAATGTTGTAAGAACATTTGATCACTGGTGCATAATGCGTTTTTGTATACACTTTATGGTCTGTTAAATTCTGGAGAAAAACAAAAAGAAGATAACCATACTGCTTAAGCAGTTCAAGATGCACATGTTAAGCTGCGAAAGCTCAAATATTTTGCAAGAGTATTTGTTTTGATAGTCTTTTACTACAACCTGGACTGAGGAGCCTAAAATGATCTGTGCAAATATGACAACAACAAAAAGCACCAGCTAATGCAAAATTCTTCAGCACTGGTTTGTTTCTATAACTCCTCCCTTCCTTTCCTTGCACATGCTATATTTTGTTCAATAAAACATGGTGCTTTTTAGTTATTTTATTTTCTGTTAGAGGCACATGTATCAATTACATTGAATTGATGCAAAAAGTGGGGAAAAATGTAGAAATGCAAATGAAAAAGCCTTAACTAATGGTAGAATGTAGACTTTTGAAAAGGACAGAGATGTTATTGAAAAGTGATGGAGCAATAACTGGGCAGTGCTCTGGTACTGTACAACAGCTGATGAGTCACGCTACTGAGAAAGCTCTTACTAGGTGAGCTCTTGTTCAACTGACCTCTTAATTCTAGTAAGTGTACATGGTCAGTAAACAGTTTGTTATAACCTTTATCTACCTCTGCTGTGCAAAGGCCATCCAACATCCATTTCTGTGACGTTCCTCATAGTTTTTTGTTCACACCATTACTCACTGTCATCTATTTTTACACTGTACCAATACAGTAGGAAGTCTGGTTCATCCCAATTGAATTGGCACATGAAGAAGAGTTATTATTTCTGTTTTGCCTCATGGTGAATTAATGTAGGGAGCTACCTTTAAGGCATTTTCTTTCTTCTCTCCTGCTCTTCTTCATCCTTCATCCCTTATTTTTCTATAAAAATGTTTTCAAGTGGTGTCAGTGAAAAATATGACTCCTCCAATGCTTGGCTATATTCAGTCACATGTAATACAATATGAGAGAGACATGAGGAAAAGCAGTGACAACACCATCACATGCATAAAGTAGCCAAATTAAACTTGGGCAAAACAAAGCAGAAAACAATTACAGACTTTCAATTATTACACAAGTACAAGATGTAATAAATTCCTCCCCCTCTCACCACCTGGAGTCAGTGACTGCAGTTCAATGGTCTGTGAATTTTCTCTGTCATCTTTTTGAGGTCTATTTCTTTAATTTTTGAAACAAAAAGAGTCATGCTACAGAGGTGACTACTGCTGGGGTATCTGTTGCCATTTTCACTCCAGCAGTGTGGTATGGAGCTTCTTTTGGTGGCACCTGGGACATCAGGAGTAGACAAAGACTCTTCTATGAAGTTAAGCAACACGTAATCATGTATGATACAAAATTCCATTCCATCCATTCCTCATTCGTAATAGTTTTCCTGGCACAAACTTAAGCATGCTTGATATTGTGCACATATTACTTTTTTGCCAGAATAAATTTGCATCTTGCCACTGCTATAACTGCCATCTTGTTCCATTTCTCCTTGTACTGTATGCCTAATACATACATGATAAAGAGCTGGCTTAACAAAGAAATAATACTAAAACATTTCTGGAAATGACTGATGAGAAGAAAAAGAAAAAAATAGAATAATATTTATTTTATGATCATACAGAAGAGAGAAATTTCCCATGTCTTTTATCGTCTTATTTTCTGCAATAGGGAAAATCCAGATTTTGTGCAATATGTTAATACTGCTAAGCCAAATGTCATATAACATAACCAGAGCTATATGTTATTCCTTATTGCATTTGCATTTGGTAATACGTTATATTGACGCTTTTCTTTCATTAAAGAGACAGTATCTTTTTTTTTTAAATATAGCAGGTGAAGGCTGTCCTTCTGCACGCCATAATTTAAGACAAAAACCAACAAAATGTTAGAACGAAGTTTCAGTTCTATAAGTGATGAAACCAAGCCATCAGCTGCCAAAGAACCTGTGGAATAATAGATACAAACCAAACACAGACTTTCAAGAAATTCCTTCTTGAGGGTTAAAAATAATGTTCTAGATGATTAAAGGAAAAGGAATGAGAACTGTATTTCGAATAGCGGAGATGGCAGGTTTCATCTGGTATGCAATGTGGCTCTCAGCTTATATAGTTATACTCTTCTATTAAAAAGTGAGGGACAAGGACATTGTCTTCTGCTCTCTCTGTATTTATTATGATAATGAATATCCTTTTTGTAACCGTTGCCCCTCTGCACAGAAGATACTTGCTTATCGTGAGAGCTGAAGACAGCTTATGTACATGCACACAGATTTACACAGTGAAACCTGTCCTAAGAGACTATCCAAAGCACAAGCAAAACTTGTTTGTGGAGTAGAGGTAGATTTAAGGAAAGTGAAACAAGTTTGTCTTACAAAATTTCAAGACACATGTAAACAGTCACCTAAGCAAGGGGTCTGTGAAGACGCCTGGTCCTTACTGCAGCTTTCACTGTATTTCTCATCAGTGCCGCAGCCCTGCGATTAGCCCTGCACAGGCAGGCTTCAAGCTGGGCTCACAGTCACGCTGACTTCAGTGGGCCTCGATACAGGTACAGGCACGCACCCACAAAAAATTCACTGTAGCACATAGGTCTCAATTTGCTGTCCCATAGTCTTTACTCAGGAATTGCTCGTGGGCATAGTGCATCAGCGCAGGATCACTGGGTTCAGCCCTAGCCAACTGAGTCTTAACAAGAGACTGGCAATGGCATATTAATGGTGAATGGTTCTGTTTTATTATTATTGTCTACTATTATATTAGTTTGGTGAAGGAGTGGTTTCAAAATTTAGCTAGGAACACGGAGGACAAACTAACAGAAATCTCATCATTGTGGAGATGAAACTAAATAGCCTTTCTGAGGTAAAAAGAGGCTCTGTTGTCTGCCAGCAGCTGTCAGGAAAAAGCAGTATTTTAGAACGCTTGGGAAAAAAATATATTCAGTTCTGAATATGATAGTTCTCATTAAAACTAGATATTTGGATGGCGAATAGGACTAGGGTGCATACCATCTAAACTGAGAGATTTAATTTGCCAACATGTTCTGCAACAAACTCACATTTACTGAACACCTGCAAATTTTCCAGTATTTTCCGGCATTTTTTCAAATGTTAACAAGTTTGACATGTCCCTGGAAGGGGAAGAAGGGAGAAAGAACTACTGTGAGTGACAAAACTAACAAAAAAAAAAAGGTGGGACAGCTTGAAAAATCTATCTGAGGAACAAACTATATTTCTTCAAACAGAGATTAAAAAAAAAAAAAGATGCATATGTAAGTGTAGATCTATATAGAAATAGCTCCTTTTTTAAAGAGAGAGACACAAATATATGTTCTCCACAATTATTACAAATACAGCATACTGTAGAGTAAAAACACCAAAGGATAAGACCTATAAAATAAATAGGGCAAAATTACTGTATTTATATTCCATACAATGGAGTGTGAATTTCCAGGTAGAATTTCAGCAGCAAAACTATATTTTGTAATAAGAAAAGTAAAAAAAAAATAAGGTGAAGGGGCTTATTTGGTTATTCATTTCACCATCCGGTCTCCTATAAGTGTAGCTATTATTCTTCTGAACTTTTCTTTTAAATCCTTGACTTTTGCAGAAAGCTCCCAGCACAGACCCCATCCAGTGGCTCCAGGAGGTGCCAGTAGCACAGGAGGTCTCAGTCATGGGTCCTAAGGGAGAGCCTGCGTTCAAAGTGCTGACTACACCTCGGCACTTCAGTCCAATCTCCAGACTTTCTCATTCTCCTAATGCTATGTCCGTCTCTTGGACACAGACAAAGTGACTCAGTTTACTCTCCAGAGAGGACTGTGCTTGCCCTGCTCACACCCTCAGTCTCAGTCGGGCCCCAGTACAAAGGCCAGAGGAACCACAAGTGTGCTTTAAATGCAATACGTGCTCTGAACTCCCCAGACAACTGAAATAGTATTAAAATTATACGCACGCTTTGTAACCAGCCCCCTGAATAAGGGTGAAGGTTTCACCAGCTGTGTATGTCTTCAAATCCTTTTGCTATTCTCACACCGAGAGTTTCAGCAGAAGGGGTAAGAGGTTTGACAACATATGGCTATCAAGTCTCTCTGCAGCAGTTCAGGCATTACCCCTCCCAGCTGCACCTCTGTATGGTTTTGCCAAAATGTATTGTCCCAGAGTAGGATATGATGTCCCACTCCAGTGCAAAATGAAAGGCATCTGGGTGAAGACTAGATTGCCAGCTGGGACATCTGTAACACAGGCACACATAACTTTCCATTGAGTCTTTAGCAGTGGGGGGAATTAAAGAAAGAAGAGGGGTACTTTCTGTCAGAGGGATAAAGCAGCCAGCAGAGGCAAATAACATCTTCTTACATCGCTGCAAGATTTACTTCAATGTATCTTTAGTCAGGACAACACTGAACATTGCAGCAGCAAACTTCTGTGTATCTTCTGAGTGGTGAATATACACCTCTGAATTAAGCTGGATGAAGTATAATACACAATAGCAGCTGGTGATATAAGAAGAGAATCTACTGAGGAATGTGCCACCTAAGCCACTGAACAGAACAGTCTTATTTTAGCCCTGCCCTCTCAGAGTCATTCTCTGAACATCTGAGAAGTACCTATCTCCACCAGGGAGTCACATTTCTGAAGATTTTTACTAGACTTAGGCTCCTACACCAGCTTTTTGACATGAAATATGGATGGAGGATGAAGTGCTAACCCTATACCAGCTAGAATGCAGTGGCTGAGTTTCCTGTGAATGCACGTCAGTCCTCTCTCTAAATAGCAGGCTACTCTTTACTAAATAAGAAAGAAAAAGAAGTATTTTTATCTCTTTCTTTCTGGTGTTGCTCCAGTGGACAGAAATCAATGAACTATTAATTGGCCTAGTAAAAATATGCAAGGTCTGGTTACTGCACACATGTGGGGGAGAGATGCTCTTTTCCTCTTCTGAGGAATGTTGACAGATTATATATTAAGCAGTCAAAAACCTGGTAGCATTACCTATTTTTGACAGCATTTATTATAATTTGCACAGGGAACACAGGATTTCAACCAAGTGTGCTTCGTTCTAGTTATTTCATTTGATGGTGAAGAGCACCCAGCACTTTACAGGACTAAGTTCCTATGTGGTAGTGGTACTTAACTATCATCAGCTTCTCGTCAGCTTTCTAGGAAAACTCTGAAAAGAACACAGAGCAGCTACATCCATTGGAAGATATCAGGCCTGTGAACAATGGGAAAAATAGTCACTAGTTTTTGTGGGTTTTGGAGAAGATCAGCAAAAAACAAAGACAGAAAAAAACCCCTGTCTTTTCTTTCTCCCATTCCTTCCCTCCCTTCACATTTCCCTTTCTCTGACAGAGTCACCAGTCTCACCTAGGACATATTTTTGCCTTAGTAGCCCTCTGAAAAATTAAAGGCATTTGATAAGAAGTAAAGCTTTCCTACTTTATATTTGCAACTTGTGCAGGAAAAAAAACAACAAAAAATCCCCCCCAAAAAAATTTCATTCACAGAGAGATGTTCTCCCACCAGTTTCCTGTCACTAGTCCACAGGTCCACTGAATTCAATGGGACTCATGCTTTTCATTTAGATGGAACTAAGATTAATGCCATGGATCAAAACCTGCCAGTTTCAGTATAAGTCCATCCACTGACTTCAAGGAGGATTCAGAAAGCCCAAGATCCATTTGAGCACATATGAACTCAAATGGATAAGATAAATACTCATATGTGAACAGCTGAAAGATTGAAATGTTCCAAAGGTTTGTCCAAGTGGTTGGTCAAATAATTAGCTGCAGCTCTATGCAAAAGTCATGTTGAGCCAAAGCTTTGAGCTTTGATTTGATAGACCTTTCTTTTTCTGAAATCTAACAAGCTTCATTCAGGGTTTGAATATGCAAAAACTTACACAGGATTATGAATACAAGAAGAAATATTGAAAAAAAAAAATTAACAACATTTTCACTCCAACAAGTGAAAATTAATTTAAAGAATTCTGGTAATTGCATTTCTTATTATTAACCCTTAATGACAATTTATTTATGTAGTTCTTCAGAAGCTGCTTGGTTTCATTTATTTGTTTTCCTTTGTTTTGTTCAAAACCATATTTTTGGCCTTTTAAAGATTCATATTGAACTATGCAGCTACAAATTACATGCTTATGTTAACGGATTTGCAATTAAAATTATTCTACTCTTCTGTTATTCCCAAATTGTATGAACAGAAAGCTCATGTTAAAAGCAAATTTAATTAACTGTGTTTAATCTTGTTTCCTTTTTCTTTTCCTTCTTTTTTTTTTTTTGTTTTTTCTTTCTTCAAAGTTAAGGACTGGATTTTATTTGAAATGGGCTAAACTGGCATCAGTGTTTTTTAACTATATGGAATGTCCTATGATAAAAAAAAAAAAAAAAAAAAGAAAAAAAGCTGTAAATTGTAATAATATATTAAATATTGTATTATTATAGCAACTTTAGTTAAGCAACTAATACTATCTTTAATTTTTTACAGAGAACTTTGATGAAATAATTTATTACAATGACTCACAGAAAAACTTGTTTTCAAAATGACAGGAGAAACTGTTGAAGATTGTGAAAAAAATACTAAAAATAATGCTCTACTAAGAATAAATTTAAAGATGCAAACAGTGAGTCTGACTTTTTGGGTACTAGGGATTTGCGAATGAAATTTAACCCAAGATGTTGGGGGGGCATAATGATTTTAAATAATGATTAAATTTAAACAACTTTCCTTTTTCCTCAAAAGAAAAACAAACAAACAAATAATCAAAAAAAAAAAAAAAAAGAAGAACTTGTGTTCTGACTTGGACTGCAGCTACCTATTTCATAAAATGCCTCTGACAAAAATAGAAAGCTCGAGGTAATTTCCTCATATTCAACTGGTTTTCCAGACTGTACTGCATAACATAGCATCAGTCCTTTACAGCTGTTCATCTTGGATTTCTTATGAAGGAAATAAAATTACAAGAAATGAAAAATAGTACTCACAAAAGAAAAGCATTTAATTTTTACATCATGTGTATGTCAAATTTCAATGGTGTGACATCTCAAAAAATACATGTTAATTTATTACATATGGGATATTCGGTAGTTTACAATGAGGATCTGAATTAATAAGTGGTATTAGATATTTGTCTGCCTGGTCACACAAGGATTGGTTATTCTCAAGATGGATTGATAACAAAACAACAGTTCAAAGAGGTAGGTACAGAGACATTAACAAGTCAGATTTCAAATGTTTTAGGAACTTTTTTGGGTGACAGTAAATGATGGCAACACTTCTGTGGAAATCAGTGTGGACCCTCCTGATAAGATGAGCCAAAAAACGGTGAAGTTGCTAGAAGTACTGCGACAAACAACAGGTGAAAATAAAAAATCATTTGTAACAATCTGAGCCACAAATATAAGGAAATAAACCCAAAGTCTCACAGTGTCCTCACAGCCCTGAAACCTATCTGATATCTCTACTCAGACCTTCACAGCCACCCACATTTTTGACCTAACCACCTGCTCACACAGGTAGGTGCATGTAATGAGTGAATTAAGTCCACCGCAACTGTTCTATTTCAACATACAGATTTATTACAAACTCCTTTTTCATGTCAGAATGGTATGAAGCCAGATTTTCCCTGCCATGAATAGCTTCAGACATTGCGAATGAGAGTAATTTCACTGACTCAGTAGATTAAAAGCTAGCTTAGGCCGCTAGCTTCCTAGGCGGAGACATGAGGCCTCAACTTTGTTTCAAACCTGTGGTCAAATTCTCCCCGACTGCACCAAGAGCAAGGTTTCACTTTGTGTGTGTAACATCATCAAGCATAAAGTAAATGCCAGTTAAGTATGGTTCCTATTTTAAGAAAAACATTTGGAAAACAGAATGAAATATTTTCTCTGGCGGGCCATTATTCATGTGGGGATGAGAAGGAAACAGAGTATGTGTAAACCAAAGTAAAACTCATTAAGCTTTTGATATATATGTAATGTTATTTCAGGAAGCCCATCTTTCGTTTTTTCTTTATATTTTCCATCTTTTTTAGTTTAAGGTTAAGTTGTTCCACTTTTCTTAATAAAGCTTCACGAGACTATACTAGCCTATACTCTAGACTGAAAGTGACAGACTATGTTATCCAAAAGTAAATGTATTTACTGGATCAAGCAAGAGAAGATTTTTTTCAAGCCTGTGTTCATCACTTCTAACCACTTAGCTTATCCAGTCCTCTTCCATGCCCTCTTGGTTACTACGGCCTCCTGCTTAATATCCCCTGAGCATTTCATAAAGTCATAGAATCATAGAATGGTTTGGATTGGAAGGCACCTTTAGAGATCATCTAGTGCAACCCCCCCTGCCATGGCCAGGGACATCTTTCACTAGGTCAGGTTGCTCAAAGTCATGTCCAATCTGACCTTGAACACTTCCAATGATGGGGCATCCACAACTTCTTTGGGCAACCTGTTCCAGTGTCTCACCACCCTCATCATAAAAAATTTCTCCCTTATGTCCCATCTAAATCTACCCTCTTTCAGTTTAAAACCATTGTCTCTTGCCCTGTCACTACAAGCCTTGGTAAAAAGTCTCTCTCCATCTTGCTTATAATCCCCCTTTAATTATTGAAAGGCCACAAAGGTCTCCCTGGAGCCTCCTCCAGGCTGAACAACCCCAACTCTCTCAGCCTTTCTTCATAGGAGAGGTGTTCCATCCCTCTGATCATTTTCATGGCCCTCTTCTGGATCCATTCTAACAGGTCCATGTCTTTCTTGTACTGGGGACCCCGGAGCTGGACACAGTATTCCATATGGCATCACACAAGAGTGGAATAGGGGCAGGTAGAATCACATCTCTT
The DNA here is from genome assembly GCF_000687185.1 of Egretta garzetta. Classification (NCBI taxonomy): domain Eukaryota; kingdom Metazoa; phylum Chordata; class Aves; order Pelecaniformes; family Ardeidae; genus Egretta; species Egretta garzetta. The sequence continues at coordinate 1,229,472 of NW_009259694.1, read as the reverse complement.
GACCTGCTGACCATGTTTCTTTTTATGCCACCTAGGAAAAGATTGGCTTTCTGGGCTGCAAGCACACATTGCTGGCTTATGTCCAATTTTTCATCCACCAATATCCCTAAGATTTTCTCTGCCAGTCTGTTATTAATTCATCGCCCAGTCTGTATTGATGATGGGCATTGCCCCTATCCAGGTGCAGGACCTTGCATTTGTCCCTGTTTAACATCATGAAGTTTACATGGGCTCCTTGAGGCTGTCAGGGTCCCTTTGGATGGCAAGCCTTCCCTCAGACATATTCCACCACTGAGTTTGGTGTCAGCCACAAACTTGATGAGGGTGCATTCAATCCAACTGTGTCATTGATGAAGTTATTAAATAGATTGGTCCCTGTACGGACCTCTGAGGGACACCACTCATTATTTCTTTCCACTCAGACATTGAGTCATCAACTGTAAGACTTTGGACATGGCCATCCAGCCAATTACTTATCCATTTATCGTTCATCCATCAAAACCGTACCTCCCCAATTTAGCAGCAAGAAGTTATGTGGGATTGTATTAAAGGCATTACTGAAGTCCAGGTAGATGACATATGTAGCTCTTCCCTCATCCACTGACACAATGACTGCATCACAGAAGCATGACTTGCCCTTTGTGAAGCCGTGTTGGCTGTCTCTATTCATCTCCCTGTCTTCCACATGTTTTGACATAAATTCCAGGAGGATCTGTTCCATGATCTTCCCAGGCACGGAGGTAAGGCTGACTGGTTGGTAGTTCCCAGGGTCCTTCTTTGTACCCTTTTCAAAAATGGGTGTGACATTTCCCTTTTTCCAGACACTGGGGACTTCCTGACTGGTCAGGATTGGCCTGACTGCCCTGACTTTTCAAATATCATAGAGAGTGACTTGGCATCTACATCAGCCAATTCCCTCAGGACCCTGGGATGTATCTTGTTGGGTCCTACGGACCTGTGCATGTTCAGGTTCCTCAAGGTGGTCTTGAATCTGATCTTCACTTACAATGGTTGGGACTTCATTCCCCTACTCCCTGCCTTGAGACTCAGGGGCTTGAGAGATTTGCACTCTTAGAAATCTTTGTCTTTCCAGAATGGAAGTATGTATCTTCTTGTCAAACACATAGATGCGTTCATCTCAACATTATTTTAATCTAACAGTGATTTAATAAAGATCGTCAGGTAATTTTTGTCACAGGGACAATTAAACCAGAGTAATACATATAATTAGACATTGTACTTATGCTGTTCCTCAGACACTTCAGAGAAGCTTTGGCTTCCTCAGAAGATTTTAGAAATCTACCAGCAGCAAAGCTGCACTCCCATGTACAACCTTTCATGTCCTGCTAAGAGGAGACTCAATTCTTCCTGCTTATGAAGATTTATAGAAAATATAAGTTTTTTACATTATTTGTATGTATCCCAATTTCCTATGTAGTAGGTAGGGTTAGAAAAAATTCTTAGGCAAATACTTTATTCCTTACCTTTTCTCCTATTATAGAAATCTTCTCTGGATGTGGGGTTTTGTGCAGAGGCTTCCCCTCTCAGTAAATCAATCAGAGACTCTTAAGAACAGTTAAATTCAGAAGAAAATACAGATTTCAGAAATAGCTAAAACTGGAGATATAGTTGAATATAGTACAGGGATATGTTGTCAGACACTAGAGAAGGACTACTAGGAATAGGCACACAATCCTGTATGAAATTTAGTAACACAATTTGTGTAGCAATGAAATGGCAAGAGGAAGCCTGTGTTTGGCAAATTGGCAAGTGAGAGTCTAGAATGTAAGAACAAAATTAAAAGTGACAAGCAAAATTCCTCAAACAAAACAGAAGCTGGTTCATTAGTATTAGTATTTTAGTATTTGGAATTTAGTATTTTAAGTCATTATGAAAATTATTTGTAATTTTGAGAGGTTTATTTTTTCAGGGTGGGTTGTTTTTTTTTAATTTCTCTATTTTAAAGGCATCCCCTACTATTACTAAAACTAATTTTCCAGACTACTCTGGAAAATGACTTCTCTTCATAAGGTGACCAATCCTCTTGTCCTTGATAACACACTGCTCTGAGATTATGTTCCTGATTAAAAAAAAAAATAAAATAAAAAAGCTGCTTATCATCTTAGAAAAATATAATTCATGTTACATCTCTTCAGCAAATGATTGTACTAGTCCTTTTTTCTGAGCCAGCAAGAATTTTATATTTGGGGGGAAAAAAAAACCCCAATCTGTTATATTAAATAGATTGAAGAAAACAGCAAAGCTATTGTGTTGCTATAGTAATAATTGGGAGTAGCCAATAGCAAGGAGTCATAATAAACTTACTTTTGAATGATCCAAATTATATAATATAAGATACAGCTTTCTTGTCAATATCAATTTTATTATACATACCATTACAATCACACAGGGAAATATCAGTGTCAGCTTCAAATCAAATATGTCTTCTTTTTATATCAGTTAGTGGAGCACTGTGTATTCCTATTTTATCAAAATAATATATAATTATATATTTTCTTCAAGGTGTCTTATGATTGTGACAGTATTATAAAAATTCAAGTATTCCACACAGGGCTGTAAAAATCAGTCTTGCAAGACCACAGAATGTGTATTAAGAACTGCATCCAAGCCCCGATTCTAGTGAAATATCAAATCATACATGGAAGCCATGTACGGAAGCCGTTAAGTATGGAAGCCATCATATATGGAAGCTATGTCACAGTCAGTTTAGATTCATGTGACTTAAAAAAATGGAAGTTTATCTTATGTTTTAAGGAGATGGAAAGAAACTGTCACTGTGGCTGGTTTGGTACCGACACATCCATAGAGCTCAAATCCTCTAGGTCCTAAATCCTGTTGCACACTTACTCTCACCCCTTTTGACAGAACACAATAGGATCAAAGTTGCTCTGACTTGTCTGCAATAAACCATTCTGGAACTTTTTGCCCACATAATCCCAGTCTGTCGTTCTTGATTTCATTAATATTTTTAATTTCTACTCATAAGAGTAGGCAATCTTTGGTTATTCAAGGGGCTAGTATACTGAGCAGGAGGAATCCTGCTAGTCGAGTAGTTCCACAGCTGCTCTATGGAGGCTTTCCAGACTGCATGAGTTTCATGAGGTTTGGGGTGGGTTTTTTCTGTTTATCAGTATCACATCAGGTGTCACAGATGTTGATACTATATATTCCAGAAGCCCAGAATTTGGGGCAAAACTTAGCCATAAGAGAGCAGTTATGAATTGTTTCTTCATCTTCAGCCAGAAGACCAGTAAGTTCAGCAGTAACACTGATCTATCCTGCCTTTGAACTTACACAATATTTTGTTTAAAACAAAGATGGACATGAAATAAATAATCTGTAGAGACTGAACAGTCTCATTCTTAATAAATCTTAGCATTTAGAAACTTGGAACTGAATTACTCTGCCAGATCCTCTACTGTGTGCAATTGAATCAAAGACTGAGCAACCTCCTCGTCTCTGATCTCGTAATCAAAATTCCTGTTTAGGTGTCAACGCTCTGTCTCATTTATAATTTAGATCTCATTTTACTCCTTAAGAGATGCCCCTGAAGTGTCAAAATTTAAAACTGAATAAATAAATTTCTACCCTAAATAAAATGCATGAATACCTCCATTATAAGCTTGATGGATTAAATAAACAAATAAATTTAATACAAATTGAGGCTTGCAGTGCTTAGCTGACATCTCCTACCAGCTCTACAGCAAATCTACAGCTCTGAGTCAGGTAAGCAGGCTCTATAAAATATGTGGGAAAATAAAGCTCTTCATTGAATATAAACATACTCAGAAAACTGTTTAAGCTAGTCAGAGGAAATATAAACCTCCCCTATTCTCGATATCCATAAGAGTTCCATATTCTTAAAATAATTTTCTCTTCAGGATTTGGACACTATATTCAATACTGCAGGAAAAATATATGCAAGAACACCAAATATAATTCCTCTTCTTATGTGAGTTATCCCTGCTTTTTCTCCAAATGCCCAAGTATTGAATTGAAATGAGGGAGAGGAGATTTAACAATCTTTATGATACTAGGAGGAAAAAGTTAATTCCTTCCTCTTTCTCGTCTTCTTTCCTCTTGCCCTCCTTGTATTACTGCACACTCTCATACTTTTTTCAGTAAGGTGTTTAAATGTATGCAGCATTTAGGTGGTGGTTGTTCAATTTCTTTCTGTGGTTGAGATCTGCATCCTTCATGCAAATGTCCTCACTTTCAGGCTAGTGGACACTATCCCCCTGCTCTTTTTGCCACCATATGTGAAACATTTCCAGTTTCAAATTAATGGGGACAGAAGAGCCTGGAAACAAGAATGAAATACTCAAGAGGGCAGATAAATTTGCTTGCTTCATATCCTTTTTCTTCTCCAAGTCTCAGCATCTTGCAGTAATACATTTCACATCATCCATCACATCCAGGGACTTCATGACTCATTACCTCCTCTTTCCAAAAGTCGATCCTCCAGGGATGTGCCTGCTCAAGACACCTGGCCCAGAGAAGAGGAAGGCAGACTCAGACTTTCCATCCACCATGATGCACAGGATTTCCAAATCCCAGTATTTTATTTTGCATTCACAACTTCTCTCTACTCAAATACTTTATTTTTAAATCACAGTAAAGAAAAAAAATCTAACTAGTTCTAGCTATTTTCAAATGGCATAGTGATTCAAAGGTCATGAATTTAATTTTCTGTTAGTTAAGTACCATTAGCCTTTTATTTGAAACAGTTGGGCATTTGCTGGTGACTTAATAATACAATTTCCTTTAATTTTTCATTAGAGTAAGCCTGAACAGTCAATGATACTGAGTTCATTATAAACCAGAAGAGAGATTTGTAATCCAGCATTTTAAAACTTGACAACATATGTGCTTTGCTTGCTCTGATTGTTATTTCCATAATAGAAGTTCCCCTAGAATCTAATTGTAAATGTAGGGCAAACAACAAACGCAGGAAATGTACTTTGCAGGGGGGTTGTTGTTGGTTTTTGTTGTTTATAAACAGTGCTACTGCTTATAAATAAGTTTCACTCTAAACAAATTCCAGCCCTTAAGGAAAAACTGTCTGTGTATGTTGATAGAAGGTAGTTCAGTGAGCCCCTCATGAATGATGTATTAACTGAATCTCAGCTCATGTGTTCAAAGTGTTTCTCTTTTAATATCTAAATATTCTTTTAAAAAATGAAATGTGAGCAAAGAATGAGTGAACATTTTGCATACATTTCTCTGCATAATTTCAGCTGGCTTTTCCACAGAATACCACCTGAATCTCCAGAAATGCTTTTTTCTACTAAAGCACCTTCAGTACTGCTATTCCTTAATAATCCTGGAGCTTCCAAAAACTAATTGATTTTCTTTAGTAGCCACCAGGTGGCAATCATAAACTTAGTCTGCTCCATCAACTCTTCTGAAGCAGCTACTGCAGGCTGTAAGCATAAAGCAGAAAAAAGTATCTCCATGGTGACTGTTATACTATGTTGTTTGTCATGGGTGAAACTAGATGAAACTATGTTCATGCTTCTAAATTACATATTTCATATCATTAAGTCCTGAGCAGCTAACCTTGAAAAAATATGTTCTGCTGAAAGATGTACTTTGTCTCACAAAGACCCTATAGATAGCTTATTATCCATGTGGTATTTTCAGCTTTCTAGACAGTGACCATAGTGAACATTCCTGCAAAATATCTATATGGATTTTTAAATTGCCTTTTGTACTCAAGCAAAATATCTAATTTAATAATAATTCAACCTGAAGTACTTGTTTTTCTCTGTCTTCTGTCAGGGCTCTGCTTGCAGGCATATCGCAAGCAGAGAAAGAGGTTCTGGGCTTTTCCTTTTGTGTCATTTGGCTTTTAAGGAGCTGGGAGACCTGTAACAGCAGCTTGGTTTTCAACATCATCATAACACTCTGAAAAGTAAAGATGGAAAACTCTGGTCCATACATGTGTTTAATTTTGAACATTCCTCTTGAGATATAACTAAAGATCAGCAGATTTATTTTTTTTTTCATCATAAGTGTTTTAAGATCCCAAACCACACTAACTTTTAGGAGAAACTCTTTGGACCAAAAGAAAAACTCACCTCACTTTTATTTAATTTTGGTTTTCTTTCAGGTCTATTTCATCTAGATCTTTTCCTATAAATCTTTCAGTCTTAGCTCCCATCCCTTTGGCTTCACTTGAAACAGTCTTATGTTTAGTTCCATTTCAACTAACTGGAAAACAAGACAACAAAATAGAATTGTAAAGGATACATGATTTTACCTCAGCTGATGGAATTATGTATTTTGATTATGCCACACATTTATTCTCTAAAAATAAATGAAACAGCAGAAAGCAAAGAGCTTTAAAAACAGATCATGAACATAACTAGAGACGCAATAAGAATTCATGGAAAAGTTGAATAATTGGAAATAGTAAGAGAACTCACAGAAAAAAAAGAGCAGAGTAAGAATTGGTGGAAGCCCTTTATATCAGGTATAGGAAAAAAATCCACCCTCCAATAGGCTTGAAGGGCATCAGGTTTATAGAACATTGAAACAAGAAACTTTTGTATTCAGTGTCCTGTTTGCTGGTGAAAGTCACTTTTAGAAGCAGCAGTGTTAACAGGATGTGAAAAAAAATAGTTATAATGAGACCATCTCAATCCACATGAGATAGCATACAGGTAAGACAGAACCTTACAGATTGATACCATCTGAGAGTTAGTTATTTACCATTTTCTATTTTAAGTGCTCTCCAATACCCTTCTGGAGCATTTGTTAGGTACAAGGTAGCAAACTAGGAGTCCAATTGTGTGATTTGATGTAGAAATTCCTGTGATCATGCAGTCTGTTGTTTCCTTTGGCTTTTCACTGACCTCCAGCATACAGGCTGTCTTGTATCTTCTCCCTTGGCAAAGCCAAATTTCCAAAGTCAAATACGTTTCCATTACGGTTTTAACTTCCCCTCTGTCATTCAAAGATAAACTAAATTTTGCTGTTTACAATCAATTCAGGACAAGTACAAAGGTTTAATATTACTCCTTAAAAAAGCAAAACCAGGTAATTTCTGATTTTAAAAATCTATAGAGAGAGACTATCTTTATGCAGTCACCATAAAATATACAATGACAGTAGGTTCGTGAATCTGAGGTATTTTTCTCTGCTGATAACTTGTTATTCTCTGTATAAGCAGTTAGATGGCAGTGTTGTTACACTATTCGAAGCAACCATTCTATTTCTGGTTTTGTCAGAAACCATCATTTCAATCCAACATTACAAAGTCAAAGCATAATTACCACTAATGCTCCCCCTCTCTTGAGTAATGCCATCAGGGTATATCCTGCAAATGAATGGAAACTGTTAATTATAATTATATTAGACACCCATATTGTACGTTTCAGCAGTGCTGGTATCGTCTTTGGATCTTTGTTTATCATTACACAGGAGATATTAAAGTAAAAGGGTGAAGACCGCAGTGACAACACTCCTTTATAGTATGAAAATTATGCATCCTATTTCACTAACAGCTCAGCCCAATAATTTGAAAATGCTTGTAATTGGATTATTCTGTGCACATATTTTACATATATGTCACAGAAAAGAGAATGTTTAATTAATTTTCTTTTTTTTTACATTGTTTGCAATCTAATTAATATGTTTGCTTTCATTTACAAAGCAATAATATTTCATATTCATTTTGCCTTGAAACATATATCTTCATTTTCAGCCCAGCCTCCAGGGAACTATTTCAAGTAGAACTATAATATGCGTACAGCACAAAACCCTGTCTCTGAAGAAACTAGGGAATAACATGTACTTTCTTAGCTCTTCATCCTCTCTTCTTCACACCAATTTTCCTAGCTCTGTTTTCCTCTCCACAAAAGCCCTCATTTATTCTTAGCTTCCTGACCTTTCCAAAAAAGACCTGTCATCTTACACTTAGCATTTTATTTAGACAATCTTCCACAATCTGTCTGGTGCATCTCCCTGATTTTTTTTCAACTACGCTCACTACTGATTGCTGCACTGACTCTGCAGGTGTGTCACTTTATTCAAACTTCTGCTAATTTTTCCCAGAACTTGCCTGAACTTATTATCAGGAAAGTATTGCTTTAAGTGCCCACGAACACATTCATTTGTACCACTTTAACTATGCCACTTTGGCTAAATGACTGCAGTGCCACCCTCTACCGTGGTGATACAATTGTACTGGTATAAAAGACCTTCTGCTGGTTGTAAATGTACATTTTCTTCCAGCTACAGCAGGGCTGAGTAAGCCGTTACTGCCTGCAGTAGGTCCTTCCTTAGGTCCTAGCAACCATCTCTACCAGTTTTATCTCCATCTGAACAGTAAGCTCAGAAGCTCGTCCAATTGCTAAAATGTTTTGTTCAAAATGAGCCAAATCTGCAATGAATTGCTCATCGGTTCAAACTGATTAAACTACTAAGCATGCAAATTTTCCCTAATCAGACCACAATCATAAACTGGTAAAGAGCTATCTCACAAAAGTGCAAAGTACAGGTGCCAGGACTCAGTTTTTGCCTTATTATAACCAACAGAAGGTTTCTGTTCAAAAAGCCTTTTACCATCCTGAATCATAACGCTAAATAGCTGCCCACTCTTATCCATTTCAGAAGACTATCTGAGCAGCACGCGGATGTTTCTCCTTGAAAAGCAATTCCTGGGTATCATTCTTTTAGGAAAAATACAGTTTACTTCATTTTTTTCTAGTACAGCTTTCCAACATTCCTCATATCTAAGCTGGCCTGCTGCCAGGATTTCTGCAATGTGGCCAGTAGTCTGGAAGCTCTAGGAGCTGCAAGGCAAGCAGAGGTCCTCAGGGCTCCCAGTGGGCTGGGTGCACAGCAGGGAACTTGGAAGTCTTCACTGGAGGCATCGTTCCTTGGCCTGCCCAGGTTATCAGCACTGCAGGAGCTTGCCATGAGGAATGCCAAGGAAGAAGAAAGCCGGCTGTTAATCAAACAGATTTTTCCTGAGAAACCTTCCTGGACCCAATAGGGAAATTAGAAGAATTTGACATGTTTTGGTGGAACATTTGAAATGTTGTTGAATGTGCATTTCCCAGTGGAAGGTTTCCAGACAGCTGTCATAAATTCAGGCCAAGAGAGATAAACAAACAAACTGAAGACACCATAACCATTCTCTTTTCTTCTTTGCATTAATGCCTCAGAAGCTCATTTGCAATAAAATCCTTTGAGTACATTCACTTTATCTGAACTCAGAGACAATTATGTTGACATTTTGCCACTCTTCAGATAGAAAATATCTTCCAGAAGAACTGATAGAGATTCTGCATGAATACATGACAAATTTCATTTAGTTCATCTGCAACACCCAGGCAGATAATATCTATTCTCTACCTTAGCAATTACTCATAAGCAATTATTAGATCGATGTTCACATTGCTGCATATTCAGAGTCAGCTCTCACCTCCTTCCTATGTCTCAGAGGTATGTACATGTAGATCTTCATGCATGAAACTCTTGAGAAAGCAAATTAGGGAATAGAAATTACAATGGTATATTAATGACTGGTCATTATGGAGGATCTTACTTCGGCATCTTAAAGATCATAGAATCATAGAATCATAGAATCATAGAATCATAGAATGTTTTGGATTGGAAGGGACCCCTAGAGGTCATCTAGTCCAACCCCCCTGCAGGAGCAGGGACACCGCTAACTAGATCAGGTTGCCCAGAGCCCCGTCCAACCTGGCCTCACATACTCATACAAAGTTCCCTATGGAGAGAACTAGAAAATTGAGTGACTCACCTCACCCTAATATTCTCAAGGTAGGAACATCTAAGAGAGGTCAGGCAAACTGCAGTCTAAGAAAGCCTATTACTCTTCATTGACTATAAACAATTCTTTTGTGAGTAGGTCAAACCTGGGCATCTAACTTTGGGAGATTTAAAGTCAGTTGAAGTGTACCCCAGCCTGTAGTCCTCATACAGAAAATAAAGGTCCCTCTCTCATCCAAAAGCATTTCATTCAAGCTGTTAGGAGGATGGCTACAGCTGGCTATATCTGAACCTGTCAAACATAATGTTGGTGTTGACCTCTTTGACCTCAGCTGAACCTCTTTATCAGAAGCTGGTAATATAATGTCCCATGAACATATTATTTCACAAATCCATTCTGCACTTGTTCCCATTTAAAGTCAGGTTTCAGTTCAAAGGTTTTTGTTCTCTTATTCAAAGCTGTCCAGGGAAGAGTGACCTAAGGCATTTGCATTTAATTAGGGTGACCATTTTTTCCTTGACCATGAAAACTTCAGTCAATAGTGAGACAAGTGAAAGTAAGAAATAAGTTCACACTGAACTCCTCATAGGAAAGATATCAAATCTGTACGGTATCTTGATGGCCAGGTCAGGAGGTTACTGGAGCTCCCAGTCAATCCCACAGGTCCATATAGCTTTGCTGCAACATTTTATCTGACTCTCTGTGGTGTGTATACATATACCACAAATCTGTATATGAAAGTCAAAGCTAATAGATATAACTGGTTGTAATTAATTTCAGTACACACAAAAATCTTGTGTTTTTATTATTCCCAGTAAGCTCATACACTGAAATATAGACATTCAAAATTTCTATTTATTTCAACACACACAAAAATTAAAATAACCCATATATTTCTTCACTTGTATAGGAACCACAGAGACTATAATTAATTATATGTGTGCTAAAATCTTGTGAACTTTTTAGACTATAGTGCACATGAGGTTGGGTGGACAAAAACAAAGAAAGAGAAAGAGAGAGAAGAATACAATACAAGAATACAATACTATAATTTTGCTTTTAAGAAAAAAGCAGCAGGAAAAACATAAATTAATAGACAATCATCACTCCAAGGACTCAAAGCACAGAAAGCCACATACAAGCATACTGCAAATAATTTGACGGGCATCTGCTAGGATCAGATTTGTATTTAGGTCATATGATTTCTCTAACATAATCCAACAGAAAAAGAAGGATTCCATATAAAGACCTGCAGTAAGTAGATGCAATGCCATCAAAGATCTTGAAACTGAAGAACTGAATTTGGAGTGAATATTAGGTACTTTTCATTTACGCTTTTCCTTCCCACATTATTTTGTTTCATTCATTTCATCCATCATTTTTAAATGGGAAAATATAGCTTATAAAGATTTTTTTTTCATTTAGCAAATGCATATTTGAAAGGCAGAATAATAAAACAGAAAAATACAGGTTTTATTTTCTTTATTCAAAAGCTTCCCAGTATTTCCTCATTTTACTTTATGCCCTAGTTACTCCCTTTTAAGGCTACTGTAAATCTGTTGCAAAGAGATATATTTCACTCTGTCAAAATAAGAGCCTAAACTCAGAGAAGGCAGAGATTTAAGGTACTCCAGAGTTCAGGTCTGGGAAGTTAATACAGGGTCCAACTAAAGAAGCTGTATTTATGAATCCCACTGTGATGCATATAAGGACATGGATCTACCAGAGGTGGTCCAGCATGCCTTGGTCCTACTTTAGCTCTCCTCCAGCCTAAAGATCCCACAATTACAGGGGTGATCCAATTGAAAACACACTGAATGTGCCCTCCCTTTCCCTATAAATTGTACATTTTGAGCTAATCAGCTCCTTTAGTCATCTCAGTGTGTTCTGGCTCTAGTATTAACCAAGTAATTTGGATACTGAACCTGAATGCCAAAATTCTGCTAGATACTGTAAAAGTCAGGTGCTCCAACTTAGGACAATGCAATTACTAAGTTTTCCCTGTGGATCTAGTCTTCCATATTTAAGTTGAAAAAACAAAAAAAGTCTTATAGATCAGCAAGGAAGCCAAACAGAAATGGGCTCATGAAAGAGGTATCAAATCTCTTTGGAGATTGGTTGTGATTAGGCAATCCAAGAGTGCATGTGTATATGTGCATTTAATTAGCAGGCTACACCACAGTTTAAAACTGCTCTTCAAGCAGATCTTATCATGAGTGTGAACAAAAGTAAGGATGAATATGCTAAACACATTTGAATAAAGCTGCTGTCCCTCCTTGTTCCAAAGCTTCGCTTTTTAGCCAGGAGTCTCCCATTCCTCTTAGTTTCTAATTTGCCCGTGGCTGCCCCAGTTGATCAGCCTCTCTAGTCCAGATTACCTCTACTGCTGCAAGACCTCTCAAGAAACCCTCTTTTCTACTGCCCAGTGCATTTGTATTAAACAATATAATGAGGTATATTGTAGTAAACAATATAAACAGAGTAACGGAGTAATTGGGGATGGAGCTAGGAGAAAAGCTTGCTTTAGTGCTCTTACATTTTAAACAGACAGGGTTGTTTGGGTTTTTTTAATCACTCCCCTGAATTTCCAGAGCCTTCCTCCCTTCATCTGATCAGCTGGGTAATTTAATTTAGTGGTGGGAAAAAAAAAAAAAATCCAATCGGGTGCTGCTTTGTTCACTTGATTGTATTTTTCAATGCAAAATGAAACTAACTCACTGAAGAGCTGTGGGAGAGAGTGTAGGGCAGGCAGAATGCAGAAGTTTAAAAGCTGCCTTTATTTTTTCATTCTTCCACTTCAAACACTAAGTAGCTCCCAGCTGTGTTTGTCGAGATAAAATAAAACTGACAAGATGGCAGGATGAGAGAAATAAGGCTGTACATACGTGAAGATAGAGTCATCAGAAAGAGAATTCAGAATGGACAAAAAAGTGATCATGGAATAAAAAAGGACTTATTCCCTTATAATATAAAATAAACAGAAAAAAACACCTGCCTTACAAATGCACTGGACTTTGAAAGTTAGTGTTTAATAAAACTCTCTCAAGACTAAAAATCAGAATCAAAGATTCTTCAAAATCTTTTGTATTGCTAGTAGCAACTGATTTCAGGATTTGAACCTCAGGGCTTTATGGACTATACAATAATGAAAAAAGTGGTACAGTCTAAGGCCAAATATAACTCTCAAATTTCATTTTTTAAACTAGCAGGCAAGCCAAATGGACAGTCTATTATAATAAGAATAAGGCCATGCCCATCCAAACACCCAGGTATAGGCAGAGACAGCAGGTCAGCACATAGACTACAGCAAATACTAGCTGTATGTCAGGTTTGGTTTGGTGTCTGAGACAGGGGCAGGTCTTCATCACCAGATAAATGGAAGCAGTTGATTTTGGAGGGTGAGGAGTAGTGAAGACCAGCTGCCTAACCATCAAACTTAGCCTCCTACTTAAACTGTAAAATTAGCCAACCCATCCTGCCATGCTCTGAGCTTAGAGTCAGGAAGAAGGGTTGAGGCCTCTGCACCTATAAGAAGCCTGACAGCTTGAAAGGGGGGCAAGTTAACTCTTTATGGAAAAGGTAATGCCTAATGGAAATGTGCTTGGTCATGCAACAGAGGTATGAAGCAAGCAAGGGTGCTTGTTAACCAATGTTGTTGCAAAGGCTGTTTAAACCAAACCCTAGAGCATGGAGGATTCTTGGATGGAATAGGGCAGTGAGGAGGAGCTGATGCGTCAAATGACTGGCACCACAGATGTGTAGGAAGGGATATTTTCCCCTCATTTGTTTAACATGCACCTAACGTTTTTACTGTTGTTAGTCAAGGGAAGTTGTCATTTACTTCCTAACTCTCTCTAGTGCTGTGTCTACTCTTCTGGGAGCAAGCAGTAGCAAGTGATTTTGCCCCATGTGGCACACTGAACTCAAAAAGCAAAGATATCACATTAATTTCTGGAAGAAATGTCTATCAAGACTTATCAGGCCCAATTCTCCATCTGTATTGAAAATTTCTTTAGCAACAAATCACCAGAATGGACAAGACACGCAAAGGGAACATCACCACATAACTACCTTATTCTTTCTGCTGTTGGTTGGCAAGAGTCAGAGACTAAATTCTGGCCTTGCTGAAATTTTGGTCTTGTTCAAAATCTCCGTCCTTATATATTCATATGATAGCTCAAGTCTCAAGGCAACGTAACACTTTAAGCTTAGGAATATTTGCAATAACTTCAGAGATGTCCTTACTATTGCTTTAATATTATGAATCTTAATTGCTCTGGAGAGTCAGGCAGTCAAGTCTTCCACCTCTGTGTATGGGAACAGAGAATTTAAAATCTATTCCTTGAAAAGCAGAAAGATAATATCAAGTGTGAGTATTTAAAATAGCTGTTTCTTGGAACCTTAAATAGTTGTTCTTTGGAGTTTTTTCTTATCATTCCTTCCACAATGGAGAATGTCACTGCTTACCAATTAAATTGTGTTTTCTTGAAACTTTCAGGTATCCACTGATCCACACTGAAGATGCAGATTCAAACCCCATCACTGTTTGTCTGAAGAGGCATATTTTATTCCTCTGGTGTTTATCCCAGCAAAGAATTCTTCCAGAAAAATAAAGCAGCAGCATAAATACAAATATTACAATACTATAATTTGTAAAAGAAAACTTCCAGAAAGAATCTACAGAATTTGCATTCTGGCAAGTATAAAGGTCATGGACAGGTATTAGAGCACTGCAGAAGATAGGTATTTTTCATGAACAGATGCAAATACTGAGTAACACATACCACCTGTTAGAACCTTGAGTAATGTTCAAAATCTAATTACGCATTGTTTCTCATTTCACATAGATGCTGCAATGTCTTTAGTTAGCTTCATCGGGTTATGAGAATTAAACACTTGTAAATAAATGCAGTAGGTTCCAATCCTCATTTCTTAACCTCTCATAACACTCATTTAGATTCCAGCTGAAGAATTCTCCATTAGTCATGAGAAGTAATAGGCTTATAAATTCATTAATTTTGGATAGACTTTTTTTTTTTTCCTAGCAAGTTAATAAACACAGTTTTCAGTTAGCTTTCTGTCTTTCTTTAAGCAGATAGGAAGGAGCTGGTTCCATTACATTTTGTCTCAATTTAATCCCTCGCTGTTACGAGAAGTGGAAAATGCAATTAAATCCACTTCTGAAACCTTTCCCTAGAGTGCTGTTTACAATATTGCCTGCATTAAGCAGTCCATGTGAGGTGATGCATCTGCTCTTCTATGCCCATGCTAGCCTTAAGAAACTTCTAAAAAAATTTATTCTAGTCAAAGAACAGAAATATCTCTCCCCCCAAACAACAATAAAAACAGCCCCCTCCCCTCCCGCCCCCTTTTACTATAAAAAGATGTTGATCAAGAAGAGGTAATGTCATACATGGATTCCTGACAGGTTTATGAGAAGACCATTGTCAAATGAGGCTGAATTTTTGTTCTCCCATTGTTTTTCCCTCCCACATTACCAAGAGGTCTATAAAGTTCCAGAAGGCTTTAGCTGACTCCGTACAGATTTCATATGCTTGCAATTTCTTCTATCTGTTTATTCATTCTAAGCAACAAAAAGAAAGCTGATAGCTATGGCATTAGATATGCCCCAAATATGTTATCTCCTCATGCAAACTGTGTCTAGATAAGCAAGGTGGGATATATCTGTATCCCCCTACATCTGTAGGCTTCTACATCCAAGGTCATCATCTAAGCTCTCTTTTTAGTTAGGGAGGGAAACTGCAGGGATTTTTAATGATTGACTCATCTGACCTCTTCCAAGACTTGTACCTTAAGATCAGATGAGTTACACCTATTTGTTGAAGAGTTACCCTCTTAAATTGTCCTGTGTTTGCAACCATGCAGTTAAGGCTACAAAATCATTAGTTGTTTTTGAAAATCTTGGCCTTCTAATTGAAAACTGACAGAAAACACAGGCCTTGGCCTTCTTGACCTTCTATTGAGTTAAATACCAGTTGCTCAAATAACTTTTCTAACACCAGAGGAAGCGAGAATGATCACAATAATAAAAGATTACATATAATTAATCAGGTTAAAAAAGAAAAAGAAAAAAAACCCTCAACAGGAAATCATCACAAATGGTCTAGTATACTGCTGTTAACTTTCTAGAAGAATCTTCATCAAATGATCTTAAAGAAGAAAAATCTTTTTTTTTTTTTTTCTAGTGTAAGAAGTGCTTTTACAGACTGGCAAGTGGTTTATCAGCGGGAAAGAAAGGACAGGAATACACATTCAGTTTCCAGAACAATGACATATATAAGCAGCTTTACTCCAAACCTGGTCCAGCATATCTACAGCCTGAAATAATTATAAATATTCTGGAAAAAAAAATAATTAGGTGTAAAAGTTGCAGATGATAAAAAATAATCTCAAAACTTGGCTATAAAATTTTCAGTGAAAAGTCCAAGAAGATTTTGTAATATATGGGGAAGCAGGTAGCAAAATAATACCTGAAACTCCACGTCAGTGAGCAGGAAGTGCCTCGTATGGAAAAGTATAACCATAAAAACATCTGTGTAATTGCAAGCTCTAAGCTTGATATTACTACTTAGAAAAGCATAACAGTGTCACGGTATATCACTCTCAAAAATATCAACCCAGTAGTCAGGAGAAGTGAGGAAAAATGACAGAACATAAAGAATTATGATGGAAGGAATTGGAAACAAAGTAGAAATTTTATTGTCATTGCGCTATTATATATATGCTACCTATGATAAGCCCCCATCAATGAATACTGCATAAAATTCTTGTTGCTCTCTCTCAGAAATTTACAGAGAAACTGGAAAAGATACAGATAATGGAGACAACATATTGGCAGAGGTTAGGAAGGGTAGGTGTCTTCTGCTTAAAAAAAAATAATACAGAAGCGATGGGGCAGCTATCCGTTAAATCATGCATGGCAAGGAAAAATGACTGAGGGATGACTATTCACTGTTCCTCACCATACAAAACTAGAAGAGCATCTACTGATATCATCATGCAGAGTTTAACACAGAAGAGAAACAACCTTTCACAGAGTGGACAATTAAGACTTAGAGCTCATTTTGGGACAGGGCGGTGGAAGTCGTAATGCAAGAGCTTACCAAACGAGCACATAGGAGAAGGACCCAAAACAGTGAAACTGAATTTCTGTCTTAGTCTCTTGTTTTATCTGGAAAGAATAAAAATACACAAAGGAAGAATATTTGCTGTTTTCTTACACATTTTTTCCCAAACATCCACCACTGGCCATCACTGGAGACAAGATACTGGGCTTCCCAGACTCAATTTCCAGTTAGTACAGTCATTCCCATGTCCTTAAAAATAAATCTCAAATATTTATAACTTAAGTGGCACCTAACAATAGTTAAAACCAACAGTTAAGAACTGGCGTATTATTTAACAATCATACTCTCAGTTGTCTTATCCAAGTGAAGTTTCTGCCTCATTCTGGTTGGCTGGCTAGGGAAAATTTACTCCCCCCCAAAAAATTGTAATATCCTATGTATGAAAAATTTAATTTTGTACTGGAAGAGGAAATGCTTTCTTGAAAAATACATATTTACACTAAAATGTTAGAACTACACTTTCAACAAGATTTCTTTACCTCAATTTTTAAATTGTTATGGCCAATATGTTTCTCTGACTGCAGCTTGTTTTGTAGCTGAAAGTGGAATGAGGAAAAAAGTAGAAAATTTAAAATTGTACAGAAGATTTCTAGTTTTGGTGACAAAATATGGAAGTTGGATGTTTTGTGTATATAGTGACAGATTATTTTTCTGAAGGTGTAATTGTAAGGCACAACCAAAGGGTGCACATCAGTGTCTCTGCTGTGTTGCTCTCCCTCCAACATAAATAGGAATTAGATAATATAGATTTTGAAATTTAAATGAGGACAGGTTTTAATCATGTGGGATCTCATACTGGCTTCCAGGAAGAGAGCTAGTTGTCATTTCTTTTGTGTGTGTGTTTTTTTGGGTTTTTTTTTTTACAATATAAGAATACACGTGCCTGGTCTCCCAGACTTTTATTACCTACTCCCATTTAGCCTTGATCCTTGTTTGGGTTAGGTTGCCAAGCAACTTGTATAGTCTACCTGATAGACTTTTTATAGATTCAGGGTCACAGGGAGATACTTAATCCCTGTTACAAGACGTGGATAAAAGCTATTAAATTTATTTCTGAGGTCTTCCTTTTGGAAGAAGATGGGGGTTTTTTGAAACAGTCTGAGAGAGTGAAGCTTCTTTCTGATCTAGTAGTAGGCAAATATGAAATAAAGGAAAAATCATACTGTACATATTTTTTCCCTGAAGGGACACATATGCACAAAATTTCTGCCTTGGAATAGCTGTGTGAAGTGCATTTTTGCTCTCTTTTCTGGCATATAATGTCCTTTGATCCATGAAATGTAACTGGGAATTAGGAAGACTGTTCAGGAGGGGGTTTCTGTGAACTCTTAAGTGTGTTTTCAGGTTTTTCTGCTTTTCAGCCCAGACATCCTGTATGTGTGAGCCTGTTCTGGTGTTGAGAGAAGAAGAAAAAATGACCTGATATGACAGTGCCAATAAGTCTAAAGTATTTTTTGTCTTCTCCTAAATTTCAAATGTCCTTTCTGTGTTATAAATTGTTTCAATATTTTGAGAGAGGTTGGAATAGAAGCCTTCACAACAGAAAGTTAGTATTGTATCATAAATTGGATGGGAAATGCGCCTCAAAAGACACCTCCACAACGAAAGGAAACTGTACAGTTTTAAGCTATTGCAAGCATAAGATCAGTAGGAGGTTTTCAGGAAAAATAATTTTGGGTGGGTAGAAAATGAAAGCACAGCAGAGTCATCTATCTTCCTGGCATTTGAGAAAAACCTTGCAATATACAGTTCAATTCCCTTCCAGTTGTTCAGCTGTCTATATCATTAACCCCACAGCCAAGAAAGTAAACAGACCAGCAGTCCTAAGACTGCCATTCAGAGCCATGAGGAATTCAGACTCATGTCCTTACGATTATCTCCACTGCTAACGATTTGGGAGAGGAATGTTTTTACAAGTTTGGGTTGCTAGGACTTGAAGGGAGGAAGATTGGTGGTCTTTAGCTTGTTTGATTGGACTGGACTCAGCTTTGTTCCTTTGCTAGCAACTCTTGCATCTATATGTGATGGGTTTGATTTTAGATTTATTTTTTTAGCAGACTAAAAGCAGGCAGTTTGTTTTGCTTCCATTTCTGTGTATCTTTTTGCAGTGTACCTTTTGGGGTTCTTTGGTTTCTCTGTTTTTATCACAAGGTACAACAGTGATAAGAGTGTGTTGACTGCTGTACAGAAAGAGGAAGCCTATAACAAAGCTTTTTCTACAGGAAACATTGTTTGAATAAGGATTAATTGACTCAATCTGTCAACATTTTGGCAAGTGAAAAAAAAAAAAAAAAGAGTAAAGAACACCTCACCATTCCTACATAATAAGAGACCAGAGAGACTCATTTGTTTGGGATCAAGAGATCCTGGATACAGATATTTACTCTGCAGTTTGAAGTTGTCTGTTGAACAAGAAATCGTACACCAATTGTCTCACATCCTATTTTGGAATTATTCCTACAAATAAGGTTAAATACGTTCTAGGGATCTTTGCCAGATCATCACTTTGTTACTCTGTACAAACTATTCAAGCTGCTGTTAATGAATGAATTCTTTGTACGACTAATGGGAAATCATGAAAAGATTAGGGAGGAGGTAAGAAAAAAAAAACCCACCTTGCTTTCCTTACTACATTTTGCTTTGTGTGTGGACACACCCTCTGCCTGTATTAGCCTGAAGCCTGGCTGGTTAGAGCAGTTTTCTGAAGCATGAAAGTGCCAGGCTTGAGACCATGTCTTTGTCCATTCCCACGGGACCATTGTAACCCCTTGGTACTTAAACTGAGGGTAAATCAACCTTTTCTGGTGACGTTTTAAAAAACTGTGGCAACTGCAAACAGATTCTGCGTGGAACTCAATCTCACATACGTACAGCAGTCATTCCCAGAAAAACCCCACAAGGCACTCAGGCAGAACGGTATCTTGTTTCTGAATTCCTGTCTTAGGCAGGAGTTACAAATGCAGACACACATACCATGGTTCCCTACCTCCATTATTTTAATGTAAAATGTAAGGTACCTCCATAATTAGTCAGAGGCTTAGCCAGATTTTACAGGATCTGCAGTCTGGGTTTTGATGTGTAGTTCTTTGACTGAAGTAGAGTTTAAAGTTTTGATTCACTACAACTAACATTGGCTGGCTAAATTGTTGGCATTTAGTTTCCACAATCAGTGGGGAAAGGTAGGTAAGCCCCTCCAGAAAAGCAATTCATTTGATTCTAAATTAAGCAGGATTAATTATTTTCTGGAAGCACTTATTTCCCTCCACTAGCTAGAGAAGAAGCCAATACATCTCAGCTTAGAAGCCTTACTCTTGTATGGCTAAAATTCAGAGCGATAAGACCCATCCCAGAAAATTAAGTTCTTTGGATTGGACCTGAGCTAGTAAAATATATATGTTATCAGTATATTTTGTCAAGTACATAAATTTGATAAGAACATGAACATTGTCACCATCTCAAAATCTTGTGGTTTTGACGACTTCTTGAAGGATGTGGTCATTCTAGTCTGTGAATATATAATGCAGATCAAAATCCTGAAATATAGTCACAAAGCAAATTCCCATTGAATTTTTAGCCTAACTAGAAAAATAAATAAAAAAGACATCACAGAATCACAGAATCACAGAATGGCAAGGGTTGGAAGGGACCTCAGGGGATCATCTAGTCCAACCCCCCTGCTAAAGCAGGCTCACCCAGAGCAGGTTGCACAGGACGTCGTCCAGGCGGGGTTTGAATATCTCCAGAGAAGGAGACTCCACAACCCCCCTAGGCACCCTGTTCCAGTGCTCTGTCACCCTCAAAGGAAAGAAGTTTTTCTGCAAGTTCAACTGAAACCTCTTATGTTTCAGTTTGTGCCCATTGCCCCTTTTCCTGTTGCTGGGCACCACTGAGACGAGTCTGGCCCCATCCTCGTGACATCCACCCTTAAGATATTTGTAAGTATTTATGAGGTCCCCTCTCAGTCTTCTCCAGGCTGAACAAGCCCAGCTGTCTCAGCCTTTCCTCACAGGGGAGATGCTCCAGTCCTTTTATCATCCTAGTTGCTCTCCTCTGGACTCTTTCTGGGAGTTCCTCATCTTTCTTGAACTGAGGAGCGCAGAACTGGACACAGTACTCCAGGTGGGGTCTCACCAGGGCAGAGTAGAGGGGAAGGATAACCTCCATTGACTAGATATTTGTATTTCTGCTTTATAGGTGTGTCAAGCCCTAAGGTTTTCACATGAGCAGATTGCATAGTTATCGGATGTAATTTCTGAATGTGGAGAGGTTCACCAGTGTGTAGGCTCTCTTAAAAGTGGTCTTTTCCACTCAGGTAATGGGAGAAGGATGGTTGTGTGACTGAGTGACATGCATTGTGGTTGCGCCTGGAGGTCCCAATTCATTGTGTGCTGATGCTCCCTTCCCAACAAAGCACTCTGGATTTCTTCTCTGTCACAGTCAGGCCTTCCAGTTTCACCACCTTCCTTTCTTCACTCTTTGTAAATATAATCCTTTATACTTCTTTCTCTTGTGCTTTCACTTTTCTTCTGGCTCGAGCATTTTTACAAACTGCTGCCCTCCATAGAGGCCGCTAAACAGACAGTATTATTGTTAGGTGGCAAAAAAAATTGAGGAATGATGTGAAATGCACAGAATCTTTTATTTTATACTGCCCATGACTTTCTAGTGATCTTGCCTACAGCTTCAACTAACAAAAATGCAGTGTTTGCCCTAGCTGCTTTTTTATGAAGGAGGATTTCTGGGCTCTATAACAGGTTTTCTCAACTAAACTATCACACACTTTAAAAACGCAAATCATTTCCTGTCTACATAGTACTCATGGGTTTTATGAAGATATAATTTTAGCATAGATCGGTTAATTTTCACTACCATTCTGAATTGCCCATTATGGGTTGCAAGACATCAGAAGCTACTTCCTATCTGATGTCACTTTGAGGTAAGACTCTTTGCAAGTAGATGTTCCATATTCATATTCTTGACAGTGAAATTGTCTAGCAGTGTAGTATTTAACTCACACACTAAGGCAAACTGAGGGAAAAAAGGAGAAAAGAGCTCAGAACTTTCCTCAAAACCTGTATGAATGAGGATGAAATTATAAATATTCCACATCTTGCAGTACCTGACTTTTGGATGTGTTTATGGAATCTAACCTCATCTCTCACACTGAACTTCATTCAGCCAGTGAAGGTCTATAAGGGGGATGCAATTTCACAGTTGATTTAAGTCAGCTTAAGAGCAAGTAGTCTCACCTTCCTGCCCTTGGTTATGTCTTCCCACCTCATTTCTTATACCACTGCTAGCACTCACAAAACTACACTGTTAGCTGAACAGGGATGTAATCCAGTGGCAAATTTCACACACACACACGGAGGTAGACAGATATTATTGGTAGGGATAATATTCAGCTGGATCAGTTGTTTTATCTGGCTGACCACATAATTACTAGGGCTTGCTTAAGAAAAAGATCAAGAATGATGAAGCAAAAGGACACACACACCCCCGCCATCACAGGACAGAAGTGAACATTGCACACTCAGTTACTCCATAAATATACAACGATAATAACTATCACTGGTAGCTACTTTGATAATAACTCCTGTATGATCTTCTAGTACTGAATCCTGTGTAGTATGTATCATTTAGGTAGTTAAACTGGCAAACTATGGCTTATAGCAAGAAGGTGATGCTGTGCTCTTTCTTCTTACTTGCCACATTCAGTAAAGCTGTGTTACTATTACTATCATCATATTTTTTGAGGAACAGTGAAAGGTTTGCAGTCAAAGAATGCACAAAAATGTGACAGCAAGGTAGACTCTGCCCTAAAGATCTCTCAGTTCAGTGAAAGAACTACTATCCCTTTAGTGTGTATTTAAGAAAATAAGATAAAGAGAAGATGATATTTGCATAATGAATCCAATTATTTACTCCTGGGAACGAGTGGTGTGCCACATTAACACCAAAAGATAGTTCAGTACATCAACAGTAAAAGAAGTCCTTTTGTTTTTTTATTATGATTAAGTAAACATATTGTTCTTCTTAGGAATGAGCTTTTATACTTAGGAACAAATTCTAGCAGAAACCAAATGTACATGATGATTACGGCTGATTCCATACATACAGAGATGTATATATATACACATACAAGTACATACACACACGTGTATGTGAGTTTTCATTTCAATCAATGTAGCTAAAAGACAATGTCCATCAGCCTTCAGATCAAACATGGAGTTAATCCCAGACTGGGTCATTTTCAGAATAGGGTTGGAAGCATGGTGTCTCTGTTTCACTGTATTTCTTCATTGCCTAGTAAGTATTCCAATATTTGCCCATCTATAACCTTATCTTATCTTTACAGAACATGCTGTAAGGTCTGTAATTTATTACAGTATTATTTTCTAGACACAGTAAGTTATATTAGTCATCTCATCCACCTGTGAAAGATCATTCAGAAGGTGAAAGACCTTAGAGATATGGCAAGCATTATTCTAACAAATGGTGATGAACAGCATGGTATAAATCATGTTTGTGGGCTGAATGAAATGTTCAGTGGTGAGTCTAAACATCATATATCAGAAGGGAAATTTTGTGAAACACCAAACTTCACTCCGTAGGCAAAGTCTTTTCAGACAACCTTTTGTGCCCGGTCTTGTAACTGTCCAATCGATTCCTGGCCAGAATAATGTCTTAGTGCTAACCAAATTTACACATTAAATTATTTGCATCTTTCTGTTTATGCTCTTAGAGTTTTATGTGCCAACCTCTAATGCTGCTGGGTTTTCCTGTTTAGTGATTATTGCCGTAAAAATAAAAAAAATAAAATGTTGTATTAGTATGATAAACGGTGGGGTTGTTTGTCAGCGTTTTCATGGTTTCTGGTCACTTTCAGGAAAGAGTATTATTTTATAACAAAACTTACACACATAATATGAATATTCTTTATTAATATATTATACATATAATATGAATATCCTACATTTGTAATGTAGTATGTATATTATATGAGATTTTGAATGTGAATGTACACTCCGGTAGAAATGCAACTCCACCAAAATCAACAAATTCATATATGCATTTAGGGAAATATTTATTAACAGCAACTCAATAGTCTAGTCAAAATACACACTAAATGTCACAGGGAGATTTGTCTGTAGCAGTTGTGTAGGTCCAGGTCCCATTGTCCCTATCCTGGACATTAGTTTGTGGATGTTTCTGACATGATTTAACTCCATGCTATTTCAGTCATCTGAAGAATTCCCAATTTCACCCTAGCAATTTTAAAAAGTAAAAAAAGTAAATGTAAATTTTTCATAATTTTATCCGTATACTCTAGGCTTAAGTCAGAAGTGAATAACTGCCAGAACAAAGTATTTACTTGACTTAATATAATTTTTTTGGTGCCAGGGCTAGCTCAGATATTTCTGTTTCATCATATTCTGTGTAGAAACAACTACAGATATTTAACTTTTTAATTTGATCTAAAGGCTGTGATATGTGAAAAGTCTTGATTATGATGTGCACTGTAAAATAATTTCATTTCTCTGTGGAGACTTCTAATTCTTTGATAGGAATTTAAAAACTGAAACTCTTTACTACAAACCAGATTCTTGCTTTTAAATGTCTTCTTGTACATTTACAGGGCTGGTAGCTTGGAGCTGCACACTTTTCTTCCTGGAAAAAAACTACCTCCCCTATGATGAAATAGGGTCTTCCTTGTTTAATCTGTTTAATCTGTTGAATTGGTTGCCAGGCATGAACTAGAGTTCTATTAGGTGTAAGTGCAATTCTCAATTAGTTTTCAAGTGATGTCAAAAAATACAATTTTAGGGATGTGGGGGGTTTGTGTCTTCTAGGAAGAAGTCCGTATTTTCCTCATAAAATATATTTCTTTATGAATAATTCAATTTTACCTAAACTAAAATTATTCCTCAAAATGTCACCATTTTTATGTGGTGATGGAGATGTTTTCTTTCTTAAATTTGGTGATATCTATTCATGAAAAGTAGAATATGAAAGGGAGTGGGAAGGAAACCAAGAGGAACCATTCTGAAGAAAATTTTATGTTTCCTCAGAAATATATGCTAGAAGAGTATAAGCACAAGAACTAATGAAGCCTGTTTTTCTACAGTTTTCTGTCTAATGATTGATTAAATTTGATACCTAAAAAGGTGCTAGCTCTGATGAAAACCTTTCCCTTTGCTGGGGCATTTATAAGGACTCTCTTCCATCTCCTGATGTGATCTAGACTCTCAGGTGTCTAATATATGTGGAGGTGCTCATGTTTTTCCCTCAGCTAAAGTACCTTCATCACTACCAATTTGCCTATTTGCAGAAAATTTGACATAATAAACTTGCTTGATACCTCTATTCCATTGTTAAGTTTGACTAAAACCTGCTGATTTTAAAAGCTCTTGGGCCAGGGAACAAGAAGCTCTCTCACACACACAAAAACATGGACATAAACCTCATTTCTATAGGAAATCTGGCAAAGAATATTATTATTAATAAAATTTGGTTTTATAAGTTGGATCCATTGCAAAATGCTGTGACAAAATCATATATTTAGAGTGGAAGAGGAATCCTTAAAAATTGCTTATATTTACTGAAAACTTATCGCTGCTCATTTCCGTTACAAATGATTCCCTATTGTACTCTTTCTTGTCCTGGAATCACATATTTTGGAGGATGAGGAGAGGCAGACTCAACGAAGTTCGCAACTGTAATGTCTGTATCTGTTGTTGAGACTTACTCATGTTTGTCGTTCCTTCTCTTGCAGTGCTGACAAGATCAAAGGATTTTATTAGCTGCATTACCTTGCTGATGAACTTGTAAAGCTTATTATTTGCAATGACTGACTGTGTATTTTTGCTTATCTTGCTTTTGCTACTTTCAGAAAGCTTGGCATCATTTTGTTATTATGCTGTCATTCAATCATATCCCTATTTCATTTCATTTCATTTCATTTCATTTCATTTCATTCATTAAAAAGTATTATAATAGAAGAAAATGTAAAATGCATTCTGCATGTTTATAGTATTAGGCTGCTACTTTTAAATCCTGAAGGCCTATTTCATGATCTGTGATACATACACTGCTAATTAACTTGATTCATCTGCTTTCAAAGCAATCCTTCCTCACGTGGTAGAGCTTTCACTCTCCAACTCTGTAACACTAGAGTAAATTATTTCCTCGCTGTTCTGTTCTGCTTCAAGCATCCTAAACTCTGCTTCTACACAGAACCTGCATTCAATGAATGCCTACTGTTTGAATGAGCTGAATCTTTTGTTCTTTTTTATCATTCACATACAGGCACAGAGGGGTCTCTCCCAATGAAGTAGGTTCTTCAGTGCAGAGGTTTAGTTGAGATAACCCACGCATTCAAGGCTGTGCCCTTTGGAGAAGTCCTTCAGACTGTTTAATGAAGCAAAGAAATGGGAAAGTACTTTGTTCTTGCAGCTTCTTACCCATTCTTCAAAACCACAGTGTTTAACAACACACTAATGAATCCAGTTTATTGGATGGAAATACAGTACTCTTCATTACAGATGCTTTAACAAATAGTATCCCTTAACAGAATGTTACGGCAACTCAGGAGTGTGAGAAAATGATTTCCAATTACAAAATTGCACTTGTGCAACTGTCTATTGGATGTTGATAAGTCTGTTGAGATAACCTTTGAAGGGAAATTCTATACTGGAAAAATGTCGGTGTTAAAATGGCAGCTGTTAAGTGAACAGATTTCTTTTGCTGTGTTGAAGTGCAAATAATGCAATACAAATTAATGCAGATTGCTTTTCAGATCCAAGACTGAATTTTTCCAAGGGTGATATTTAGAAAGTAATTCTTTTGACTTTATACTTGTTGTATTCATGCATACATTCGTATATGAGGAAATCATTGATTCATAATAATTTCAGACTCCTTCCATTTCATTTTTGCACTGCTTATTTAAAACTTCACTTTAAAGTGAAACTAACCAGAAACAATAACACATTTAACTGAAAGGTTAAAGACTTAGAGATTGTTAGTCTTAAAGTGATATAGTTGAAACACTTTTGAAGGAAAGCAGCTTTGGCATGTATAAAACAGAAGAGAGACATTCTGAATGCATTTGAAAATCCTAGCATGAGCAAAAAGCATAAGGTTTTCCAGGCAAACATTTCTTTTTTTGATATTTGGAAAAAGTTGTGAAGAACAACACCAGTAAAGTGAAAACAAAGCAGCTAGATTCTATCTTATACACAGCATATTAAGTACACAATATTAGTAGTTGCTGTTTATTTCATTTCAGGAGTTCATTCTGACCATGTGTTTTTAGCAAAATGGGTGTAGTTACTTCAAGTGTATTGTTTCCATGTCAGAGTTACTACTTTTCTTTCCCCTATTAAAAGGAAAAAAAAAAAACAAAAGCCTGGAATACCAGGAATACCATAAAAAAACTCTTTTCCATAGGGATTAATAATATATTTGTAATTATAAATTAGAGTTTTATTCCAATACTTGGCGTTGCTTCCATCTGAGGATACTTGTAGGAATTTGTGTGTAACTATGCACGTGTGTGTAACTGTGCATACACATCAGATTTTCTCAGCAGACTGCAGTAGCTTCTTCACTGTCTTCAGTCACCGTCGGTCAGTTTGGTTGTTATCCCCTTGTTCTTTCACTTCTTATCTACCACTGATATGCATGAAGATGGCTTTGAGGTGTTAATCAATAACTGTGAAATGACTAAATATATCTTGTGTGCCCTTTTTTTGTTTGTTTCCAAATGGAAATGTCACAACTTTGTTACCAGAAAGGGAACTTGCAGATTGTGATAGTCTATCTAGAATAGTATCTTCTCTCCGATCATCAGAAATCTGCAGAAAGTTTACAATACAATTTGTTTGAAGGGCCATTACTTTTTAATGTGGTCAGTAGCTAGATTATCTGTCAAGCTCTCTGTAGAATTGTCTGCATATCCAAATGAAGGATCACATTTTTGTTCTTGAGTATTAACAGGTGTTTGGATTACATGATATCATATAGCAGTGACTGAGTTCTGCATGTTGCTTATTAAAACTGAAACAGTAAAAGTAACAAGAACTTTTTTAGACGTTCTGCATTATAATATAAAAGTATGCAAACAAATATCTAAAGAAATATAAAAATTATATTTCAACTCTTAAAAAAATGAATGCTGAATATGCTTTGAAAGAGCAGTCTCTGAAGAAAACAAAAGTACAGCACACCCCACTTCTTCGAGTGTCTTCTGTTTGTATAGCTCCTTTGTGGACTACCTATGCAAGCTTGGTCCAAAGAGCAGTCAATATACTAACTACCTAGAAAATCTCTAAAGTGCTCAAATGCTGTTACTTTTCTCAAGATTGTTTCTGATTCTTTCTTTATGAATGTTATATGAAGACAGTGAGGCTATACTAGCTACCTTTTAAGTTTCTCTGTCTGCCTTACAAGCCATCCTGAGATTTGTCCATGCTTAAACATTTGTCACTTTAAGAATCTAGTACAGCAGACATAATCCTCTGTGTTTGGATGCAGATATTCTGCTTTAAAACTGCCCAGACTAGTGCAGAGTTGTTTGTTTGGTGTTGAGAGGCAGGAATCATCTCAGTTCAACAAGCAAAATATGTTACATCTGTAAAGGGCAACTTTATGTCAGCACGATTCTGTCTGTTTTTCATCGGGTAACTGTGTTGTCCCAGTGCTGGACTGTTACACCCCACATATAAAAATGCTTTCTATCAGTACACTTAGGCCAGAGAGATATTAAGTGTTCAACACTCCCACACTACTTTGTTACCTGCCTGACATACCTTTTTAAAGGACCATTGAACTTTCTTGCCAGTACTGTTTAAAAGCTCTACCTTCACTCTATTGAAGAATAATAATAATAAATTCCTACTCCTTGTTTTCCACGTCTTAGCTAGTTTCTGATCCATCACTGTTTTTTACTTCTCATCAAATGAGTACTCGATTCCTCAAAAAAATCTCAGGGGAAACTTTGTCATCATATTTAGAAGGTCTAAATCAGTTATAAGTGTTGTATTTTACTTCAGTAAAATTACTGATTTGTGTGAAGAATTTTTTTAAGAAGCTAAAAAGCTGATAATATAATTCCATTAACAATGACAAACAAAACTAAAACAAAACCAAAATCCACCAGGCATTACCTCAGCGTCAGTATAATGTCAACAAGAGTTTTACCTTCCGCTCTTTCTGAAGTGTAAATATACTCTTGGAAGTTGAAAGAGCATGGAGTAAATAAGGAGCTGTATTCTCCTTTTCCCCTCTTCCCTGGGTCTTTATGAAAATCTCTTGTCATTGTGTCTGCGGTTTTGTCTCTATTTAGATTTATGACCAGCTTTACGTGAATTTGTAAATATTCCGCAAACTGTAAATGAAGAATGAACCCTTCCTGAGGAATATTATTTCCTTCTGCATGGCATGGAAGTTACTGTATAGTCTTGGTGTACTGTAGACAATGACCGCATAAAGCTCAACTTAGTGTTATGGCAGAACTGTTACCCCACAAATGTGCACAGGTTTATTTTCTATTTTCAGACATCCAAACGGTTTGATTTTTAGATGACTGAGTCATTGAAGATGTGACTTAACTCATCAAACCTTATATATCTAAAGCATAGACAGATACTTCTGAACTAGTCATCCAGACTCTCTTAACAACTGATGGAGAAAAATAAATATTTAAAATAAATCATGCCCTAAAAATAGAATCATAGAATCATAGAATTGTTTAGGTTGGAAAAGACCTTTAATATCATCAAGTCCAACCATTAACCTAACACTTCCATCCCACCACTAAACCATGTCCCTAAGGACCTCATCTACCCACCTTTTAAATACCTCCAAGATGGGGACTTGGCCACTTCCCTGGGCAGCCCATTCCAGTGTTTGACAACCCTTTCTGTAAAGAAATTTTTCCTAATGTCTAACCTAAACCTGCCCTGGTGCAACTTCAGACCACTTCCCCTCATCCTATTGTCTGTTACCAGGGAGAAGAGGCTGACCCCCACCTTGCTACAGCCTCCTTCCAGGCTGAACAGCCCCAGGTCCCTCAGCCACTTCTCATCAGACTTGTTGCTCCAGACCTCTTACTGGCTTTGTTGCTCTCCTCTGGACATGCTCCAGCAATGCAATGTTTTTCTTGTAGTGAGGGGCCCAAAACTGAACACAACATTTGAGGTGCAGCCTGACCAGTGCCAAGTACAGGGGCACCATCACTTCCCTACTCCTGCTGGCCACACTATTCCTGATACAAGCCAGGATGACATTGGTCTTCTTGGCCACCTGGGCACACTGCTAGCTCATATTCAGCTGGCTGTCAACCAGTACCCCCAGGTCTTTTTCCGCCAGGCAGCTTTCCAGCCACTCTTCCCCAAGCCTGTAGCGTTGTATGGGGTTGTTGTGACCAAAGTGCAGGACCTGGCACTTGGCCTTGTTGAACCTCATACAGTTGGCCTCGGCCCATCAATCCAGCCTGTACAGATCCCTCTGCAGAGCCCTCCTCCCCTTGAGCAGATCGACACTCCCACCCAGTTATATGTCATCTGCAAACTTACTGAGGGTGCACTCAATCCCCTCATCCAGGTCATTGACAAAGATATTAAACAAGACCGGCCCTAGAACTGAGCCCTGGGGAACACCACTTGTGACCGGCCACCAACTGAAGTTAACTCCGTTGACCACAACTCTCTGGTCTCAGCCATCCAGTTTTTACCCAGTGAACAGTACATCTGTCTAAGCCATGAGCCACCAGCTTCTCTAGGAGAATGCTGTGGGAAACTGTCAAAGGCCTTGCTGAAGTAGAGGTAGACAACAACCGCAGCCTTTCCCTCATCCACCAGGCAGGTCACCTGGTCATAGAAGGAAATCAGTTCGGTCAGGCAGGACCTGCCTTTCATGAACCCGTTCTGGCTGGGCCTGATCACTTGATTGTCCTGCCTCCTCATTTTCCTTGGCTATAGTAGAGACTGGGACAACTAGCTTAGGTGTAGACATTTAAACGGTAGATCCCTAGAAATATAACAAATGTAATCCACTCTAGAAGTCTCATAACACTGGAAAATGGGCAGATAATTTCTTCTCTCTATGGGGTAACTCTGAGAAAACAGAGACCTGTATATGAGAAAATAAAGCTTATTTTAGTTAAAGTGGATTTGGATTATGAAACAACCACCAAAAAAGTATTAAATGGTGGAATATGAGATATACATGTATTCAATTTTCTATGTATAACATAAAGCAAAGTAAGAAAAAAAAAGAAAATTTCAGATAGTCTTTTTTTACATGATCTGCAATCTGTAAGTTATTATTGCTCTCTGACCTAAGTCCTTTCACCTCTCATACAAACAAATGCTGCCCTCAGTGAAAGTAAGCTTTATTCAGCATACAGTAAATGCGCATTATTTGATCATCAGTCTGAGACAGTCATTCAGTAGCATGTATTTTATGGAGATTGTTTCAGAGAAAAAACACTGTACACACAGAATTGATGACATACACTGTCTGCACAGAGGGGCCAAAAAACTAAGACAATTTGTACATCTTTACACCCACTAATTCAATTCTTTTCATATAGTCACCTGTCATAACTCATGTTGGAGCTTTTTATGGGTTTTTTTTTCCTGATAATTACTAACTTTATGCTTTAATTTCATCTTAGTATTTTTTCTTAGATGATATTTTATTACTGCCAGGTTCTAGTGCACCTTGCAACACTCTCAACTAGACAGGGAGCTGTACAAGATGTCAGAGTATCAGAAATGTTCTTCTGCCCTAATACTTCTCTGACTGATTAACAGCACAAAGCTCACTAAAAGTCTGTAATCATGTCACCGAGTCATAGCTTGAGTGTTCCTTCTTTTATCACTTTCGGTAATGTCAATAAGTAAAATCATTGCAGTGTGTCTTTTTGTTAATTGTTTCATTTTCTTTTATTTTCTGAGCTTTTGTAGAGCTACAAAGTGTTTCTGCCCAGAAAAGTATGTTGAGATATGATTCGGGCCGGCAGTGACATCACCTCTGTCTGCCAAAAGTGAGGCACCTGGTCCAAGTTGGTAATCAAAGCTCCTTCTTTTGCCAGTGGAGAGAGAAAATATTTCCCAACCTAGATTCATGCCAAATATCCTAGACAGTTATTACTGGATGGGGTAAATCTTTCACCTGGAAGTGCCTCTCTCCCTCTGTTGATGATGGAGTCTAGATGCCTAGCTCAGACTTAAAAAAACTAGTATTGACAATTCCCACTCCATGCAATTATTTGATTTGTACTTTAAACAAAAAGTATCTTGTTTGTTACTTTCTCATATTTTTCCCCACAATTTTCTTTCATTGTTCCAAACAGACAGACTTAAATTCTATCTAAGCCCATCTCCCTGACAAATATGCAATGCAACTCTATCTAATTGAGCTGTATTGATCAATAGTAACGTTATAAAAATTACAAAATATGTATGTGAAAAATAATATTATTAGACTAAACTATGCATTCTGGCACTAATGAGTTTTTAACCACTTTTTAATTCTATTTTACTTATTTTTTTAGTCAGCCTAGTTTTCATCATATTTTTTTCTCAGTTAAACAGAAATATTTAATAACCAGAGCAAAGTTAAATTGTACTAAGGAACACTTAACATAAATATTCAGCAACTACCTTAGAAGTACAGCACTCAAAAATGTAGTAGCGTTATATGATTTTAAAAAAAATATTTGAGTTTTCAATTTTCATGACAGTTCAAAATACTGGTGTTAAGTGCTTCTAAAATATGTTTTATGACAAAGGTAATTAAAGTGTAGACATTTTGAGTTATTCTGATATTTGAAGCTAAAGATTGTCAGCGTTGTTGCTTCTCATCCATCAATTGTTTCATTCACAATGACCTTACAGTTACTCCGGCAGTCACCTTGAATGTGAATTCTAAAACTTTGATTAGCAGCCTGTGGTTGGGGTTTTTTTCTCTGCTACTCTTTTGGCAGGTAAACTAACATGGAGACAGTACTCTTAGAGGTTCTAAGAAGAATCTGACAGAGATTTGATTCTTTAATGGAAAGTAACGTCCCTGAAGGGTAGAAAGGAAACAAACTAGGAAAAATAGATGCTAGATCTCTTTAGAAAACAATACCCAGATGGTATTTTGGTGGACAAATCAGAAAATCACATAAAAATAGACCATTAATATGCAATAGGACCCGAAGAAAGTTAGACATAGGACTCAGATTTTATGTTAGTCCATCAAAATACCATTCAGGTGCCAAACATTTAATTATTACTTGGCACCATAAATATGCAGAGATCTCCTTTTCCTTCTGTTCCAATGTCTTAGCTTATTTTTTTCTTGTGTTCTGTTTATTTTTCTTTGTTATGGGAATCTTCTAAAAATAAGTACATTTTGTGGTTTTGTTCAAGCATGTTAAGGATGTGGGCTAATTCATTCCTGTGGGAACTAATTTGATAGTTGAGACCTTGCTGAGTGCTGCTATCTGGCACTTTTCTTCACTTGCACTCTCACAATAATCTCTGCCAGCTTTAGGTTCTTCTTGATGATGGGTGCTTCATGAAGTCTAATTCAGTAAGGATTCTGAAGTTCAGAAACATCAGCAGGACCCGTTACTCTTCTTTTATGGATGGAAAGCCCAGGAAAAGTGTAAAATACCTGTTAACAAATGTGTTTTAACATTTTTTGCCTGCTTTTCAGCATGCTAGTTTACACAAATGGTATAAATTACATCAGCTCAACTTGACGAACTAGAGAATGATTAATTAGGTAAATTCATTGTTCAGGTTGATCTTCCCTCCCCCTTCTTCCCAATAGTTTCTCCACACTTGTATGTATATAATTTCCTCTGCCTGCAATGTCTTGTTGCATTTTTGTTGAAACTGGTGGAAATCTGTATGTTGGAGGATGTGGTGTGAACCATTAGTTTAAATGGAAATGTTTGTAAAGATTCTCTGTATGAGGAAAGTACGTTTAGCTCAGTGTTAGTAAGAAAACCATTAAATTGAAATTTATGTCTCCTGTTTTTACTGAAGGTGTTGTGAACTTTTGAAACTAATTGTAATGTTAATATATGCCATTTCAAATAAAATAGATCCCTTTATTAATATATATCTACATAGCAAAAGGCAAAGTGTAGTGAAACCCATATATTTTCACAATTCTGCTTGAAATTACTTCAAAGATTAAATTTTGGGCAAACATGGAGAAAAAGAAATATAATATGTCTTGAAAAAAGTTTTGTTCTGTCTTTGTAAAGTCATAGATTAATGGGGTGAAAACCAAGCTTTCTTCTCAGGTAGCCCATGCATTAAGCTGGAGTTCGTTTCATTTAAACATTTTGAAACAGGATATATCATAATATGATTGAAAAGTCTGAAATGATGCATTTAGACTGAAAAGACAGTTTTCTCAAGGTTGGAATTACATAACACAGATTCTGGGAAAAATCTGTGGTATTTATATTTTTAAAACTCTTGCTTTTACAGATTGTGTTTGAATTTGTTGACTTTGACAGCCTATGACCTTGGAAGACGCTTGTCTTATCCTCCATCATGCTATTTCTATTCCACAAGTCCTCTTCTAAAATGATATGTTCTTTCTGAATGAAAAGTAATTCAAAGCACCTCACATCTTCAACAGAGATTTGGTATTTTGTCATTTCAGCATGTCACATTGTTAAGCTACCTAATGCAATGGATCAAAATGATTCAACACCAGCTTCTGGGCTTACATTTATTGTGATGTACAACATACTAAAGATAAATGGCAATTAAAACAAAGCTTTCAGCCAATAGCTACACTTCTTGGTAATGATTATAACTATGAATATATATCTTAGCTATCTAGGGATGGATTATCTGTGTATTGTATCATCAGAGCAATGGGTGTAGGCAATGCAAATTGGTTCAGGCCTGACAAATCTTATTAGTACAGCACCATTCACACCTAGTTAGGTTTTTTCCAGGTGTGTTTCTGTCTTAATGCAGTATAACCATTCTTTACAAAGCAAGGTTGAGTGCTTCTGGGAGTTTGGAACTGGAAGAATTGGGAACAGCACACTTAGCTGATGGGAGAGAATGAAGGTGATGGTGATAGAGACAGACTCTTCTCAGTATCTTAGGACAGGACAAGGCAAAGGACACAAATCAAAGCACATGAAATTTAATCTGAACATAAGAAAACAGATTTTTACTGTGTGGGTGGTCAAAAACAGGAATAGGTTGCCCAGAGTGGCTGTGGAATCTGCATCCTTGGAGACTTTCAAAGTCTGACTGGACATGGTCCTGGGCATCCTACTGTAGCTGACCCTTCTTGAGGAAGGTGGGGTGAACTAGATGATCTCAAGAGGTTCCTTCTAACCTAAGCAATTCTGTGTTTCTGTGATTTTGTGTAAATAACCCAAAAGCAGAGCACATGTACACTGATAAATAGTCTGAGAAGCGACCACACAGCTGAGCTGAGCTGTATTGAATCAACAGTCTTAGTCCTCACCTCCACCACTAGCACAAGATCCAGGATTAATAGAAGGTCTGTGCAAAGCTGCACAG